>NC_057798.1:606681098-606996315 GCF_018294505.1 Triticum aestivum | reverse complement strand
CCGGGGGCCCCCAAAATTTTGGGGCCCTGTGCGGTCGGCCAATTTGGCCTTGCCCATCAGCGGGCGGCCGATTTTCGTGTTTTAACCCTTTTGTCAAACAAAATTGGGATTTGACCCCACTTTGAAAAAAATTCGACATTTGACCCTTTTTGCTACCGCCAGGATGCCCGGCGGTAGGATTACCTAGGCTACCGCCAGACACTGCGGCGGTAAGAAACTTATCCACGTCAGCAGCATTAACGGCCTCTGTCCCACCCTACCGCCGCCGGTCATGGCGGTAGCCTGTCCGATCCTACCGCCGGGATACCTGGCGGTAGGGTGCGGGCAGTTATAAGCTGTCGACTGCCCCACCCCTCCCCTTCTCCCCCAACCACCCGCCCAAGAACAGAGGAGTTCTTCCTCCTCTTGCCCCTCTCTCTTCTCCTGCACTCCCCTCCTCAAATCTTCGTCGTTTCTTCATCATTTTTGCGGATCGAGATGGCCCCAAAGAAAGAAAAGTAACCTCCTTCGATCCCTCCAATTAGTTTTAGTCAAATAGCTTCCGATTCGTCGCATTATTTGATTCAAATCACCCCCCTTCTTGAACTAGATTTAAATATTTTGAACCCTAGGATTGATTTAGGTTGATTATAGATGTTATATTGTGTTAGATATGAACTCTAGTCACTAGTTGGTATGATTATGTGAAGATGAACCCTAGTTCATATTATTTTTGGAGGAATTTTTTTATATGATGCATGTTGGAGGAATATATTGTGATATGATGATGCATGTTGATATGCTATGATGCAAGTAGTGGATATAGTTGGAGAACAAATGTTGAACCCTCAAGATGAACCTAGTTCATAATTTTTTGTGTTAAATTTTTTTATATATGATGAATATTGGAAATATTTGTTTTGATATAGGATGCATGTGGATCCTATATGATGCAAGTAGTGGATTTTGTAGTTCTTAGTTCTTAGTTCTTAGTTCTTAGTTCTTAGTTTTTTAGTAAGCATGTTAATATGATGCAAGTACTGGATTTGGTTGGAGTAAATATGATATGATAGGATTTTGCATTTGACACATCTTGATATATGTATTTTATTTATTTCATCCATATGTTTAGGTCTGCAACAGTGGCGCAACCATCGGCCCTTCATCTGCAACATGACCCGTCCAGCTTGCCACTTCCGTACATGTACGAGGCCTGCCCCGAGCTTCTGCTTCCGGTGACCGCTTTTCCAGACGAGTTCCTACAGGAGACGAGGGCAGTGCGGTGGCACGAGAGGGTGGAACGGATTTACGATGATCAAAAGTGTTGGGCAGAGAGTGTGAAGGAGTGGAAGAGAGTGAATGCAGAGATGGAGGGAGATCCAACTATCTCATGAGAACGCCGGGAATGGGACATTGAAGCTGCCAAGCAGCGCTCCAACCGGGAGCTGCGCAATTTGGGCCGGAGGATCTACTTCGGGAGCAATGAGGAGGAGAGAGCCAGGATCCCGCCCCAAGTGCATCGGCATTCGATATCATCAACTGGGCAAGGGCTGAGGCGAAAACTCTAGCAGGCAAGCCAAGGTGGGACTGCTTGAATGGTTAGATGCCGACCAGCGTTCCGCCTCCGCCTGAACCGGTGGATCCGCTGCCGTATCTGTCTCCACGGCCATGCCTAATATACGAGGGGGGAGATTTGTCCGCCCCATAAACATGTCGATTGAATATATATCTCTGTTTTTGTAGGGGTTGTCAAACTATGTGGACAAGTTTGCTATTTGCTATTCCCTACTTATGAATCTATTATCTGTAAATTGTTTGATAATTGCTATGTGGAACCATCATCATTATGTGAGCTCATATTTTGCTATTTTGTGATGTGAAACTTGTAACAAAACAAACTATGTGAAACCGTTTGTTGGCTTTCTTTGTGAGCTCATATTTTACAAAAGAAACAATCACTAAAAAAATGTGAGCTCATATTTTAGGGTCTATATTGTTTTTGAAAAGAAGCAAAAAAACTTATAAACCATAGAACACAGGACCCTACCGCCAAGGACCCTGGCGGTAGGACGAACGTACCTACCGCCAGGGCACCTCGATATTTCGTTACAGAAACTTGAGAGGCAAAACCCCAGCCACACCTTACCGCCAAGGGGTCTGGCGGTAAGGTCTAACATGCTACCGCCAGGAACCATGTCGGTAGGCTACTTGTCCACGTCAGCTCAAGCAAATGGCAGCCGTTTCCCTCCGTCGTCCTCCGTCGCACCCTACCGCCATGGACCCTGGCGGTAGCATGTCTAACCATACCGCCAGAGCCCATGGCGGTAGCGAAAGGGTCAGATCTCGAAATTTTTTGGAACCAGGGTTAGATCCTGAATATGTATCTAAAAAGGGTCAGAACACGAAATTTGGCCTCGACGGGCTATTCAAAGCCGGGTCGATGGCGTACTACCACGCTGGCGACGCAGCCATGAGAAGGAAGAGGGCCATCACATCGTACGAAGCCTGGACTCTGCGAGGGCAGCACAAACTCACAGAAGAGGAAGTGTCGTAGCATCCGGGTCCGTTCCTCGTGACCACGGTGAATCTCGTACGTAGATGCGTTCATGTACGAGCTCACAGGTGCTGCAGTTGCACTAACCACAATGTTGTCGTGTTGCTGATGTGAATGCTTTTGGAGTGTTACGGCCCCGAGGAGGACACCTTTTTTTCGAAATGACGCCATATTTTTGTCGGATCCGTTGCATCCGTAAACCATAATCCGTACATGCATGAACAGTGGGCGGCTCTGACCCCTCGGCGTCTCAATTCCAAACCGTTTTCTCCTCGCTGTAGGATGGCTTTCTTTTCTGTGGCATGGCTACAGCCTACAGGCAGGCATGGGTACTCTCTTTTTTTTGATCGAAGAAGGGCTTGCCCCTTCCGATTTTCATTACTGAAAACCACTGAGTTCTACAAACAAGTTCAAACTGGAAATATAAGATCGAAATGAAGCCAACACGACCTAAAAGCATCTCAAAAGGCCAACACAGGCCAGCCACCCCACGCAACCCCAACTTCACCAACTACTACAAAGTTCGATCTACCTAGATCACCATTACATCAAAATGCAACAGCAGCAAAAGGAACAGAAGGATCCTAGCTACAAGAACAGCAAACACCAGGTCCACCACCGCAAGAGATTCTTCATTCCAATCTCTCTACTTGATTCTCCATCCTTGCTTGGCTGTGAATATCTCATTTGCTGCCTGTACTAGCATCCTTGCTCCTAGCTCTAGCATTTTTTTTGGTGACTCCTTTATCTGCAGAATGGACCAATCATTTAACCACTTGCACATCAGTTTGACAATATATAAAGGATCATTTATCCTTTTATTTTCAAAGATAATTGCATTCCTGTTTTTCCAAATTGCCCAAAACAGGGCTGAAATCCCCACCATAACCATTTTCTTATCATCTTTATTAAATTTCCTAATCCATTCCCCAAAACAGTCCTTTATATTTGATGGAACAGTTTTAAATCCACATACACACCTTACCAAACTCCATAACAATGAAGCAGCAGAACAGGAAAAGAATAAATGATCAATCGATTCATCTTTTCCACACAGAACACACCCTTTTCCACCTTTCCAGCCTTTTTTTAGCAACACATCTCTAGTCAGAATACTTTTTTTATTAACCAACCATAAAAATACTTTCAGTTTTGCAGGCAACTTGGTCTTCCATAGGTATTTCTGTGGGAATTTCATCCCAACAGCTATCAATTTCCTATATAAGGATCCCACGAGAAACTTATGATCAGCAGTGAGGGTCCAGAGAATTTTGTCTTCCCCTCCCTGCATTTGAATTTCCTCACATCTCTTTTTGAGACAGTTCCAAAGTCCCAAAGTCTCCCCATACAAGGTCCTCCTAAATTTGAACCCATGCCACCCTTTCTGTATTGCCTCTTCCACAATAATATTGTGATCAAAGCTTATATCATAAAGTCTAGGGTAAGCCTCTCTCAAAGGTTTATCATCAACCCAGGAATCTTCCCAGAACCTAGTATTTCTCCCATCCCCTACTTTTTTCTTAACAAATTTGTAGAAAATCTCCTTAATTTTTAGCAAGTTGGCCCAAAATTGGGAGTCCCCAGGCTTCTTGCTCACTAGAGCCAAACAACCCCCCATTTCTATATTTTTCATCCAAAATATCCTGCCGCAGACCTTTTTCATTTTCCATTTTCCAAAACCATTTAGCAAGGAGTGCAATATTCATTATTTCTAGATTCAGTATCCCTAAACCACCCATATCTTTAGGTAAACAGCATTCTTTCCAATTCACTAAGTGGTTTTTTGACATTCTCATCTTCTTGCCATACCAATCTGGACCTAAAGAAATCTGCTTTCTTTATAATCCCTTTGGGCACAACATAGAAGGACATCATGAAAAAAGGTATGTTAGTCAGGAAAGCCTGCACCAAGGTAATTCTACCTGCTATGGAGCCCAGCAGCTTCCCCTGCCAACATCCACACCTTTTTTCAATTTTGTCAGTTACACACCCCGAGTGTGTGTTCCTGATTCTGCTCTCAAATACAGGCATTCCCAGGTATTTAATGGGCAAATCCCCCATCTTACATGTTAGGAATTCTTGGTAAATCGATTGCTTCTCTCTAGCCTTGCCAAATAGCAACAATTCACTTTTATGAAAATTTATTTTGAGCCCAGACATTTGCTGAAAAGCCCCTAGTATAAGTTTAAGATTTTTCACACTTTCCACCTCATCTTTGATCAAGAATATAGTATCATCAGCATATTGTAGCATATTAATCCCTTTTTCTCCTTTTTTGTTTAACACCCCTTTGACCAAATCATGCTTCAGGGCATTACTCATTAAGAAGGCTAGGGCATCAACAGCTATGTCAAACAGTAAAGTGACATAGCATATCCTTGCCTTAGTCCTTTAAAAGTTTTAAAATATGGGCCAATTTCATCATTCACTTTGATTCCAACATGTCATCCTCTCATAGTTTCCATTACCCAGTCACACCATTTATCAGGAAATCCTTTCATTTTCAGCATTTGGATCACAAAGGGCCATTTTATTTTGTCATATGCCTTCTCAAAGTCCACTTTAAAAATTAGGGCATCCTCTTTATTCTTATGAAAAGAGTTCAGGGCCTCATGCAAAATCACAATCCCCTCCATTATGTATCTG
Source organism: Triticum aestivum (assembly GCF_018294505.1). Taxonomy (NCBI): domain Eukaryota; kingdom Viridiplantae; phylum Streptophyta; class Magnoliopsida; order Poales; family Poaceae; genus Triticum; species Triticum aestivum. Next base: position 606,991,136 of record NC_057798.1, on the reverse strand, counting down.
CCTTTAATAAAGGCAGTTTGGGTTCTAGAAATCACAGGGGCCACACATTTAGCCAACCTATTCACCAGAATTTTAGTGATGATTTTAAAACTCACATTCAACAAGCAGATAGGTCTAAACTTCTGAATTTGTTTAACATCATTAGTTTTGGGGATTAAAGTAATTATGCCATAGTTGAGTCTCGCAATATTGATTTCTCCTTTTGCAAAATCATCTACTAGGGCTTTCAGATCCCACTTAACCACTTCCCAAAAATCTTGGTAAAAATCAGCAGGAAACCCATCAGGGCCAGGGCTTTTGTTTCTCTTCATCCCAAAGACCACCTGATGGATTTCAGTTAGAGAAAAAGGTGACAAAAGTTCCTCTCTCTCTTGTGCACCAATTTTATCCATCTCCATCTCTCTCAATGAAATGCTAGATTCTTCAGGATGTCCAAATAATTCTTTAGAATTTGGTAATATACTCCATTAACTTCTCATCCCCCTCTACAAACCCTTCTTCCTATTCCAGGGAAACAATCCTATTTTTTCTTCTCCTCCCATTCACCTTAGCATGATAGTACCTGGTGTTTCTGTCTCCATCTTTGATCTCTGAATCTTTACACCTTTGTAACCATTTCATCTCCTCTTGTAGCATTACTCTTTTCAACTGAGCTCTAAGCTCTTTCTGTTCATTTCTGTCCACTTCACTTAAGCCCATAATCTCAGCTCTCTTATCTAAATCATCAAGCTCCTTTATTATCTCCATTTTTATATTTTGTACCAAGCATCTATATTTCTATTCCACCCTTTAGCATTTTTCCTTAGTCTTCTCAACCTTGATTGCCATCTATCCAAAATGTCCCCAAAGTATCTCTCATTCCAGGTGTTATATACCAGCACTCTAAAACCCTCTCTCAGTAGCCAAGCATTTTCATATCTAAAGATATATTTATGATCATGAGTCTCCCCTGTATCCAAGAACAGAGGAGTATGATCAGATATTTCTCTAGCAAAAGCTTGCAATATGGTTAGTGGATATTTTTCCTCCCAAGCTGGGCACATCAACACTCTGTCTAATTTTTCAAAAGTAGGGTCCTCCTGATTATTAGCCCAGGTGTATTTCCTCCCATTCAAAGGCAGTTCCCTTAGCCCTGCTTGTTCAATAATAGCATTAAACATAAAGGACCATTGTTCATTAAGCATAGGTTTGTTTTTCTCCTTCCCATTCCTAATAATGTTAAAATCTCCCCCAACCAAGCAAGGCAGAGGATTATCATGGTATAATCTTGCCAATTCATCAAGAAAACTGGCTTTCCCTTCCTTTTGTGCGTCCCCATATACAGTGACCAAATTCCAGTGCATTTTGATATTCTTATCAAATATTAACATTCTCAAGAAATATTGTCCTTTTTTAATAGTTTCAACATCAAACACATCTTTATTAATCCCCACTAGGATCCCCCCTGACATGCCTCTAGTTGGGTTCCAACTCCATTGAAAATTTCTCCCTCCACATAGATTGTGAAGCTCATTCTTTGTGAAGTCTTGCTTTATGGTCTCAGAGAGTCCAATAAAGTCTAGCTTCTGATCCAAAATCATTTCTCTAATGTATCTTTTCTTGTGATCCTGTCCTATACCCCTTACATTCCAGAAAACTCCCCTCATTTTTAGCAACAATATCAATCCAAATTCAAATACAGAAAAAAAAACTCTCAACTAAAACCTCCTTTCTTTTTTCCTTCTTCGGAGGACCCCAATCCCAACTGATTGCTTCACACAGTCAAGTGTTGGTGAGCTTTTCTTACCACTTTTTCTTCCTGAGAGCATTCCTCTCAGTTTCTTAATCTGTTGTTCCTCAATATCCACATTAGAGTGGTCATAGTCTGAACATAGTTCCTCTAATGTTATGTCTCCGGTATTAATATATGCTGGGACATCTTTTTTATTGTCTCCTTTCTCCTTACACTCTTCTCCTGTTTTATCACTCTCTTCCCTTTTAACATTTTGAAAATATAGCTCTCTTCTAGCTATCTCCATCTTGTTAATGATTTCTATGTTTTTATCAATCATCTCTATTGAGCAACCCAAATCAATCCCCACCAAAGAACCAATATGCAATAAAGAAGCATCAGCAATAACCAGATCAGGATTCTTACCATAATTGTCCCTCTCCTCAGCTCTACTTTTAGCCATATCTTCAATTTTCTTGTCATCCTTCCCTTTGTTTCTAAGACTTCTCTTGATCTCAACATCTTTTTCTTCCCCCTCTTTGTCCAGGATCTCACTCCCATGTATCTCAGCCATCTTCTCCCCCAAAGTCCCAATAGATTTTTGGCTAGCATTATAATCAGTGGGCTCATTGTATTTCCCAGAATCAGTCTCTCCTCTTTTCTGCCGAGTCTCTTTCTCATAATCTTCAAGGTCCATATTTGCTAATTCCATTTCATATTCCTCTCTATTGGCAGCCTCTTGTGCCAATTTCTGAATTTCTTCTTGCTATTTTTTACTTGCCTCCTGCAGCTCTGTCTGAATCCTCTCTAACTCTTTGATTCTATTCTCATTCTTAGCCCACAATGCATTATTCCTGACTTTGTCTTCCTCCAAAGTTTTTATTTTACTGAGCATGATTTCACTTTCTTTTTGCCATTTTCTTCTCTCCAAAGTCATCCCACTTTGCCATTGCATCATGTTTTCTTCCATCTGAGATTTCATCCTTTCAATTCTTCCATCAACCTCCTCACTCTGTTTCAGGGATAAGCACCCAAAAGAAACCCCTTTGTGCTCAGTGTCTTCCAACTTGGTCCTCTTCCTGTTTTCAATCTCTTCCTCTCCCACTTCTGAGATATTATTGTTGTCATTTTTTCTCTTCTCTTCCTTGTAGCAGCCAATTTCCACCACCTTCTCAGCTTCTACCCCAATTCTGAACATAAGGAGATCAGGGGAAGTGATCTCCACATGAGATGGTATTTTATCCACATCCCTGATTCCACACTTTGCTCTAGTTTTCTCCTCATTTATAGTATCCATATCAATCTCCAAGACAGGTCCAACTGCAGCAGCAACCTCACATATACCTAAGAAATGCCTAAAACAATCAGGCACCTTGGCCAGCTTGACCCAAATTGTATGCATCTTCCCAACAGCCTGATGGTCAACAGACTAGGATTGAACTTTGATCACCACCCCTGTTCCCAACAAGTTGAAGTCATTGAACTTGGCCAACTCCACCAGCTTTGCCTTATTGGGAAATCTCATCATGTATCCATTCTTCCCAAATTCCCTCACTCTCCATTGCCATCTCCAATCAAACATTTCTCCCAAAACTTTCACAAGCTCAGTCTCATTAATATTCCCTTCTCTTATGATGACCACCCCCAAGGGATTGGTGTGCTCTGCAATCAGGACATCCTTATAACTCTGCACTAGAAGAATTCCCAATCCTTTAGCAGCATATCCTACATATTTTGGGACTGGTTTAACTTGTTTCAATAAGTTACATTCCCCGGTAATATGGTTCTCTCTGCCACAGATCAAGCAATGTCCCACCCTGCAGTCCTTGGTGGTATGTCTAGGATCTTTACATTTACCACACACCTGTTTGCTAAACTTATCAAAGTTTTTCTTGCTTTCCTCATAACCTTGCTGCCAACTACTTCTGCCTCCCTGCTTCTTCATTTCCAGTCCAGCTCCCTGTTCAGCTCCCTTGACAACTCTTTGTTGTCCATCAGGCCCTCCTTCCTCTTTCCTTTGACTCTCTCTCCCAAGAAAATTTCCAATTTGATTTCCAACCATCCCCTCCATCTGGGTCTTCTCATTGTTTTTCATCCCCTGCACCAGCTGAGAAAGTAACGAAGTCAAAAGCAATTGCTGTTGCTGCTGATCTGGCTGAGATATCTGATTCTTGCTCCTATCTTTTTCCAGCACAGCACCTTCTGCATCACCACAGGCCATCCTTGCGACCCCCCCTTCATCCTTCTTCCCTACCTTAGCTTGTCACACCAAATTCTCTTCGTTCCTCTCAGATCTAGGGTCTTCATCCTCTGAATCTCTGCCCATTCCATTCGCAAGACCAAAACGACCAACCCCTCTCCCAAAACCCCAGATCCCCCTGGAAAGGCATGTCTACCTCCAGTCCATCCTCCTCCCCTCTCAGCATTGTTAAATCTTCCTCCTATATGTCCATCCCCCCCCCTCGGTTGAATCTATGAGCTCCAAACCCTCTACCAAAATTCCCCGACATAGTTTCTTCTTGTGGCGGCGAGGGGAGGAGAGGGGGAAACCCTAAAGGATGTGATTGCTTCCCAGTCCTCTCCACTCCCTCCTTTATACCAACCAAGGCTCTGTCCCTTTGTTGGGTTGGGCTGGGCTCCAACTCACCAGGCCTCCACCACTGCAGGCCCACATCCACATCCATGTTTAAATCCCTCCCAACCGAGCCCCCAAAATAGTCAGGGGTCTCACTTTTTCTTCAGTACCAAATCCTTCGCATTTCCCCTCTATTGTATCAAAATATGTTGCAATTGGGGTACTTTGCAAATCAATTTCCCCAAAATCCACATCCTCCCCAAATAGAGGGGTTATGGGATGAACATTGTTTTTTTTCATATGTTTTTGAACAATTCTAGAATCTACACCAATCCAATGAGCATTATTGCTCAACCTTCCATCCCTATTCTCATCCCCCAATCCCCCATGTTCAGAGCTAGTAGCCACATAAGAAATCAAACCTAGGCCCTTATCCTTTTGAGATTTCGGTCCTCTCCTAACCCTATTTCTGTTATCAAGCCTAAATCTCCCAAGTAAACTACCATTATTGGCATCATCTACCTCAATTGAAGTAGTAGATACCAAGTATTTTGCAGCTACCAACATACCTAGATCAGAGATGAGGGCCTCCCCCTCCCCCTCCTCCTCGGAGCCCTCACCGGCCAGCAACCAGAAGCGGTTGCCCGCCGGCGAGCGCCCTACTGGCGGCGGCAGAGGGCGAGGAGGCGAGGCGAGCGCCTCTGGAAACGCGGGGAACGGCGAGGGAGTGAGGTCGGGGTCGGAGGCACCCTGGCCCTCCGCCGCGGCGGTACCGCCGCCTCCTCCTCCATCTCCTCGAGCTCCGTGTCCTCCTCGATCTCGATTGGCAGCCACCTGGATCCGGGGGCAGGAATCCCCATCACCACCACCTCCTGCGGTGGCTGCTGCTGCACCGGAGGCGGCGCCCTTGGCTAGATCAGGCGGTAGCGGAGGGAGCGGAACACCTTCCACTTCTCCCTCTGCTCCGGGACCAGCGACTCCGCCTCGAGCATCGCCCACAGGAGCACCCCCATCGCCGGCTGGCGGTCGTAGTTGGGGAAGCACCTGAGGATCTCCTCTCCGCGCAGCTTGTCTCTCACCACTTTCGACGCGACGTTGAGCGATTTCGCCGTCGGAAACCATCGATCGATCTCCTTCAACCGCCCCATCAGGGTCTCGTCGCCGTCGGCCAGCGCCCACATCTGCTGCTCCCTCGTCGTCATCGAACCCTAGCAGTCGCAGCGGCGCAGGGCGGTGGTTCTCACGGGCGAGATTTGTGCGGTGTGGGGAGGGAGAGAGCCGAGGCGTCGGTCTAATAACCCCGCTCTCGGCCCCTCGCTCGCCATTACTCACCTCAAATTTCACCCCCGCCTCGCCCCACCGGTCAGCCGCCGCAATTTCTGCGACGTGGCACGGGAACACCACCTCCTGGCCCACCCGCCACGCCGCATCGTCCGCCCCACTGCATGCATCCACCACCACCCCCTCGTCGTCGAGGAGCTCCACCCGCTGCCCTCGCCGGCGAACGTGGCCATGGTGGGGCACCGGCACCGCCGTGCAAAAATCCGACACGAACACACAAGGGAGACATGACGTGACCATCGCGACCCTCTCTTTTCTCTTCTCTTGAGCGTACGGGTTTTTCCTCCCGCCTGAATTATTATGGACTAAACAAACCACCAACTAATGTTGCTTGCTTCCCTAGCTTGCCCTCCTCCTCTTCTCTTGAGCGTACTCTCATATGCCACGCTACTCCTAGACAGTCTCTAGTACAGTACCTCCTTGTACTCTCATAATAAGCTTTGTGTGCGAATAAAGCAAGCTAAACTACTGGTCAAACAGATACATTACTTGATGATTCAGAACGCAAAGCAAACAATTCCTCCGATAAACTCAACTTTAGCAGGTCAAGCACCGACAACCAGGAAACGCACGCTACGTAGTCCAAATGGGCACTGGTAACAAAGGATGCGTTGCTAGATTGACACCATGACAAACAAGCGAAGCGGATACATACGAGTGCTGCTTCGATCGGATGGGGTTCTAATAATTGCTTAAAGTCGTGCTCTGGCTCTGCTGATGGGTAATCCGAGTGTTAGGGGCACATGGCTGGTCTGCGACACCCACCACCCGAGATCAGTACTCCGGTCTTGGATCCCGGGATTTTCTTTACGCTGTAAACTTCAGAGCTCCAACAAATTTGTGTGAAGGTGTAGTGTGCGACAATGGGACGGTAGTCCGTAGGGCTCGCTAGGCACAAGAAGGGCAGGAATTCGCCAACTGCCACGCTACCTTTTCGTTCGAGAAATACAGTACTGGGAGGGCAGTGAGATAAAGGAGGCATGCACGTGCTAGCCTTGGTGGAGCCCAAACAGACTAGGAATCCCGATTTTGGTCCGTAGCGGCCCCTTTTCGAGCAAAGCGACGGTGTCTACTCGTGCTACCGTATTTCTTTTTGCGAAAAGTGGTAAGTACAGCAGTGTATTTTCGTACTACTGAGTAGTGTGCGACAATAGTACGAAAATACACTGACAGTCTAGTAGTACTACTGAGTATACTAGACTGTTTCCAAAAAAAAGTATACTAGACTGTCAGTCGGTACCTATCGGAGCCCAATAGTACAGACATGGAGATGGAGGGAGTACGGTTAAGCCACCAGTTGGTTCACGATAATCAAGTCCTAGTGAATCAGTGCAATACCCCTTTTCTGCAGACTGCAGGGATCTCCAGGCTCATCCAGATGAAAGTACACGCGTTCGAACTGTTGAAGAAAATAGTCAACTGCCTTGGAGTTGTTCAGTAATAAACCGTTGAGAAATCCTGAGTTTCCACGTACGCGTGGATCACTAGGCGGGAGTAACAATGAATGCTTCACGGATGACGAATCGAGAATGCGTGGGCTGCGGTGTGTCCAGCCGGCTATGATGAGAGCAGAACGCCAACGAACCGTCCCAAACGGACGAGCTCAACTCATGACAGCGGTCCCAGCCGCAAATACAGGAGAACGGCTTGCGCTGGCCACCGCTGCGATCATTATCGTCCCTGGCTGACGCGCGCTTCGTAGGACCATCGACGGAGAGCGACCCCTGCTCGGCATGACCGACGCCGGCGGCGGCGACTGTGGCGCGCAGGCCGGGGCCGGAGCGACTGCTGCACAATGCCGCCCGTTTGTTCAGAGAAATCAAAGCCACGCACTGTAGCTGGAGGACGCGCACTCGCAAGCTGCCGACTTCACGGAATCACGAGGCTAGCAACCCTGCAGAGTGCAGATATTACTATTCCGCCGTCTCTGGACACAAGGCGTTCCTGGAGGCGCGCGCATGTGCGGCGCGTGTCCCATGATGCATGGCGGCTCGTCGGAAAACGATGATGACCGATCGCCACCGCCGCCGTAGTCCGTAGAGTAGAGTAGAGAACACGCGCCGCCATCTCCATGAACATGCGCAACACCACTCGTCGACACAGCACCTGCCTGCCTGAAGGCGGGAGAGAGAGTATTAGGCTGTGGCGTCGGTTCAGCGGGGCATCGTAGTGCCTGGTGACCCGAACCGACCGGACGCGTCTTGGCCGGGGACAAAGTTGTGTGTTCCTTCCCCGTTGCTGACGGAACGAAGCTTAATTTGTCGATAGCTTCAGCCCTCGGCAAAGAGCATAAAGAGAAGAATAAGTTTGTGGTCCCAATCTCCTCAAATTGCTCAACATCTGTGCCGTGCTCTGTGGAACCGGGCTCTTGTTTGCCTTGCCCTTCACGTGAGGCGAGCCGGCGGACTGAAGACGAGCCTTGGTCTTTAATTCCCATCATCCCTAGGTTCTGAACAGTTGGGGTGAAATCGCTCTAGGAGGCATACACATGCAACTCTTTAAAGCAACTTTAATGGGACGACCCATTTCGTCCGCCCGCGTCCGTTTGGATCGGCGCGGACAGAAAAGACGGCCCAACGCGCCGATCCAAACGGACGCGCGTCCGCTTTCGTCCGTCTGCAGACCCATTCCAGGCCCATTTTTGAGCCGGATTTGCGTCGGCGCGGACACAAGACGGACGCGCGCGCGCGTCCCCTCTCTTCCCCGCGCGTGCACAACCTTCACTGCCGGCACCGCCGGCTTCGTGACCGACGCCGCCGGTCAAATTTTTCGATAAAAAATGATACATAGATAGTTCTTGCGTACATAGATAAAAGAAAAGATCAACTACTCGTCGCTTTCCGATTCTGATTCGGTAATGTCCTCCTCCGATGTCTGAAGCACGGCGTCATCAGCATGCTCGTCCGTGTCGTACGCGCGGGCCGCCTGCTCAGCGGTGTCGAAGGTGCCGAGGATGAGCCGTTTCTCGGCAAACAAGACCTCGGCGGAGAAGGCGACAGAGGGACGCTCGCGGACTCTGCGGAAATCCGAAGCGTCAAGTATGCGCATCGACATGGTGGCGCACAGGGGGCGAGGCTAGTGAGAGGGGGCAAGATGAGTGGGCGGCGGTGGTGGAATGACTGTGAAGGGAGCGCCACCTTTATAACGAGCGCCAGCCGTGGCGCGCCAAAATGCCAGCGCGCGCTAGGCCAAATCCCCCCTGCGCGCGCCAACCTTTCCCGCGCGTCGGCATAGCCGCTGGCATGATCTAAAGCGCGCGCGGTCATGAAATGGGTCGGCGCGTTGGGCGCGCTGCCGACCCAAATCTAAAAGAGGGCGGATGACGGGCGGGCGGCCGACCAAAACGAACAAAAAGCGGATAAATGCGCCGTCCGTTTGGGTCGGCCCGTTGGAGTTGCTCTTAGGATCTACTCCCTCCGTCCGAAAATACTTGTCATCAAAATGGATAAAAAGGGATGCATCTAGAACTAAAATACATCTAGATACATCCTCTTTTATTCATTTTGATGACAACTATTTCCGGACGGAGAGAGTAATTCTTTGTTGTTTTTATATATAAAAAAATACATGCAATTTTATTCATACTAGCAAACCATACTTTTGCCGGCACATAATAGCAATCATTACATGTAGTACAATGCTTTCAATCCAAGATTCAAGAAACTACAACAGTAATTTGCTAAGACTGAATTATAATGAAATCTACGGAAGACGCCCCCCCCCCGTGGCTCCCGTGTCGTCCCATGTGGGCGACCCGGGGGCGAGGTTTCCCCCGGCGCCGCCACCCCCTCCAGCATCTTCTCCCCTTGCCGCCGCCCGAGGGACACCAGACAAGCCTCGGCGGTCACTGATGAAGGTGGCGGCGAGGCCTCTCGTCGCTTCATTCTCCTTGCGAAGGACCCCAGACTCCAGTGCGGAGGCCCCGGTAGGCGAGGCGGCACAACCTCTGCGACATGCGGCGTGTGCGAGATGTGGCGGCCGGCCTCCTCGGCCGCTCGGGCGGCGTGGAGCTAGCGGGTGGTGGTCGTGACGCGGACTTCTTTTGCTCCAGATCTGAAGGTCGGGTTGTTTCTCCTCCTCTGCTCACTCCCCCCTCCCCCCTCAGGTTGTGTCCGCTCTACAGCTTTGGCTGCCAGTTCCAGTGCTGGCGGGGTGCTGGTTGCATAGCTCGAGTCTGGGGGAAACCCTTGGCCGATTCTCCAACCACAACGGTGATGGCGCGTGCGCGCATCGCCTTTCTCCTTCGAGGCACCGCTAAGGACCCCCCCTATCCACCCCCGTCCCAGGTCCCGGGTGAAAGCCCAAAACTCGTCTCGGGTTGGGCGGTGGCGATGCACTGCGCGTCGTTCCCTCCTTGGAGGTGCCGCCTTGGGTTGTCTGGTGCTCCGGGTGAGTGGCGTCGAGGTAGGAGAGCGCCCGTCGGCTGCGAGTCCAAGCAGAGGCTTCTTCAAGCTTCGCCCTTGGGTCTTTGTAGCTTGCTTCTTCGACAATCCTCCCATCAGCTTTCCTTCTGTTCTCGGTTGCCCCGGGCAGGTAGCAGTGTAGCTAGTGGTGTGTGCCTACGGCGTGGTGAGGACCGTGAGCTATGCCTGCTCTGGGTTACGACCGCCACCTGCTCTTGCTCTCGAATGCGCGCCCAATGACCCGACGGTGCGGGGCCTCCGAGCCTAGGCGAGAGGATTCAGGTCTTCTTCGGCGTTGGAAGACAGGTGTTCGTGGTCCCAATCCCATGATCTTGCTGCTCTCAGTGCTTGCAGGCCTTTGGCTGATCCTCGAGGCTACTCTGCTTCCCTGTTCTTGGTGCCGATGTGCAGCGGGCTTCGACATTACTTGCGGGTCTTTCATGTTTCTTTCTTTGTGTGCATTGGTGTGCGTTGCGTTGTAAGCTGCTCAGTCAGCTCTCTTGTATCTTTCGGTCGCTCATGCTTGGTGGCCTTGTGTAATCCTGATCGATTGATGGCTTTGTTAATTCAAAGTCGGGCTTCCCTTGAGCCTTCGTTCTAAAAGAAATATATGGAAGACATCTTCTCCGTTGTCTTGCACAACGAAATACTACCAAGACTTAATTGGACCCTACACGAATTTGATTACAATAACGGTTTTTGAAAGCCTCTTGAGTCGCTTGTCAAAAAAAATGGTAAGCCATGAATGATACTTGAACCGGTATTGATTTCCTAGAGATACAGACCATCGAACTACGGTATCTTCATCACGGTGTCAAGGAAAGATTTCAACTCCACAAAGAACCAAACCAACAAAAGCAACATACAACACTAATATGAACTCATCAAAACTGAGTAATCGACTCTACAAGGACACAAATTACACCTTGCTGTCTTTATGGCAGCACCAACGAAAAGACTACAAACACACCATGAAACACCACAAGGCGATGACGAAGACCACAAAGTTATCACGATTTGAGGCCCCCACCTCTCAATGCCAAGATGACAGCTGAAGACAAGTAGACAAAAGATATATCCAGTGGCTGATGTTGCTCCTCAGACCCTAACAGGATGCGGCCCATCGTGGAACATGTGGCCTATTCATCAATGATGGACTTTTGTTGTGCGTGAGAAGAGCATTGCTTCATCCATGGAGGATTTACGCGAGATTTATGGGTTGGCCACCGGGCCACCAATTAAATTCAAGGGAGAAGGGGGGGGGGGGGGGGGTTAATTAGGAGGAGAAGGTTTTTCTTGTCCAATTAAAAGAGGACCGGTCAGCCCCTTGTAAACTCTATAAAGCACATCCCGTATGTCTAGCATTGGACGTGTAAGAAATGTCGTCGGAGTTAAGCTATTTGTTGGTTTGATCATGAAAACAGAAATGATGCCCGGAAACAGATCATTTCCCAACACACGGACTTGCATCGGGGAAAGAGAAAGGAGCCACTTCGAGATCTTTTTTCCCTGGGGCTGAAATTTAAATTCTTTCAGGGCAAGCTCGAAATTATAGTGGTCCAAGCTGGGCAGGAAGGCCTCACACACGTAGCCCACATAGAGACGTAAGCTCATATAAGATCGTTTTCCTCGCTCACCATGCAAATTCGACCCTTCAAAAGGTGTCGGCAGCCGCTTGCGCCCCTGTTTCTTGATTTCTATGAGAGCAAGGGAATGCTCGCTGAAGGGGAGGAAAAATTGGGCCGGCCCAGGTGCGAGAGAGGCCATAGCCTCGTTTTCCTCCTTTTTTTTTACGTTTTTTGATTTATTTATTTGCTTTATTTTTGTACTTTTGTTTATACTTTAAAATATATATTAAAAATTGAACAACTATTTGGAAAATGTTGTACAAGTATTTTAAAAATGCTGAACAAGTATCTGAAAAAAAGGTTGATCATGTATATAAAAATGTTAATCAAGCATTCTAAATAAAAATGTTGAACAAGTATTTCAAAAATGTTGAACAACTATTTGAAAAATGTTGAACAAGTATTTGGAAAATGTTGAACAAGTACTTCAAAAAATGTTGATCATGTATATAAAAATATTAATTAAGCATTTGCAAAACAAATGTTGAACAAGTATTTGAAAAATGTTAATGTGTATATAAAAATGTTGACCATGTAGTAAAAAAATGATGAATTTTACTAATCATGTATATAAAAATATTAATCAACAATTTGGAAAAATTTTAAACAAGTATTTTAAAATGTTAATCAAGCATTTAAAAAATGTTAAATATGTATAGAAAGAATGTTGACCATGTATTAAAGAAAAGATGAATCTTTTGATCATGTATATAATTTTTTTAATGAAGCATTTGAAGACATGTTGAACAATTATTTAACAAATGTTGAATAAGTATTAAAAAATATCGAACGAGTATTTGAAAGTGTTGAACAAGTATTTTTCTTCGACCAAGTATTAAAATGTTGAATAAGCGTTCGGACAATGTTGAACGTGTATACAAAAATGTTGATACTTATTAAAAATATATTTTTGACATATAAGAAAATGTAGAGTGAAAACGAAAACAAACATACGATTTTTTTTTGGGAAAAATAGAAAACCAAACAAAAAATGGAAAAAAAGTAAAACCAAACAAAAAAGGAGAAGAAGAAAAGAAAAACAAAGAAAACCCTGTCAAAAAACAAGAACAAAAAACAGGGAAAAAACCTGAGGGAAATTGCTGCAGTAGCCTCAAGTAGAATGCGTCGCTAGATAGCTCGAACGGAACTTGGGTGTAGTGGTCAGTGCGGCGCGAGTTCCCATGGAGGCCTCAGTTCGATCCCTGCTTCTCGCGCATTTGTTTGCTCTTTTTACACTACGCGCGTGTGAATGAGCTGGCCAGGCGAGGGAGGAAAAAGTTTCAGCGATAGAAGCTGCTTGTATCGCTTAAGACGGTAAATAGTGGGACCTTCTATATGGCGCGGTGCGCGCGCGCGATCGGGGAAGCGTGCACCCCCAGCCCCCGCGCGCCCTGCTGGGCTCGCCCATGCGCGGGGACGGACACTCCCTGTTTTTTCGTTTTTACTTTTCATTATTTTATTCTATGTTAAATTAATTTGGGACTACAAAAAGATTCTAAAATTTAGAAAAATGGGAGTTTTGACTTGTCAAAAACCATTCATGAATTCAAAAATGCCCGCAATTAAAAAATATTTTTTAAATTTTAATGAACATATTTTTATTTTGATGAAAAAATTATGAGCATTCTTTAATAATGCTGAAATTTTTAATATTGAAGAAAAAATTGAATACAATGAAATGTTTTTGAACTTGATGAACAAAATTTGTATTCGAAAACATTTTTTTGAAAAAAAAGGATGAGAAAATTTTGAATTCAATGAAAAAAACTTGAAATTGACGATTTTTTAAGTGATGAAAACAAATGTAATTGAATGAACATTTTTTAGGTCGATGGACAAATTTTGAATTTTGATGAACAATTTTTAAATCCGATGAACAAAAAATTGAATGTGATGAACATTTGTTGGATTGTTGAACATTTTTTTACATAGATGAACATTTTTTGAATAAGATGGAAAAAATTGTCGTGAATTTGAAAAGAAAATTCACAGAAATGGTGAAAAAGTAAATATGAAAAAAGCGGAAAGAAGAAGGAAAACATAAAAGAAAAGTAAAGAAAAAACTAAAAGAAACTACAAAAAAAAATGAGCCAGCCCATGAGAAAGCACAGCGAGCCAGGGGGTGCGCGCTACCTCGGTAGGGAGCACGGTACGAGCCGTATAGGATAGGATTCCACATAAATAGTCGCTGCAGGCAGCAGTCAAATTTGGTGTTTTGACCTTTTGCCGTAAATTTAGTCGGATCTGACCCCCTCCGAAAGTATTTCGGATCAGACCCTTTTGCTACCACCACAGACCCTGGCGGTAGCTTAACACACCCTATCGCCGAGGCCCCCAACGGTAGGCGTAACGATAGGCACACACAGTCGTCTCCGTGAGATAACGTGGCAAAGTCCCTACCGTCACGGTCCCCGGCGGTAGGCTTTGCTATGCTACCACCAAATACCCTGGCGGTAGGGTGATGTGCAGTGGATAAGGTTGTGTGGTGGGGGTTGTGTCTCCCACCCCCACACAACCATTCACCCCATTATCCTGCACTCACCCGAGCTCAAGCCCTCTCCCCCTCTCTTCTTCACTCAAGGGCCTCTCAAATCTCTCTCATTTGCTTGAGATTCGTCAGGTGGATCCGAAGCACTTTCAGCACCTAAGGTACCTCTCTCACTTCTCATTTTGGTTGGTTGGAATCATGTATCTTTGTTAGATTGGCTCACATTCTTTGAAACACTAGTTCATCATTGTGTTGTGGTGAAATCAATTTATATGATGCATTTATGGTTATATTTGTGTTACACTATGTATTGTGTGCCTATCATTGTTGGGGGTAGCTCGATCTAGTCCTAGGTTTAGTGGTTTTGTATTAGGATTAGGGTTAGTGCTAGTGTTAGTGTTAAGGTTTTGCCTTGCATGACCGTTATAGTTACCCCTCGACTTGTAGGATGGGACCGATCATCTTCTTTGAGACTACTGCGGGGCCTATGTCATTTGAACTCCTCCTTATGTTATTTATGTAACCTATGTCATTTGAACCCGTGGGAACTTTGTGTCTTAGGTCATTCTATATAAGCTATGTTTTGTGTATGTCTTATATCATTTGATTTAAGTTTTGGTTTGTTTCATTTCATGTAGCATGGAAAACAAGTCCTGGTGCAGATAGCATTGCTATTCTTGAGCTTGCATTGGTTTTTACCTTGAAGAGGAAAGGTTGATGCAGCAAAGTAGAGATAAGTATTTCCCTCAGTTAAGAACCGAGGTATCAATCCAGTAGGAGGAACACACAAGTATCCAATGAGAACACCTACACAAAAAAAACAAATACTTGCACCCAGCGCGATAAAGGGGGTGTCAATCCCTTCACGGTTACTTGAAAGGACGAAATCTGATAGTGATAGATATAAAAAATAAGTAAAAGTGCAAAATAAGATAAAGGTAAATAAATTGGAGCAAGGTATTTTTGTTGGGAAACATAGCATGCAATTTCAAAAAAATTCCTACGCTCACGCAAGATCTATCTAGGAGATGCATAGCAATGAGAGGGGGAGAGTGTGTCCATGTACCCTCGTAGACCGAAAGCGGAAGCGTTAGGTTAACGTGGTTGATGTAGTCGAACGTCTTCTCGAATCAACAGATCAAGCACCGAACATACGACACCTCCAAGTTCTGCACACGTTCAGCTCGATGACGTCCCTCGATCTCTTGATCCAGTAGAGGTACGAAGGAGTAGATGAGTTCCATCAGCACGACGGCGTGGTGACGATGATGGTGATGTGATCTGCGCAGGGCTTCACCTAAGCACTACGACAATATGATCGGAGGAGTAAACAGTGGATGGGGGTGCCGCACACGGCTAAGAAACAATTGATGTGCCTAGAGGTGCCCCCTGCCCCCGTATATAATGGTGGAGAGGGGAGGAGGCCAGCCCTAGGGGGCGCGCCATGGGAGGAGTCCCACTAGGACTCCTAGTCCTAGTCGGCCCCCTTCCTTTCCAACGGAGGGGGAAAAGGGAAAGAGAGGGAGAGGGGAGAGGGAAAGGAGCGCCGCGCCCGCTCCCCTAGTCCAATTCAGACTCCCCATGGGGGGGCACCTCCTCGAGGCCTACCTCTCCTCTCCCCTATGTCCCATAAGGCCCATTACTTCCCCCAGGGTTCCGGTAACCCCTCGGTACTCCGAAAAATATCCAAAACACTCAGGAACCATTCCGGTGTCCGAATATAACCTTCCAATATATCAATCTTTACCTCTCGACCATTTTGAGACTCCTCTTCATGTCCGTGATCTCATCCGGGACTCCGAACAACCTTCGGTCACCAAAACACATATCATCATTGAACGTTAAGCATGCGGACCCTACGGGTTCGAGAACTATGTATACATGACCGAGACACCTCTCCGGTCAATAACCAATAGCGGAACCTGGATGCTCATATTGGTTCCTACATATTCTACGAAGATCTTTATCGGTCGAACCGCAATGTCAACATATGTTATTCCCTTTGTCATTGGTATGTTACTTGCCCGAGATTCAATCGTCGGTATCTTCATACCTAGTTCAATCTCGTTACCGGCAAGTCCCTTTACTCGTTCCGTAGTGCATCATCCCGCAACTAACTCATTAGTCACATTTCTTGCAAGGTTTCATATGATGTGCATTACCGAGAGGGACCAGAGATACCTCTTTGATACTCGGAGTAAAAAATCCTAATCTCGATCTATGCCAACCCAACAAACACCTTCGGAGATACCTGTAGAGCATCTTTATAACCACCCAGTTATGTTGTGACATTTGAAAGCACACAAGGTATTCCTCCGGTGTCTGGGAGTTGCATAATCTCATAGTCGAAGGAATATATATTTGACATGAAGAAAGCAGTAGCAATAAAATTGAACAATCATTATGCTAAGCTAATGGATGGGTCCTGTCCATCACATCGTTCCACTAATGATGTGATCCCATTTATCAAATGACAACTCATGTCCATGGCTAGGAAACTTAACCATCTTTGCCAATGAGCTAGTCTAGTAGAGGCATACTAGGGACACAATTTTTTGTCTATGTATTCACACATGTATCAAGTTTTCGGTTAATACAATTATAGCATGAATAATAAACATTTATCATGAATAAGGAAATATAAAATAACAACTTTATTATTGCCTCTAGGGCATATTTACTTCAGTCTCCAACTTGCACTAGAGTCAGTAATCTAGATTACATTGTAATGAATCTAACACCCATGGAGTCTTGGTGTTGGTCATGTTTTTCTCGTGGAAGAGGCTTAGTCAACGGGTCTGCCACATTCAAATCTGTATGTATTTTGCAAATCTCTATGTCTCCCTCCTTGACCAAATCTCGGATGGAGTTGAAGCGTCTCTTGATGTGTTTGGTCTTTTTGTGAAATATGGATTCCTTCGCCAACACAATTGCTCCAGTATTGTCACAAAAGATTTTCATTGGACCCGATGCACTAGGTATTACACCTAGATCGGATATGAACTCCTTCATCCAGACTCCTTCATTTGCTGCTTCCGAAGCAGCTATGTACTCCACTTCACACGTAGATCCCGCCAGGATGCTCTGCTTGGAACTGCACCAACTGACAGCTCCACCATTTAATAAAAATACGTATCCGGATTGTGACATAGAGTCATCCGGATCAGCATCAAATCTAGCATTGACGTAACCACTTACGACAAGCTCTTTGCCACCTCCATAAACGAGAAACATATCCCTAGTCCTTTTCAGGTACTTCAGGATGTTCTTGCCCGCTGTCCAGTGGTCCACTCCGGGATTACTTTGGTACCTCCCTGATAAACTTATAGCAAGGCACCCATCAGGTCTAGTACAAAACATAGCATACATGATAGAACATATGGCTGAAGCATAGGGAATGACTTTCATTTTCTCTCTATCTTCTGCAATGGTCGGGCATTGAGTCTGACTCAACTTCACACCTTGTAACACAGGCAAGAACCCTTTCTTTGACTAATCCATTTTGAACTTCTTCAAAACTTTATCAAGGTATGTGCTTTGTGAAAGTCTTATTAAGAGTCTTGATCTATATCTATAGATCTTGATGCCCAATATATAAGGAGCTTCACTGAGGTCTTTCATTGAAAAACTCTTATTCAAGTATCATTTTATGCTATTCAGAAATTCTACATCATTTCCAATCAACAATATGTCATCCACATATAATATTAGAAATGCTATAGAGCTCCCACTCACTTTATTGTAAATACATGCTTCTCCAAAAGTCTTATAAAACCATATGCTTTGATCACCTCATCAAAGCGTATATTCCAACTCTGAGATGCTTGCACCAGTTCATAAATGGACCGCTGGAGCTTGCACACTTGTTAGCACCATCATATACAACTCTTCTTTAAGAAATTCATTAAGGAATGAAGTTTTGACATCCATTTGCCAGATTTCATAATCATAAAATACAGCAATTGCTAACATGATTCGGACAGACTTAAGCATCGCTACGGGTAAGAAAGTCTCATCATAGTCAACTCCTTGAACTTCTCGAAAACCTTTTGCAGCAAGTCGAGCTTTATAGACAGTAACATTATTGTCAGCATCAGTCTTCTTCTTGAAGATCCATTTATTCTCTATGGGTTACCGATCATCGGCCAGATCCACCAAAGTCCATACTTTGTTCTCATACATGGATCCTATCTCAGATTTCATGGCCTCAAGCCATTTATCGAAATCTGCGCTCATCATAGCTTCTTCATAGTTTGTAGGTTTGTCATGGTCAAGGAACATGACCTCTAGAACATGATTATCGTACCACTCTCGTGCGGATCATGCTCTGTTTGACCTATGAGGTTCTGTAGCAACTTGATCTGTAGTTTCATGATCTTTATCATTAACTTTTTCTCAAGTTGGTGTAGGCATCATGGGATCAGATTTCTTGGATGAGCTGCCTTCCAAATTGAGAGAAGGTACAATTACCTCATCAAGTTCTAGTTTCCTCCCACTCACTTCTTTCGAGAGAAACTCCTTCTCTAGAAAGGTTCCGTTCTTAGCAACAAAGATTTTGCCTTCATACTTGTGGTAGAAGGTATACCCAATTGTTTCCTTAGGGTATCCTATGAAGACGCACTTCTCCGATTTGGGTTCGAGCTTATCAGGATGAAACCTTTTGACATAAGCATCGTGTCGGTGGGAAACGACACCTATGGGATCACAAGAGTCCCTACTACGGTTGCGGGGCGCAGGGTTGTGAGAAGAGCAGGATTAGTAATCAGCACAAAGATCATTTACCCAGGTTCGGGCCACGAGGATGCGTAAAACCCTAGTCATGCTTTGATGGATGTATTGAGTGTTCTTGAGCTCTCGAACTAGCTATGGGTGTTACCTGGTTCGAAAGAACCGAATCCTTTTCCAGTGTGCCATGGGCCTCCTTTTATAGGCGAAAGGGGCCTCCACAGTGGCACACAGGAGGTGGAAAGGCCTACAGTGCTACGAGCTTATCGCTCGTACTACAGGACAAGACACATTTAATGCCTGGCTTAGGTGTCCCTTCACTTTATCGGGGACGGGGGCGAGGCCCGTCCCGTCCGTCGCCGCTCCTCCTCGCTTCGACACGCGCCCTAGCCAGCAATGCATGCAGTGCCATGTAGGCAGGCAAGCAGCTGAGGTGGCACGGTGGTGGAGCCTCCACGAAGAGCTGCATGCTGCCACGCAGGTGCGTGCCCAGCTGGTTGGGTCGGCAGCTGCATGTGAACGGCGGTGGAGACTTGGCTGGTGTGGGCCTGGCAGTGGCCCTGCTGGCGCCCTTGGCAAGGGTCTTGCTGGGTGGCCCGATAAGGGTCTTCCCGAGGCGTGTTGTTGTCCCCGGCAAGGACCTTGCCGGGGGTCTTGTGGGCTTCCTCGGCAGGAACCCTGTCAAGGATCGTTGCCTTCCAATCCTCATCTGATCTTGAATATTCTTTGTCTTCACAAAGATCTGCATGCCACCATGGAGGTGCCTCCCGAGCCCTGCCCCATCGTGGTTGTTGGTGTTGGAGGCTGTTGGCTCGAGGGTGGCTCACTCCGTTGGTGTGGGTGAGCTGCCCCGGCAAGGGTCTTGCCGGGGCTGCTGAGGCTACCCTGGCAAGGGTCCTTGCCAGGGAAACTTGCTTCATCCATCTGATCTCCGTGGCCTTGGTCCTTGATGTTGTTTTGTTTGTCTTGGGCCTTCGGCTTCTCTCCAGCTTCCCTTCTTTGCCCTGCTACGCGTGTCCGTGGCGCGTGGCTCTGACTGCCCGTGCACAAGTAAAGGGGTCAAAAGGAGAGCCCCTACTTTTGTACACCAACACATTGCATCCCCAAACTTTAAGAAATGAAAACTTAGGTTTGTTGCCAAACCACTGTTCATACGGTGTCATCTCAACGGATTTTGACGGTGCCCTGTTTAATGTGAATGTAGTTGTCTCTAATGCATAACCCCAAAACGATAGTGGTAAATCGGTAAGAGACATCTTAGATCGCCCCATATCCAATAAAGTGCGATTATGATGTTCGGACACACCATTACGCCGTGGTGTTCTAGGTGGTGTGTGTTGTGAAACTATTCCACTTTGTTTTAAATGAAGGCCAAACTCATAACTCAAATATTCTCCTCCACGATCAGATCGTAGAAACTTTATTTTCTTGTTACGATGATTCTCCACTTCACTCTGAAATTCTTCGAACTTTCAAATGTTTTCAGACTTGTGTTTCATTAAGTAGATATACCCATATCTGCTCAAATCATCTATGAAGGTCAGAAAATAACGATACCTGCCACGAGCATCAAAACTCATCAGACCGCATACATCAATATGTATTATTTCCAATAAGTCATTAGCTCGTTCCATTGTTCCGGAGAGCGGAGTTTTAGCCATCTTGCCCATAAGGCACGGTTCGCAAGTATCAAATGATCCATAATCAAGTGATTACAAAAGTCCATCTTTATGGAGTTTCTTCATGTGCTTTACACCGATATGACCAAACAGAAGTGTCACAAATAAGTTGCACTATCATTATCAACTTTGCATCTTTTGGCATCAATATTATGAATATGTGTATCACCACGATCAAGATTCAACAGAAATAGACCACTCTTCAAGGGTGCATGACCATAAAAGATATCACTCATATAAATAGAACAACCATTATTCTCCGATTTAAATGAATAACTGTCTCGCACTAAACAAGATCTAGATATAATGTTCATGTTCAACGCTGGCACCAAATAACAATTATTCTGGCCTAAAACTAATCCCGAAGGTAGATGTAGAGGTAGCGTGCCGACGGCGATCACATCGACCTTGGAACCATTTCCGACGCGCATCGTCACCTCGTCCTTAGCCAATCTTTGTTTAATCCGTAGTCCCTGCTTCGAGTTACAAATATGAGCAACCGAACCGGTATCAAATACCCAAGCACTACTACGAGAATTAGTAAGGTACACATCAATAACATGTATATCAAATATACCTTTGTTCACTTTGCCATCCTTCTTATCCGCCAAATACTTGGGGCAGTTCCGCTTCCAGTGACCAGTACCTTTGAAGTAGAAGCACTCAGTTTCAGGCTTGGGTCCAACTTTGGGTTTCTTCCCAGGAGTGACAACTTGCTTGTCATTCTTCTTGAAGTTCCCCTTATTTTTACCCTTGCCCTTCTTCTTAAAACTAGTGGTCTTGTTAACTATCAACACTTGATGCTCCTTATTGGTTTCTACCTCCAGGGCCTTTAGCATCGCGAAGAGCTCAGGAATAGTCTTTTCCATCCCTTGCATATTGTAGTTCATCACAAAGCCTTAGTAGCTTGGTGGTAGTGATTGAAGAACTCTGTCAATGACACAATCATCTGGAAGATTAACTCCCAGCAGAGTCATGTGATTATGGTACCCAAACATTCTGAGTATGTGCTCACTAACAGAATTGTTCTCCTCCATCTTGCAGCTATAGAACTTGTTGGAGACTTCATATCTCTCAACTCGGGCATTTTCTTGAAATATTAACTTCTCCTGGAACATCTTACATGGTCCATGACGTTCAAAACGTCTTTGAAGTCCCGATTCTAAGCCATAAAGCATGGCACACTGAACTAACGAGTAGTCATAAACATGCAACTGCCAGGCATTCACAATGTCTGAAGTTGCTGGGGCAGGTGGTACACCTAGCGGTGCATCAAGGACATAATTCTTCTGTGCAACAATGAGGATAATTGATGCGGAGCATCCCTCACTCATACCCATGGACTCTACTACAACTTGTCAAGCACCTCGAGGACCAATGACAAGAGCACACACACGCAACATCGAGAACGAGGTCAATTCTATCCTCTTCGAGTTTCTTTTGGTTTCACATGAGAATTGGGTTCTACCTCAAAGAGACTCGCTATGAATTCTTAGGCACCAAGAATATGATCGGTAGAAGGAGAAGATGGAGACTCGAGCATCCATGGAGCAAGGGAGAGGAGAGGAGAACAAGAAGAATGAAGGAGAGAAGCTCCTGGACACCCCGGGTGCCCGGACGGAAGGACCCCGGATGCCCGGACTCGAAGACATGGGGAGGTCCGAACCCCCTAGACACCCCGGGTGCTCGGCCTCTGCCTGGGCTGCGCCCCAGCCGGCCTCAGGTGCCCGGCTCGCCACTTGGGCCTCGCCCAACCCCCCTGGGTGCCCGGCCTGCACCGCCCCAGCTGCATGTGGCCTCCCCGGGTGCACGGGCCTAGGACCCCCGAGTGCCCGGACCTCCTCCCTCCGAAGCCCCCTGACCGGTCCGGGTGCCCGGCCGGTTCCACACCGGGTGCCCGGACCCCTCCTCTGTGGCTACGCATTTTAGGGACATTTTAGTCCTTTGTACCCCTCTTTCTCCTAGTTTCATCCCTAGCCTTTATATACTCTTTACCTAGCTCTTTTGGGAGGGTAGCAAAGTATTAGATAAAACATTGAGAGCTTTGCTCCTTGTATCCCCTCCTCTTGGAGATCAAGACCCCTCTTGGGAAGAATCCTTGTGGATTGCAAGACCTCCCAAGGGAGTAGATCATCATCAAGACCTCACCTCCTCTAGGAGTGGGAAGAACTTTACCTAGTGCTTGTTTCCTTGGATTGATCTTGTAATCTTGTGGATCTCATGTATGCTACTCTAGTGGATGTGATATTTGGGTTTTGTTTGAGTGATTTGTGCCTTGTGTTCCTGAGTGTTCTTCCTCTTTTCCCCTCCAAGTGTGAAAAGATCCCCTCTAGGGTTTCACCCTACAAAAATAATCCTCAAGTTACAGACCCAGTCCGTGTAGTTGCTCCCATCATATTTCAACTTAGATTTCTCTAGGAATGCATTAAAATTCAAGGGAACGGTAGCACATGCCTTTGATCTACAACATACATATGCAAAAAACTATCAGGACTAAGTTCATGATAAATTAAGTTCAATTAATCATATTACTTAAGAACTTCCACTTAGATAGACATCCCTCAAGTCATCTAAATGATACGTGATCCAAATCAACTAAACCATGTGCGATCATCACGTGAGATGGAGTAGTCATCAATGGTGAACTTCTCTATGTTGATCATATCTACTATATGATTCACGTTCGACCTTTCGATCTCCAGTGTTCTGAGGCCATATCTGTATATGCTAGGCTCGTCAAGTTTAACCCCAGTATTCTGCATGTGCAAAACTGGCTTGCACCCGTTGTATTTGAATGTAGAGCTTACCACACCTGATTATCACGTGGTGTCTTAGCACGAAGAACTTTCGCAACGGTGCATACTCGGGGAGAACACTTATACCTTGAAATTTTAGTAAGGGATCATCTTATAATGCTACCACCGTACTAAGCAAATAAGATGCATAAAGATAAACATCACATGAAATCAAAATATGTGACATGATATAGCCATCATCATCTTGTGCTTTTGATCTCCATCACCAAAGCAACGTCATGATCTCCATCAACACCGGCTTGACACCTTGATCTCCATCGTAGTGTCGTGGTCGTCTCGCCAACTATTGCTTCTACGACTATCGCTACCGCTTAGTGATAAAATAAAGCAATTACATAGTGTTCGTATTTCATACAATAAAGCGACAACCATATGGCTCCTGCCAGTTGCCGATAACTTTTTACAAAACATGATCATCTCATACAACAATTTATATCTCATCATGTCTTGACCATATCATATCACAACATGCCCTGCAAAAACAAGTTAGACGTCCTCTACTTTGTTTGTTACAAGTTTTACATGGCTGCTACGGGCTTCTAGCATGAACGTACATACCTACGGCACAAAAACCACAACGGTGATTTATCAAGTTTGTTGTTTTAACCTTCACAAGGACCTGAAACAATCAAATTTGATTCAACTAAAGTTGGAGAAACAGACACCCGCCAGCCACCTATATGCAAAACTAGTTGCATGTCTGTCGGCAGAACCGGTCTCATGAACGCGGTCATGTAAGGTTGGTCTGGGCCGCTTCATCCAACAAAACCGCTGAATCAAAATAAGACATTGGTGGTAAGAAGTATGATGATCACCGCCCACAACTCTTTGTGTTCTACTCGTGCATATCATCTATGCATAGACCTGGCTCAGATGCCACTGCTGGGAAACGTAGCATGCAATTTCAAAAAAAATCCTATGCTCATGCAAGATCTATCTAGGAGATGCATAGCAACGAGAGGGGGAGAGTGTGCCCACGTACCCTCGTAGACCAAAAGTGGAAGTGTTAGCTTAACGTGGTTGATGTAGTCAAACATCTTCTCGAATCAACCGATCAAGCACCGAACGTACGGCACCTCCGAGTTCTACACACGTTCAACACGATGACGTCCCTCGATACCTTGATCCAGTAGAGGTACGAAGGAGTAGATGAGTTCCGTCAGCACGATGGCGTTGTGACGATGATGGTTATGTGATCCGTGCAGGGCTTCGCCTAAGCACTACGACAATATGACCGGAGGAGTAAACGGTGGAGGGGGGCCGGCCCTAGGGGGCGCGCCATGGGGGAGTCACACTAGGACTCCTAGTCCTATTCGGCCCCCCTTCCTTTCAAACGGAGGGGGGAAAGGGAAAGAGAGGGAGAGGGAGAGGGAAAGGGGGGCCGCACCCCCTTCCCTAGTCCAATTCGGACTCCCCATGGGGGGGACACCTCCTCATGGCCTGCCTCTCCTCTCCCCTATGGCCCATAAGGCCCATTACTTCCCCTGGGGGTTCCGGTAACCCCTCGGTACTCCGAAAAATATCTGAAACACTCTGGAACCATTCCGGTGTCCGAATATAACCTTCCAATATATCAATATTTACCTCGCGACCATTTCGAGACTCCTTGTCATTTCTGTGATCTCATCTGTGACTCCGAACAACCTTCGGTCACCAAAACACATAACTCATATAACACATATCGTCATTGAACGTTAAGCGTGTGGACTCTATGGGTTCTAGAACTATGTAGGCATGACCGAGACACCTCTCCGGTCAATAACCAATAGTGGAACCTGGATGCTCATATTCGTTCCTACATATTCTACGAAGATCTTTATCGGTCGAACCGCAATGTCAACATACATTATTCCCTTTGTCATCGGTATGTTACTTGCCCGAGATTCGATCATCGATATCTTCATACCTAATTCAATCTCATTACCAGCAAGCCTCTTTACTCGTTCCGTAGTGCATCATCCCGCAAATAACTCATCAGTCACATTGTTTGCAAGGCTTCATATGATGTGCATTACCGAGAGGGCCCAAAGATACCTCTCCGATACTCAGTGTGACAAATCCTAATCTCGATCTATGCCAACCCAACAAACACCTTTGGAGATACCTGTAGAGCATCTTTATAATCACTCAGTTACGTTGTGACGTTTGATAGCACACAAGGTATTCCTCCGGTGTCCGGGAGTTGCATAATCTCATAGTCAGAGGAATATATATATATATTTGACATGAAGAGAGCAGTAGCAATAAAACTGAACGATCGTTATGCTAAGCTAACGAATGGGTCTTGTCCATCACATCATTCCACTAATGATGTGATCCCGTTTATCAAATGACAACTCATGTCCATGGCTAGGAAACTTAACCAACTTTGATCAACGTGCTAGTCTAGTAGAGGCATACTAGGGACACAGTGTTTTGTCTATGTATTTACACATGTATGAAGTTTCCGATTAATACAATTCTAGCATGAATAATAAACGTTTATCATGAATAAGGAAATATAAATTAACAACTTTATTATTGCCTCTAGGGCATATTTCCTTCAATTTTTGGGTTTTTGGTTTGGGACATTTACATTTGTGCCCCTAATTTGCACCCACTCTTAGATTTTCCCCTAATTTCAAAGCCTGCTCAAAATTGCCCCTTTGTCGTAGGTGCCCTTATAGAAATGCCCTTCTGCATCGTTATTGTCCGGTCAAAGGGCTTTGACCGTCCTAAAAAAATATAGACTCAGAGCCATAGTTTTTACTAGAGGCTTCTCCCTTGAAAGAAAGCATATGTTGGGTAGATGATAACCCACAAGTATAGGGGATCGCAATAGTTTTTGAGGGTAAAGTATTTAACCCAAATTTATTGATTCGACACAAGGGGAGCCAAAGAATATTCTCAAGTATTAGCAGCTGAGTTGTCAATTCAACCACACCTGAAAGACTTAATATCTGCAGCAAAGTATTTAGTAGCAAAGTAGTATGGAAGTGATGGTAACGGTGGAAAAAGTAACAATAGCAGTTTTGTGGCAATCGTAATAGTGGCAAAGGAGAAGTAACTAAGCAAAGATCTATATGTGAAAAGCTCGTAGGCAATGGATCAATGATGGATGATACGTCTCCAACGTATCTATAATTTTTGATGTATTCATGCCATGTTTATAATATTTCTACATGATTTTGGTATGGTTTGGTTAGAACTAACCTGGACTGACGCTGTTTTCAGCAGAACTACCGTGGTGCTATTTTTTGTGCAGAAATAAAAGTTCTTGGAATGCGCTGAAAATCAACAGAGATTTTTTTGGAAAATATGAAAAATACTGGAACGAAAAGTTATTGGAGGGGAGTCCCGTGGGCCCCACGAGGGTGGAGGGCGCCCTCACCCCCCTGGGGCGCACCCCTGTGCCTCGTGGACTCTCTGTGGGGCCCCCTAACTTGTTCTCAACGCCAACCTCTCCTATAAATCCCCAAACCTCCAGAAAATAACCTAGATTGGGAGTTCCACTGCCGCAAGCCTCTGTAGCCACCAAAAACCAATCGGGACCCTGTTCCGGCACCCTGCCGGAGGGGGGATCC
The DNA here is from genome assembly GCF_018294505.1 of Triticum aestivum. Lineage (NCBI taxonomy): Eukaryota > Viridiplantae > Streptophyta > Magnoliopsida > Poales > Poaceae > Triticum > Triticum aestivum. The sequence continues at coordinate 606,964,207 of NC_057798.1, read as the reverse complement.
ATCACCGGTGGCCATCTTCATCATCCCAGCGCTCTCCATGACAAGGAGGGAGTAGTTCACCCTCGGGGCTGAGGGTATGTACCAGTAGCTATGTGTTTGATCTTTCCCTCTCGTGTTCTTGATATGGCATGATCTTGATGTACCGCGAGCCTTGCTACTATAGTTGGATCTTAGGATGTTTCTCCCCCTCTACTTTCTTGTAATGGATTGAGTTTTCCCTTTGAAGTTATCTTATCGGATTGAGTCTTTAAGGATTTGAGAACACTTTATGTATGTTTTGCGTGGAATACTCGTGGTGACAATGGGGTATTCTATTGATTCACTTGATGTATGTTTTGGTGATCAACTTCCGGGTTCAGTGACCTTAGGAATCTATGCATAGGGGTTGGGACACGTTTTTGTCTTGACTCTCCGGTAGAAACTTTGGGGCACTCTTTGAAGTTCTTTGTGTTGGTTTGAATAGATGAATCTGAGATTGTGTGATGCATATCATATAATCAAACCCGCGAATACTTGAGGTGACATTGGAGTATCTAGGTGACATTAGGGTTTTGGTTGATTTGTGTCTTAAGGTGTTATTTTACTACAAACTCTAGGGTTGTTTGTGACACTTATAGGAATAGCCCAATGGATTGATCGGAAAGAATAACTTTGAGGTGGTTTCATACCCTACAATAATGTATTCGTTTGTTCTCCACTATTAGTTTCTTCGGAGTGACTCTTTGTTGCATGTTGAGGGATTGTTATATGATCCAATTATGTTATTCTTGTTGAGAGAACTTGCACTAGTGAAAGTATGAACCCTAGGCCTTGTTTCGAAGCATTGCAATACCATTTTCGCTCACTTTTGTTACTTGCTACCTTGCTGTTTTTATATTTTCAGATTACAAAAACCTATATCTACCATCCATATTGCAATTGTATCTCCATCTCTTCGCCGAACTAGTGCACCTATACAATTTAACATTGTATTGGGTGTGTTGGGGACACAAGAGACTCTTTGTTATTTGGTTGCAGGGTTGTTTGAGAGAGACCATCTTCATCCTGCGCCTCCCACGGATTAATAAACCTTAGGTCATCCACTTGAGGGAAATTTGCTACTATCCTACAAACCTCTGCACTTGGAGGCCCAACAACGTCTACAAGAAGAAGTTTGTGTAGTAGACATCAATCTATTTTCTGGCGCCATTGCCGGGGAGGTTAGTGTTTGAAGGTATATCTTTAGATCTTGCAATCGAATCTTTTAGTTTCTTGTTTTATCACTAGTTTAGTCTATAAAAGAAAAGTACAAAAAAATGGAATTGAGGGTGCCTCATATGCTTCATCTTTTTAATGTCTTCCGTGAAAATGATGGAAAGGTAAATTGTGCCCAAGTGCTAGAAGAAGAATGCATTGAAATGTTTGGCACTAAATCTTTGAATGATGAGCATGATTGCAATGTTGTTAGTATGAATTCCTTGAATATCCATGATGCTAATGATATGCAAAGCTACAAGCTTGGGGATGCTATGTTTGATTAATATGATATTTTTTGTCCCCCAAGTTTTGTTGAGAATATTTGTTATGATTGTAGCATGCCTCCTATTTATGATGATTATATTTATGAAAGTGGGTTTGGAGAGGTCATGGTTTTATTTAGTGATGAATCCACTATTTCAGAAGAGGTTCCAATTGATTATGAGAACAAAGTTGCTATCTGTGATGATTATTGTGATACCATGTATGCTATAAAGAATAATGATAACCATGAAACTTGTCATCCTGATTTTAATTTTCAATTGGATTATGCCTCACATGATAGTAATTTTGTTGAGTTTGCTCCCACTACTATTCTGAATGAGAAGAATTTTGCTTATGTGGAGAGTAATAAAATTTCTATGCTTGTAGATCATGAAAATAGTGCTTTATGTGATAGTTATATTGTTGAATTCATTCATGATGCTACTGAAAATTATTATGAGGGAGGAATATATGCTTATAGGAGTTGCAATAATATCAAGTTTCCTCTCTATGTGTTGAAGATCTTGAAGTTATGCTTGTTTTGCTTTCCTATGCTAGTTGATTCTTGTTCCCATAAGTTGTTTGATCACAAAATCCCTAGGCATAGGAAGTGGTTTAGGCTTAAATTTGTTACTCATATGCTTCATGATGCTCCCATTATGTTTCAATCTTATCTTTTATAAGAGCATCATTGAAATCATCATGCTTAGCTAAAAGGCATTAAAGAAAAGCGCTTGTTGGGAGACAACCCAATATTTACCCCTACTATTTTTGTGTATTCACATGATTAAGCTACTGTATTAATCATGTTTTATAGCTTTTGTTTCAATAAAGTGCCAAGTAAAGCCTTTGGGAAAACTTGGGTGAAAGTTAATGTGATCTTGCTGTAAAAAACAGAAACTTTGCGCTCACGAGATTGATTGTCATTTTTTACAGAAGAGTGATTTTGAGTTGATTCTTTTTGAATAAGATTAATAGACAAATTCCTCACGTCCAACAATTTATTTCAGAATTGTTGGAGTTACAGAAGTATTCGAGAGTTACAAATTACTACAGACTGTTCTGTTTTTGACAGATTCTGTTTTCTATGTGTTGTTTGCTTATTTTGATGAATCTATGAGTAGTATCGGAGGGCATGAACCATGGAGAAGTTGGAATATAGTAGATATAACACCAATATGAATTTAGAATGAGTGCACAACAGTACCAAAAGTGGTGATTTTATTTTCTTATACTAACGGAGCTTACGAGTTTTCTGTTGAGTTTTGTGTTGTGAAGTTTTCAAGTTTTGGGTGAAGTTTCACTGGACTACGGAATAAGGAGTGGCAAGAGCCTAAGATTGGGGATGACCAAGTCACCCCAAGGTACTATAAAGGAATAACCAAGCAACTAAGCTTTGGGATGCCCCGTATGGCATCCCCTCTTTCATCTTCGTTCATCAGTAACTTTACGTGGAGCTATATTTTTATTCATCACATGATATGTGTTTTGCTTGGAGCGTCATTTTATTTTATTAGATTTTTCTTGCTGTTTGAATAATATCCCAAGATATGAAATTCTTAAATGTTAGAGAGTCTTCACATAGTTGCACAATTATTCGACTACTCATTGATCTTCACTTATATCTTTTGGAGTAGTTTGTCGTTTGCTCTAGTGCTTCACTTATATCTTTTTAGAGCACGGTGGCAGTTTTATTTTTAAAGAAATAGATGAAATCTCATGCTTCACTTATATTATTTTGAGAGTCTTAAACAGCATGGTAATTTGCTTTGGTTATAAAATTAGTCCTAATATGATGGGCATACAAGAGGGATATAATAAAAACTTTCATATAAAGTGCATTGAATACTATGAGAAGTTTGATTCCTTATGATTGTTTTGAGATATGAAGATGGTGATATTAGAGTCATGCTAGTAGAGTAGTTGTGAATTTTAAAGATACTTGTGTTAAAGTTTGTGATTCCCGTAGCATGCACGTATGGTGAACCGTTATGCAATGAAGTCGGAGCATGATTTATTTATTGATTCTCTTCCTTATGAGTGGCGGTCGGGGACGAGCGATGGTCTTTTCCTACCAATATATCCCCTAGGAGCATGCGCGTAGTACTTTGTTTCAATGACTAATAGATTTTTGCAATAAGTATGTGAGTTCCTTATGACTAATGTTGAGTCCATGGATTATACGCACTCTCACCCTTCCACCATTGCTAGCCTCTCTTGTACCGCGCAACTTTCGCTGGTACCATACACCCACCATTTACCTTCCTCAAAACAGCCACCATACCTACCTATTATGGCATTTCCATTGCCATTCCGAGGTATATTGCCATGCAACTTTCCATCATTCCGTTTATTATGACACGCTCCATCATTGTCATATTGCTTTGCATGATCATGTAGTTGACATCGTATTTGTGGCAAAGCCACCGTTCATAATTATTTCATACATGTCACTCTTGAATCATTGCACATCCCGATACACTTCCTGAGGCATTCACATAGAGTCATATTTTGTTCTAAGTATCGAGTTGTAATTCTTGAGTTGTAAGTAAATAAAAGTGTGATGATATTCATTATTAGAGCATTGTCCCGGTGAGGAAAGGATGATGGAGACTATGATTCCCCCACAAGTCGGGATGAGACTCCGGATGAAAAATAAAATAAAAATAAAAAAAGAGGCAAAAAAAAGAGAAGGCCCCAAAAAAATTAGAGAAAAAGAGATAAGGGGCAATGCTACTATCCTTTTACCACACTTGTGCTTCAAAGTAGCACCATAATCTTCATGATAGAGAGTCTCCTATGTTGTCACTTTCATATACTAGTGGGAATTTTACATTATAGAACTTGGCTTCTATATTCCAATGATGGGCTTCCTCAAAATGACCTAGGTCTTCGTGAGCAAGCGAGTTGGATGCACACCCACTTAGTTTCTTTTTGAGCTTTCATACACTTATAGCTCTAGTGCTTCTGTTGCATGGCAATCCCTACTCACTCACATTGATATCTATTAATGGGCATCTCCATAGCCCGTTGATACGCCTAGTTGATGTGAGGCTATCTCCTTCTTTTTGTCTTCTCCACAACCACCATATTCTATTCCACCTATAGTGCTATGTCCATGGCTCATGCTCATGTATTGCGTGAAAGTTGAGAAGGTTTGAGAACATCAAAAGTATGTAATAATTGATTGGCTTGTCATCGTGGTTGTGCATGATTTAAATATTTTGTGTGATGAAGATAGAGCATAGCCAGACTATATGATTTTGTAGGGATAGCTTTCTTTGGCCATGTTAGACATGATTGCTTTGTTAGTATGCTTGAAGTATTATTGTTTTTATGTCAATATTAAACTTTTGTTTTGAATCTTATGGATCTGAATATTCTTGCCACAATAGAGAACATTACATTAATAAATATGTCAGGTAGAATTCCACATCAAAATTCTGTTTTTATCATTTACCTAGTCGAGGACAAACAGTAATTAAGCTTGGGGATGCTGATACGTCTCCAACGTATCTATATTTTTTGATGTATTCATGCCATATTTATAATATGTCTACATGATTTTGGTATGATTTGGTTAGAACTAAGCCGGACTGACGCTGTTTTCAGCAGAACTACCGTGGTGTTGAATTTTGCACAGAAATAAAAGTTCTCGAAATGTGCTAAAAATCAACGGAGATTTTTTTTGGAAAATATGAAAAATACTGGAAAAAAGTTATCGGAGGGGACCCGTGGGCCCCACGATGGTGGAGGGCGCCCCACCCCCCTAGGGCGTGCCCCTGTGCCTCGGGGACTCTTTGTGGGGCCCCCTAACTTGTTCTCAACGCCAACCTCTCATATAAATCCTCAAACCTCCAGAAAATAACCTAGATCGGGAGTTCCGCCGCCGCAAGCCTTTGTAGCCACCAAAAACCAATCGGGGCCTTGTTCCGGCACCCTGCCAGAGGGGGGATCCATCACCGGTGGCCATCTTCATCATCCCGGCGCTCTTCATGACGAGGAGGGAGTAGTTCACCCTCGGGGCTGAGGATATGTACCAGTAGCTATGTGTTTGATCTCTCTCTCTCTCTCTCTCTCGTGTTCTTGATATGGCACGATCTTGATGTACCGTGAGCTTTGCTAGTATAGTTGGATCTTATGACGTTTCTCCCCCTCTACTTTCTTGTAATGGATTGACTTTTCCCTTTGAAGTTATCTTATCAGATTGAATCTTTATTTGAGAACACTTGATGTATGTCTTGCATGGGATACTCGTGGTGACAATGGGGTATTCTATTGATTCACTTGATGTATGTTTTGGTGATCCACTTGCAGGTTCCATGACCTTGGGAATCTATGCGTAGGGGTTGGCACAAATTTTCGTCTTGACTCTCCGGTAGAAACTTTGGGGCACTCTTTGAAGTTCTTTGTGTTGGTTTGAATAGATGAATATGAGATTGTGTGATGCATATCATATAATCAAACCCGCAGATGCTTGAGGTGACATTGGAGTATCTAGGTGACATTAGGGTTTTGGTTGATTTGTGTCTTAAGGTGTTGTTTTACTACAAACTCTAGGGTTGTTTGTGAGACTTATAAGAATAGCCCAATGGATTGATCGGAAAGAATAACTTTGAGGTGGTTTCGTACCCTACAATAATCTCTTCGTTTGTTCTCCGCTATTAGTGACTTTGAAGTGACTCTTTGTTGCATGTTGAGGGATTGTTATATGATCCAATTATGTTATTATTGTTGAGAGAACTTGCACTAGTGAAGTATGAACCCTAGGCCTTGTTTTGAAGCATTGCAATACCGTTTTCGCTCACTTTTGTTACTTGCTACCTTGCTGTTTTTATAATTTCATATTACAAAAACCTATACCTACCATCCATATTACACTTGTATCACCATCTCTTCGCTGAACTAGTGCACCTATACAATTTACCATTGTATTGGGTGTGTTGGGGACACAAGAGACTCTTTGTTATTTGGTTGTAGGGTTGTTTGATAGAGACCATCTTCATCCTACGCCTCCCACGGATTGATAAACCTTAGGTCATCCACTTGAGGGAAATTTGCTACTGTCCTACAAACCTCTGCACTTGGAGGCCCAACAACGTCTACAAGAAGAAGATTGTGTAGTAGACATCAATGGATAATTATGTCGGATGCAATTCATCATGCAACAGTTATAACATAGGGTGACGCATAACTCTCTCTAGTTCATCAATGTAAGGTAGGCATGTATTCCGAATATAGTCATACGTACTTATGGAAAAGAACGTACATGTCATTTTTTGTCCTACCCTCCCGTGGCAGCGGGGTCCTATTGGAAACTAAGGGATATTAAGGCCTCCTTTTAATAGAGTACCGGACCAAAGCATTAGCACTTAGCGAATACACGAAATCCTCAAACTATGGTCATCACTAGGAAGTGTCCTGACTATTGTTACTCCGGGGTTTGCCGGATCATAACACGTAGTAGGTGACTATAACTTGCAAGATAGAATCAATAACTCACATATATTCATGAAAACATAATAGGTTCAGATCTGAAATCATGGCACTCGGGCCCTAGTGACAAGCATTAAGCATGGCAAAGTCATAACAACATCAATCTTAGAACATAATGGATACTAGGGATCAAACCCTAACTAAACTAACTCGATTACATGGTAAATCTCATCCAACCCATCACCGTCCAGCAAGCCTACAATGGAATTACTCATGCACAACAGTGAGCATCATGAAATTGGTGATGGAGTATGGTTGATGATGACGATGGCGACAGATTCCCCTATCCGGAGCCTCGAACAGACTCCATATCAGCCCTCCCGAGGAAGTATAGGGCTTGGCGGCGGCTCCATATCGTAAAACGTGATGAATCCTTCTCTCTGATTTTTTTATCCCCGAACGTGAATATATAGAGTTGGAGTTGAGGTCGGTGGAGGTCCAGGGGACCCACAAGGCAGGGGGCGCGCCCCAGGAGGGTGGGTGCGCCCTGCACCCTCGTGGACAGGGTGTGGGTCCCCCTCTATTGATTCTTTCACCAATATTTTTTTATTAATTCCAAAACATGACTCCGTGAAGTTTTAGGTCATTCCAAGAACTTTTATTTCTGCACAAAAATAACACCATGGCAATTCTGGTAAAAACAACATCAGTCCGGGTTAGTTCCCTTCAATTCATGCAAGTTAGAGTCCAAAACAAGGGCAAAAGTGTTTGGAAAAGTAGATACGTTGGAGACGTATCAACTCCCCCAAGCTTAAACCTTTGCTTGTCCTCAAGCAATTTAGTTGAACTGAAAGTGATAAAGAAAAACTTTTACAAACTATGTTTGATCTTGTTGCAAATATGTAAACCAAGCATTCAAGTTTTCAGCAAAGATTATGGACTAACCACATTCACAATAACACATAGGTCTCAGATTTACTCATATCAATGGCATAATCAACTAGTGAGCAATAATAATAAATCTCGGATGACAACACTTTCTCAAAACAATCATAATATGATATAACAAGATGGTATCTCGCTAGCCCTTTCTGAGACCGCAAAACATAAATGCAAAGCACCCCTGAAGATCAAGGACTGACTAGACATTGTAATTCATGGCAAAAGAGATCCAGTCATAGTCATACTCAATGTAAATTAATATCAATTCATACAAATGACAGCAGTGCTCTCCAACTAGTGCTTTTTAATAAGAGGATGATGACTCAACATAAAAGTAAATAGATAGGACCTTTGCAGAGGGAAGCAGGGATTTGCAGAGGTGCGAGAGCTCGAGTTTTGAAACAGAGATAAATAATATTTTGAGTGTCATACTTTCATTGTCAACATAACAACCAAGAGATCTCGATATCTTCCATGCTACATACATTATAGGCGGTTCCCAAACAGAATGGTAAAGTTTAAACTCTCCCACCACCAACGAGCACATTCCATGGCTGGTCCGAAACAATGGGTACCGTCCAACTAACAACAATCCCGGAGGAGTTTTGTTTGCAATTATTTTTATTTGATTTGAGCATGGGACTGGGCATCCCAGTTACCGGCCATTTTCTCGTGAATGATGAGTGGAGTCCACTCATCGTAAGAATAACCCACCTAGCATGGAAGATATAGACAGCCCTAGTGTAACGCCCCGAGACCGACGCTCCAGAAGACTTCCAGCTACTCTGAGTTCCGTCATGTGATTTTGTTTTGTTCGTGCATTCATCTCTGCATCATGTGCATTGCATCATGTCATCTTGCACCCCCTTTTAAAAACACATCTAAATAAATTGTATGGATCTTCGATCCATTTAAATCGAGGGAAGGGTGACTTATCTTTATAACATATTTTCCCAATATTTTAGGGAGCTATATTAAATATTTCTTTAATTTGGAAATCACCGCAACCCACTTGCAAAATATCCCATGCCGTTGTTATCTCAATTCTTGGTCTCCAACCTTGCCCATAATTTCTTTCATCATTTTCCGCAGCTCCACCAAAAATCTCAACATTTTTGGACACTTCAAAAAAACCTCGTCCTAGTTCAAACCCATTTGAATTAAATTCAAATGAGTTTGAATTCTTATCGTTCGATCTTGACCATTTCTATTTCCTTGGAACCAGCGCATTTTTGCGAGTCCGGGCAAATTACCCCCGTGCGCAAATTCTTTCCGTAACCCTCTCTTTCTTTTTCTTCTCTCAAATTTGTTGTCTGCTAAAGGAAATAAGAATTAGAGGGAGAGAGAAGAGAGCCCACCAACCAGGCCGGCCCAGCCTCTAAGGCCCATATGCGCCTAGGCCCAACCGCCTCTAACCCTAGCCCCGAAACTCCCTCCTATCGATCTCTCCCTCTGGCCGCCGCCTCCTGCTCGATCCCCATCCATCTCTCCCTCATCCTCCCTCCAGCGCCGCACACCCGCATCTATCCCTCGATCCCCATCTCTCCCTGCTCTCCTCCCTTGCGCCACCACTCCCTCCTCTCGATCTCTCCCTCTCCCTCATCTTGTTCCCCTCGCGCGCGACCCCGCCGCCGAACCATCTCCGCCTCGCGCCTCCACCTCCTCGCCGGCCGCCCGCAGCTCGTCGCGCCCTACTTCTACTCCCACGCCGACGCCCTCCTTCGGCTGCTCATGCCTACACCTCCGTCCGCGAGCTCGTGCAGCCATGGCGCCACAGGAGCCCCGACCCCCTCGCCGAGGCCATGGCTGACGCTACGCCTTCTGCCTCTGCGCCTTGCTCCTTCCTCGCAACAACTAAGTCCCACGCCAAGTCCCTCTCCAGCATCCTCTGTTCGGGAATGAGCACGACGCTCGCCGCTTCCCTTTGCGTGTCCCGTGCACATGGAAATCAAGCAGCAACGCTCGTTCTCGAGAGCGTTGACCAACTGCCTTCCCCTGCTCCACCAGCCTTCAACCTCAATGCCCTGACCGAGTCCTACAAGTACCACTACAACCCATGTTCGACTACATGGATTCGCCAAGTACCACGACAACCATCGCTTGCCAAGTTTGGCTACATCACGGAGATATGTACAACTACGCGGTTTCACCAAGTGCCACGCCGAACCATGAAGTTCCTCAAGATACCAAGTACCACTACCGTCGACTCTCGAAGATTCTGTGGACGTCAAGTTCCTCGTCGTGACCCCGAACAACTACCGCCGCCGCCGTGTACGACTACTTCCCACGACGACCCGTGAACATCTACTTCCACTACCGTCGCGAGAACAACTACTTCCCCTACGACTCGAGTACCACTACTTCCCTCGACGAACTCGACCCGCTCCGAAAAGGCACGCTTTGAAGGTATAACGATGAGTCGACCGCCGAATGCAAGTGTTGTATGAGATGCACCCTATGTTTGGGCCGTGTTCGAATTGTCCTTGCGATGCCTCTCTTTTGCCATGCCACCGTCCCGTGGGAACCCGGAATTCGGGATCACCCCACCATCTTGCATGACTCGCTCACGTCACACTTCCTTTTGCACAGGTACCTCCATGAGTTACCGGGACCGGAATGTTGCCGTGGCACCATTTCCGTTTCACCGCCGTGGCACCTTTTTCCTTCCGCCATGGCGAAAAATGTTTCATATCATGCTCATGTCAACATTTTCATAAAATTGCATATAACTTGTATATGTCATCCGCATCATGATAACAACATTTAAAATGTTTAAATTTGTGTTTGCATTAAATTGCTAAATGACATGTGGGGATTTACCGGAATTGTTGTTTCTTGTTTCCAGCCTCATTTAAACTTGCCTAAGTAGTTAGTTCAATTATGTTTCACCTCTTGCCATGCTTAACAACATTTAATATTGTTGTGTTCCTAAACGAGAGAGAACTAAATAATTGATGTGGTGTTCCGTCAATATGCAATTCGTTGCACATTGAGCTCCACTTAATTTGTAGTATTGTTTGTTGCACTTTGCCATGCCATGCCTCATTAAACCGGACATGCATCATACTTGATTGTGCATCATGCCATGATTATGTGATGGTTGTTTACCATGTTGTATGCTTCTTTCCGGTTTGCTTCTCTCGTTAGCTTCGGTTTTGTTCTGGAGTTGTGAGGGTTCTTTCGACTACGTCCGTTTGTCTTCTTCATGGACTCGTTCTTCTTCCTATCGGGATCTCAGGCAAGATGAGCATTACCCTCGATATCACTTCTATCTTTGCTTGCTAGTTGCTTCGTTCTATCGCTATGCTGCGCTACCTATCACTTATTTACCATGCCTCCCATATTGCCCTGTCAGCCTCTAACCTTTTTACCCTTCCTAGCAAACCATTGCTTGGCTATGTTACAGCTTTGCTCAGCCCCTCTTATAGCATTATTAGTTGGAGGTGAAGTTGAAGATTGCTCCATGATGGACAGGATTATGATTGGGATATCACAATATCTCTTATATTATTAATGCATCTATATATTTGGTAAAGGGTGGAACACTCGGCCTTATGCCTGGTGTTTTGTTCCACTCTTGCCGGCCTAGTTTCCGTCATACCGGTGTTATGTTCCCGGATTTTGCGTTCCTTACGCGGTTGGGTGATTTATGGGACCCCCTTGACAGTTTGCTTTGAATAAAACTCCTCCAGTAAGGCCCTACCTTGGTTTTACCATTTGCCTACCTAAGCGTTTTTCCCTTGGGTTCTGCAGACTCAAGGGTCATCTTTATTTTACCCCCCCCCCCCGGGCCAGTGCTCGTTGTGAGTGTTGGTCCAACCTGTCAACCGCCGGTGGCCACCAGGGGCAACTCTGGGCTAGCCTACCGGAAGTTTGGACAATCCGGTGTGCCCTGAGAACGAGATATGTGCAGCTCCTATCGGGATTTGTCGGCGCAGCGGGAGGCTTGCTGGTCTTGTTTTACCATTGTCGAAATGTCTTGTAAACCGGGATTCCGAGTCTGATCAGGTCTTCCTGGGAGAAGGTATATCCTTCGTTGATCGCGAGAGCTTATGATGGGCTAAGTTGGGACACCCCTGCAGGGTATAAACTTTCGAGAGCCGTGCCCGCGGTTATGTGGTAGATGGGAATTTGTTAATGTCCGGTTGTAGATAACTTGACACCAGATACGAATTAAAACGCATCAACCGCGTGTGTAGCCGTGATGGTCTCTTTTCGGTGGAGTCCGAGACGTGAACACGGTTTTGGGTTATGTTTGACGTAAGTAGGAGTTCAGGATCACTTCTTGATCATTGCTAGCTTCACGACTGTTCCATTTGCTCTCTTCTCGCTCTTATTTGCGTATGTTAGCCACCATATATGCTTAGTCGCTGCTGCAACCTCACCACTTTACCACTTCCTACCCTTAAGCTTAAATAGTCTTGATCTCGCGGGTTTTGAGATTGCTGAGTCCTCGTGACTCACCAGATACTATCACAACAGTTGCAGGTGCCGATGATACCAGTGCAGGTGATGCAACCGAGCTCAGATGGGAGCTCAACGAAGATCTTGGTCGTTGCTATGTTTAGTTTCTTGATGATCAGTAGTGGAGCCCAGTTGGGACGATCGGGGATCTATCAGTTGGGTTATCTTTTTTTTTTGGCTTCATCCGTAGTCGGACTATATGTGTGTACTCTGAATGATGTATGATTTATTATATGTTCATTGTGTGAAGTGGCGATTGTAAGCCAACTCTTTATCCCATTCTTGTTCATTACATGGGATTGTGTGAAGATGACCCTTCTTGCGACAAAACCACAATGCGGTTATGCCTCTAAGTCGTGCTTCGACACGTGGGAGATATAGCCGCATCGTGGGTGTTACAAGTTGGTAATCAGAGCCATCCCCGACTTAGGAGCCCCCTGCTTGATTGTTTGCTGGCGTTGTTGAGTCTAGAGCAAAAAAGTTTTGAGTCTTAGGTTTATATATATCGGAGAGTAGGATTCTTTTTACTCCTTAGTCCCTTCGTCGCTCTAGTGAGGTCTCCTGACGTAGATGTTTTGACATTCCTCTCCTCAAATTTCACTAATTTTTTTTAGGATCACGCGGGTATCTTGGAATCGTTCTGATGGTTTTGTGACGAGAACATTGTTCTTGGTGCCTCCTGTCTATTATGTGGCTTTGACCCGGGGAGTTGAGCTCCGAGGTGTTGTCGTCATAATTTTATCGTTGCAGTTCTGGAATACTTGAGTTTTGCCGACATCGAAAATCTCTTTTATGCAGTTGTTGGTGAGATAACCTCGATGCCACCCAATACTAGGGCGGGAGTTCGGGAGTATTGCCATAACTCGTATAACGGATGCTTTTCAAAGGTTGAGGTACACGATTTCCGAAGGTTTCTTGGTTATGTGTTGACAGATGGATATAGCTTGGATGTAGGGATTGTTAGTTTTGGGTGAGATATATATTGCTTCCCCTGTATCCCCAACACCAGATTCCATAACCAGAAAGTTTCAGGAGTTTTATAGGTGGGAATTCAAGTAGCTCCTAGAATATCTTTTCGACAGATGCATGATATGAGATTGGGGTTCGACGTCTACTGGTCCGCCTTTCCACGGTCGTTTTTACAGTGGTCTCGTTGTGTCTTAAAGAACACTTGGCTATGCTGGTTCGGGGACACTTCGTATGTCATGTGCACTGCCTTGTACATGATGGTGCTGTACACTCGAGCCCGTGTGGGCCCCACCACGAAAACTTCGGATGGAATCTCTATCATATGTCTGTTCCGGTTTATTCTGCAAGCCAAATCCTTTCTTTTGTTTTACTTGTGGTATTCGAGTTGCTTCGGAGTCAAATGTTGAATCCATACCTTCCCTAAATGGTGCTCTCTTATTTCTATGTGAATACTAATCCTTCTTGATCATTGAGGTTGTCATGTTAATTCTTTTCCAACCGGCATGCTTCTCTTCAAGTGGATCCTATCATTTTCAACATCCGCAAGATCAACTCTAAGTTTTCTCACCGGTGTTTGTTTCGTTCATCCCAAGTTGTCTTTGTTTTCCCCCACCCTCCCACCCTTTTCTTCAAGGACTCAGATTTCTTAATCGGGTATCCATTTTATTGATGGGAAGTCTCTCCGTTCTTTTCCGTCAATGTTTTTATCTGGTGATTCTCAAGAAGATACTAACAGAGCTTCAAGTTTATTATTCTTTGTCTCTTTTCTTCTCCGGTGGATTTAACTCAAGCTTTCGGTGTTGATCATATTCCCTTCCTCGTTTCAAGTGTTTGCATATGCCGGTGATCTCTTAATCATTCCCCGCTTGCTATTCAATTGTTCCGGAGTGCTGAAGATATCTCTGAAGATTCGTGTTTCCACTGTGCATCAATTCTAACTATTTCGAGGTTGTTATCTCATTCAAGCCATTTAATTTAACCATTGCAATCTCCCTTTCAAGTAATCATTTCAACGGTGTTTCTCTTGAGTGGGCCCTAACCCACATGTCTTTTCCCAGGATCTTACCTGACTCTTCTAATTATCTGGATCGATTCTCAAATTCATTTTTCCAAGTTTGATGTAAGAATGAATTTTCATCAGTCATATTCTTTCTCCAAGATCGCTTTCAAAATATTTTCATCGTTGGTTCATCATTTCTATTTTTCTTTGTTCTGAAGTGCCTCAACAATTTTGGTGGTTCTCGTCATCATTCTCAGCATGTGAAGACCGAAGAAGAGTTCCTCTTAAATCCTTACCCGTTCTTCTAGAGATTCATGGTTCTAGCTTTATACCATCCTCTCATAATTGTTTTCGATTGTGAGAATTCTTTTCTTACCACCCGGAGCATTTCGTGAGTTCTTTCCATTTTATTCCTACGAAGGCCATCATCTCAGAATTATTCATTCTCAGCGTGTAGCTATCGTTCTCCAAATCTTACCGGTGGATCGTTCAAGTATACTCTTTAGTCAGCTCATGATCTCTTCGTTCTCATGTATCTAAATTTCTCAAGTATCTTCGTTTGTTTTCAAACTCTTCCCGGTGTTTTGCTATCTTTTCTTTTCTTACAGTGGTTCTTTCAACATTCCTCTTCCATTGTTATTGTATCAATTCATTCGTTGTTTCCAAATCCCACCGGTGGTTCCATCAATAGCTTCTCAAGTTTACGCTATATCTCTCTTAATTCTTTCTACGAGAATAAGTAGTATGCCAAATCCATTGCTTGTCATCAATTTAATTTGATGAAGGATAAGCATACAATAAATCTTATTCTTATTTCCTCGAGGTGATTCAATTCTTTTCTTTCGGAGATTGTTCATGATGAAGTAATTCTCGGCTCTAGTGTTTTCATCTTTTCCTTTTCCAGAGTTCCAAGTTTTCTCGGTTATCTCGTCGCGAAGCTCCATCTAAATCACCGCAAGGCTTCACCTTGTGTTTTCAACTTCCCTTTCTTTCTATGATCCTTTTATTACCGAAGTTCTTCATGGAGGCTCAACATGGTGGTTCATCAAGGATTCTTTTCATTCTTCAATTGTTCTTCAAGATTTCTCTCGAAGTTATGACCCGCCAAGCTATACTCAAAATTAAACATGGTGCTCAACACATGTTTTGTTTTGGGGAGTTCAAGTATTCTTCTTCTTGCATTTCAAGTGCTATTCTTTCTACCTTATCTTTTGAGATGGTGTTATATCATTCTTGACAATTTCCCTTCGCGTTTCATGATTCACATGTTGTCAAGAATGAGGTATTTTAAATCCATCAATCTCTTCGTTGGAGTTATCTTGGTATAGATTTCACCTAAAGCCTTCCCTAAGGAATGTTGCTATTATGGTGCTTATCAATGATCCAAGGTTTCTCCATATCCTTCTCGGTGAAAGAGGTTTTCATCTCTTCGTTGATCTCAACCAATCAATTGTTTCTGTTAGTGGCCGGTTGTCACCTCATAGTCTTGAGATGTTTTCCATAAGCCCACTACAAGCTTATTCGTTTCGTTGTTGGTTTTCCAACAACTCTGTTATAACCTTCTTGGAAGGGTGCTTTCCAAGCTCATTTGTGGCAGAAGTTGGCATTTTCTTCTCCATTCTGTTATTCCAATGATCTATCTTCTATTCTTTCTTCCGGAGGCATTGTGATGTTGCTCTTTTCACTCATCATCTCGAATTGTGAGGATCGTGTTCTTTTCGTGCTTATCCATTTAACCGGAGTGTTGTGTCATCTCTTCAAGTTCTTTTCATCTTATCAAGTTTTGCCTCTCTTTTCTATCGGATTGCTATCTGAAATCCTTCTTACCCATTGTGCCATTCTTTTAATAGTTCCGGAGGCAGTGTGTTGTTGATTTCATCAAGTATCATCCAATCTTCTCAAGTTCATGTTCTATTCCTTCCATGTTCAACCGGAGTGCTGCCCGAATTCTTCCTCTCTCATCTTGTTTTAACCGGAGTGGTTTCGAATTCTATCTTGTCCTTTAAACTCTTGATTCATGTCTTTGCAACCTTCAAGTTCTAATGTTCTTTGTTCTTTTTTTCTAACGGATTGTTCGCAATCTCGTTCATCTATGTTGTACTCTTTCTTTTAAATTGCTCAACTTCTCAAGGTTCTTTGGTTTCACTCATTGGTCGAAGAAGCAACTTAGTTCTACCTCTTCTCTTCCTCTTTTGTTTCTCTCTGGTGCTATCCTAGATCTCGGGACGAGATCCTCTTGTAGTGGTGGAGTGTTGTAACGCCCCGAGACTGACGCTCCAGAAGACTTCCAGCTACTCTGAGTTCCGTCGTGTGATTTTGTTTTGTTCGTGCATTCATCTCTGCATCATGTGCATTGCATCATGTCATCTTGCACCCCCTTTTAAAAACTCATCTAAATAAATTGTATGGATCTTCGATCCATTTAAATCGAGGGAAGGGTGACTTCTCTTTATAACATATTTTCCCAATATTTTAGGGAGCTATATTAAATATTTCTTTAATTTGGAAATCACCGCAACCCACTTGCAAAATATCCCATGCCGTTGTTATCTCAATTCTTGGTCTCCAACCCTGCCCATAGTTTCTTTCATCATTTTCCGGAGCTCCACCAAAAATCTCAACATTTTTGGACACTTCAAAAAAACCTCGTCCTAGTTCAAACCCATTTGAATTAAATTCAAATGAGTTTGAATTCTTATCATTCGATCTTGGCCATTTCTATTTCCTTGGAACCAGCGCATTTCTGCGAGTCCGGGAAAATTACCCCCGTGCGCAAATTCTTTCCGTAACCCTCTCTTTCTTTTTCTTCTCTCAAATTTGTTTTCTGCTAAAGGAAATAAGAATTAGAGGGAGAGAGAAGAGAGCCCACCAACCAGGCCGGCCCAGCCTCCAAGGCCCATCTGCGCCTAGGCCCAGCCGCCTCTAACCCTAGCCCCAAAACTCCCTCCTATTGATCTCTCCCACCGGCCGCCGCCTCCTGCTCGATCCCGATCCATCTCTCCCTTGTCCTCCCTCCAGCGCCGCACACCCGCATCTCTCCCTGCTCTCCTCCCTTGCGCCACCACTCCCTCCTCTCGATCTCTCCCTCTCCCTCGTCTCGTTCCCCTCGCGCGCGACCCCACCGTCGAACCATCTCCGCCTCGCGCCTCCACCTCCTCGCCGCCCGCCCGCAGCTCGTCGCGCCTTGCTTCTCCTCCCGCGCCGACGCACTCCTTCGGCTGCTTGTGCCTGCACCTCCGTCCGTGAGCTCGTGCAGCCATGGCGCCATAGGAGCCCCGACCCCCTCGCCGAGGCCGTGGCTGACGCTGCGCCTTCTGCCTCTGCGCCTTGCTCCTTCCTTGCAACAACTAAGTCCCACGCCAAGTCCCTCTCCGGCGTCCTCTGTTCGGGAATGAGCACGACGCTCGCCGCTTCCCTTTGCGTGTCCCGTGCACCTGGAAATCGAGCAGCAACGCTCGTTCTCGAGGGTGTTGACCAGCCGCCTTCCCCTGCTCCACCAGCCTTCAACCTCGATGCCCTGACCGAGTCCGACAAGTACCACTACAACCCATGTTCGACTACGTGGATTCGCCAAGTACCACGACGACCATCGCTTGCCAAGTTTGGCTACATCACGGAGATATGTACAACTACGCGGTTTCGCCAAGTGCCACGTCAAACCATGAAGTTCCTCAAGATACCAAGTACCACTACCGTCGACTCTCGAAGATTCTGTGGACGTCAAGTTCCTCGTCGTGACCCCGAACAACTACCGCTGCCGCCGTGTACGACTACTTCCCATGACGACCCATGAACGTCTACTTCCACTACTGTCGCGAGAACAACTACTTCCCCTATGACTCGAGTACCACTACTTCCCTCGACGAACTCGACCCGCTCCGAAAAGGCACGCTTCGAAGGTATAATGATGAGTCGACCGCCGAATGCAAGTGTTGTATGAGATGCACCCTATGTTTGGGCCGTGTTTGAATTGTCCTTGCGATGCCTCCCTTTTGCCATGCCACCGTCCCGTGGGAACCCGGAATCCGGAATCACCCCACCATCTTGCATGACTCGCTCACATCACACTTCCTTTTGCACAGGTACCTCCATGAGTTACCGGGACCGGAATGTTGCCGTGGCACCATTTCCGTTTCACCGCCGTGGCACCTTTTTCCTTCCGCCATGGCGACAAATGTTTCATATCATGCTCATGTCAACATTTTCATAAAATTGCATATAACTTGTATATGTCATCCGCATCATGATAACAACATTTAAAATGTTTAAATTTGTGTTTGCATTAAATTGCTAAATGACATGTGGGGATTTACCGGAATTATTGTTTGTTGTTTCCGGCCTCATTTAAACTTGCCTAAGTAGTTAGTTCAATTATGTTTCACCTCTTGCCATGCTTAACAACATTTAATATTGGTGTGTTCCTAAATGAGAGAGAACTAAATAATTGATGTGGTGTTCCGTCAATAGGCAACTCGTTGCATATTGAGCTCCAGTTAATTTGTAGTATTGTTTGTTGCACTTTGCCATGCCATGCCTCATTAAACCGGACATGCATCATACTTGATTGTGCATCATGCCATGATTATGTGATGGTTGTTTACCATGTTGTATGCCTCTTTCCGGTTTGCTTCTCTTGTTAGCTTCAGTTTCGTTCCGGAGTTGTGAGGATTCGTTCGACTACGTCCGTTTGTCTTCTTCATGGACTCGTTCTTCTTCCTATCGGGATCTCAGGCAAGATGACCATTACCCTCGATATCACTTCTACCTTTGCTTGCTAGTTGCTTCGTTCTATCGCTATGCTGCGCTACCTATCACTTGTTTACCATGCCTCCCATATTGCCCTGTTAGCCTCTAACCTTTTTACCCTTCCTAGCAAACCATTGCTTGGCTATGTTACCGCTTTGCTCAGCCCCTCTTATAGCATTGTTAGTTGGAGGTGAAGTTGAAGATTGCTCCATGATGGACAGGATTATGATTGGGATATCACAATATCTCTTATATTATTAATGCATCTATATATTTGGTAAAGGGTGGAAGACTCGGCCTTATGCCTAGTGTTTTGTTCCACTCTTGCCGCCCTAGTTTCCGTCATACCGGTGTTATGTTCCCGGATTTTGCGTTCCTTACGCGGTTGGGTGATTTATGGGACCCCCTTGACAGTTCGCTTTGAATAAAACTCCTCCAGCAAGGCCCAACCTTGGTTTTACCATTTGCCTACCTAAGCCTTTTTCCCTTGGGTTCTGCAGACTCAAGGGTCATCTTTATTTTACCCCCCCGGGCCAGTGCTCGTTGTGAGTGTTGGTCCAACCTGTCAACCGCCGGTGGCCACTAGGGGCAACTCTAGGCTGGCCTACTAGAAGTTTGGACAATCCGGTGTGCCCTGAGAACGAGATATGTGCAACTCCTATCCGGATTTGTCGGCACAGCGGGAGGCTTTGCTGGTCTTGTTTTACCATTGTCGAAATGTCTTGTAAACCAGGATTTTGAGTCTGATCGGGTCTTCCTGGGAGAAGGTATATCCTTCGTTGATCGCGAGAGCTTATCATGGGCTAAGCTGGGACACCCCTGCAGGCTATAAACTTTCGAGAGCCGTGCCCGCGGTTATGTGGCAGATGAGAATTTGTTAATGTCCGGTTGTAGATAACTTGACACCAGATACGAATTAAAACGCATCAACCGCGTGTGTAGCCGTGATGGTCTCTTTTCGGTGGAGTCCGGGAAGTGAACACGGTTTTGGGTTATGTTTAACGTAAGTAGGAGTTCAGGATCACTTCTTGATCATTGCTAGCTTCACGACCGTTCCATTTGCTCTCTTCTCGCTCTTATTTGCGTATGTTAGCCACCATATATGCTCAGTCGCTGCTGCAACCTCACCACTTTACCACTTCCTACCCTTAAGCTTAAATAGTCTTGATCTCGCGGGTTTTGAGATTGCTGAGTCCTCGTGACTCACCAGATACTATCACAACAGTTGCAGGTGCCGATGATACCAGTGCAGGTGATGCAACCAAGCTCAGATGGGAGCTCAACGAAGATCTTGGTCGTTGCTATGTTTAGTTTCTTGATGATCAGTAGTGGAGCCCAGTTGGGACGATCGGGGATCTAGCAGTTGGGTTATCTTCGTTTCTTTTGGCTTCGTACGTAGTCGGACTATATGTGTGTACTCTGAATGATGTATGATTTACTATATGTTCATTGTGTGAAGTGGCGATTGTAAGCCAACTCTTTATCCCATTCTTGTTCATTACATGGGATTGTGTGAAGATGACCCTTCTTGCGACAAAACCACAATGCGGTTATGCCTCTAAGTCGTGCTTCGACACGTGGGAGATATAGCCGCATCGTGGGTGTTACACCTAGTTGATACATGAGCTATTCAAGCATACAAAACATAATTTCATTTGAAGGTTTAGAGTTTGGCACATACAAATTTACTTGGAACGGCAGGTAAATATCGCATATAGGCAGGTATAGTGGACTCATATGGAACAACTTTTGGGTTTATGGAAGTGGATGCACAAGCAGTATTCCCGAGACTAGGAAACGACCAACTAGAGAGCGACAACAGTCATGAACATGCATTAAGATTAACCAACAATGAGTGCAAGCATGAGTAGGATATAAATCACCATGAACATGAATATCATGGAGGCTATGTTGATTTTGTTTGAACTACATGCGTGAACATGTGCCAAGTCAAGCCACTCGAATCATTCAAAGGAGGATACCACCCTATAATACCACATCACAACCATTTTAATAGCATGTTGGCATGCAAGGTAAACCATTATAAACTCTTATCTAATTAAGCATGGCATGAATAACTATAATCTCTAATTGTCATTGCAAACATGTTTCATCCATAATAGGCTGAATTAGGAACGATGAACTAATCATATTTACAAAAACAAGATAGGTCGAATTCATACCAGATTCTCTCATCTCAATCATTTCATCATATATCGCCATTATTGCCTTTCACTTGCACGATCGAATGGTGTGGATTATAATAATAGTGCATGTGCATTGGACTAAGATGGAATCTACAAACATTTATTTCAAAGGAGAAGACAAGGTAATATGGGCTCTTGGTTAGATCAACAATAATGCATATGAGAGCCACTCAACATTTTCATCGTGGTATTCTCCTCTCGACCCGCAAAGAAAAGAAAAGAATTTCAAAGAAAAATAAAACTATTTACACAGAAAGGTCCCAACAAGCAAAAGAAGAATGAGATTTTTTTGGGTTTTCTTTTAATATTACTACTACAAGCATGGAAAGTAAACTAGGTAAAAGCTACAACTAATTTTTTTGGTTTTTCTCAAACTTTTTCAAACACACAAGAAGAAAGCAAGAAAAGAAAATAAACTAGCATGGATAGTACAATGAAAAAGTATGAACACTGACAACTAGAATGAGTGTGTGAACATGAATGTAATGTCCGTGAGGAATACGTACTCCCCCAAGCTTAGGCTTTTGGCCTAAGTTGGTCTATGCCCATGGATCAAAGTGGTCCTCTCCGGTGTACCGAGGAGGGTCCTCGGGGTGCCACTAGTTAGCGAGCTCCTCCAGATCCTAGTGATAAATAGACTCCTGATATGGATTGAGAGGTGGCTCAAGCTCAGGCTCTGGGGCTCGTGTCAGCTCCCAGTATGCATAAATGTCCTTGAGCAGGATGAGGTACGTGCCTGAATGTAAATTAAACAAAGAGGGTGCATGCAAGGTAATAGTCTCACAATTAGTTTACCAAATACAAAGTTATACTTATGTCTCTTCTTCTTATCTTTAACAATAAAATCATGTGCTACCATACTCTTATAGTCTAAGAGAATAGTGGGCAACAACTTTTCCTCTTTCTCATAATGCCTAATAGGTATGTCAAAGTGTTTAGTAAGACATGAAGCAAAGATACCTCAAAAAATGGGGCCCTTTGAACGGTTCAAACTCAACCGTTTAGCAACCATAGCACCTAGACTGAAAGTTGTATCACGAAATAAAGCATGGTGCAAAATAGCAAGGTCAGGAGCAGTAAGGCTCCCACTGTTCCCGCGACCAATTAAGCATCTACTAGCAAATATTGCAAAGTAACGTAGAACAGGAAAATGTACACTAGTAGTCCTTGCATCTGAAACGTTGCTCATTTCCCCTACAGCAGTTTGATCAATAAATTCATCCACATCACTAGGATGTGGTTCCTCGACGCTGCCCTCAAAGGGAAACTTGCAAACCACACAAAAATCATAGAGTGACATCTCCTTAAACTCATCATATAAATAAAACTCCACCGAAGGTGGTGATCTTCTAGCATCGAAATGAAAGTTTTGCACAAAAATATTAGTGAGTAGGAGATACTGTTCACACTGGTCATGGAGGAAATCGGTGATGCCTGCATTCTTAGCCAAATAATAAAAGTCGCCATGGATTCCGGTGGCTCTCAAGAAAGCATCACAATGCCATTCACACAACCGAACCTCCATGGTGCGAGGAAGATTGTATTTGGGCTTCTTATTCTCCTCATTCTGCTTTTCCTTCGAGCTTCGGCTCGAGGAGCCTCTCAAGAATCTCTTCATCATTTTCTTCCTCAGAAAAATTTCTGAAATTTTTAGTGACTCAAAATAAAAGTGAACGAAACTCAACAATATTGATAGCAACTACTCCCACAAGTGCCTAGAGGCTATATCATGCATCAAAACTACTTTGGACCATATAAATTTGACATGCAAGCTCAAGAAAAGGGTTACCTCAGCAACAAAAATTTGTAACAAATAAAGCACTAGAACAAAAACTAATTGGACCATTGGAGGAGTCACATACCGAAGAACAATCCCCCAAAGCAGTTTTGTGAATGGAGCTTTGAGCTAGGAGATCAAAAATGGCAGCAAAACGAGCAAGAACATGAGTTTGAGCTACGAGATGATTTTTTCTGGAGGAAGACGAAGTGTATGGGTGCTGAAATAAGTGGAGGGGTGATGACCCACAAGTATAGGGGATCTATCGTAGTCCATCTGGTAAGTAAGAGTGTCGAACCCAATGAGGAGCAGAAGGAAATGACAAGCGGTTTTCAGTAAGGTATTCTTTGCAAGTACTGAAATAATCGGTAACAGATAGTTTTGTGATAAGGTAATTCATAACGGGTAATAAGTAATAAAAGTAATAAGGTGCAGCAAGGTGGCCCAATCCTTTTTGTAGCAAAGGACAAGCCTGGAAAAACTCTTATATAAAGCAAAGCGCTCTCGAGGACACATGGGAATTATCGTCAAGCTAGTTTTCATCATGCTCATATGATTCACATTCGTTATTTGGATAATTTGATATGTGGGTGGGTCGGTGCTTGGGTATTGCCCTTCCTTGGATAATCATCCCACTTATGATTAACCCCTCTCGCAAGCATCCACAACTACGAAAGAAGAATTAAGGTAAACCTAACCATAGCATGAAACATATGGATCCAAAGCAGCCCCTTACGAAGCAACGCATAAACTGGGGTTTAAGCTTCTATCACTCTAGCAACCCATCATCTACTTATTACTTCCCAACGCCTTCCCTAGGCCCAAATAATGGTGAAGTTTCATGTAGTCGACATTCACATAACACCACTAGAGGAAAGACATCATACATCTCATCAAAATATCGAACGAATACCAAATTCACATGACTACTTATAACAAGACTTCTCCCATGTCCTCAGGAACAAACGTAAATACTCACAAATCATATTCATGTTCATAATCAGAGGGGTATTAATATGCATAAAGGATATGAACATATGATCTTCCACCGAATAAACCAACTAGCATCAATTACAAGGAGTAATCACTACTAGCAACCCACATGTACCAATCTGAGGTTTTGAGACAAAGATCAGACACAAGAGATGAACTAAGGTTTAAGAGGAGATGATTCTGGTGAAGATGTTGATGGAGATTGACCCCCTCTCGATGAGAGGATCGATGGTTATGATGATGGCGATGATTTCCCCCTCTCGCAGGGATGTTTCCCGGGCAGAACAGCTTTGCCGGAGCCCTAGATTCGTTCCACCAAGGTTCTGCCTCGAGACGGCGGCGCTTCGTCCCGAAAGCTTCCTTAAGATTTTTTTCCAGGGCAAAAGACACCATATACCAGAAGATGGGCATCAGGAGGCTGTCAGGTGGCCCACGAGGCAGGGGGCGTGCCAAGGGGGTAGGGCCCCTCTGGTGCTTTCTTCACCCAATATTTTTAATATATTCCAAAACTGACTTTCGTGGAGTTTCAGGACTTTTGGAGTTGTGCAGAATAGGTCTCTAATATTTGCTCCTTTTCCAGCCCAGAATTCCAGCTGCCGGCATTCTCCCTCTTCGTGTAAACCTTGTAAAATAAGAGATTAACGGCATAAGTATTGTGACATAATTTACAGTAACAACCCATAATGCAATAAATATCGATATAAAAGCATGATGCAAAATGGACGTATCAACTCCCCCAAGCTTAGACCTCGCTTGTCCTCAAGCGGAAGCCGATATCGAAGAATATGTCCACATGCTTAGAGATAGAGGTGTCGATAAAATAAAATACGGACATGAGGGCATCAAAATCATTCTTAGAACAATAATATATATATTGTCATATGATTTCTTATGCTAAAGTAACAATCTATTCACAATGTAAAGTATGAATCAGAAACTTCATTGAAAACCAGCAAACTATAATCTCAGTCATTGAAGCAATTGCAATTTATCATAACATCAGAAAGAGTCAATATAAGAGCTTTTTAGCAAGTCCACATACTCAACTATCATTTAATGTTTCACAATTGCTAACACTCACGCGATACTTATGGGTATGAAGTTTCAATCGGACACAGAGAAAGATAGGGCTTATAGTCTCGCCTCCCAACCTTTTACCTCAAGGGTAATGTCAACAATAATGCTTTATGAAAACGCACATCCAATTGGATATATATATATATATATATATATATATATATATATATATATATATATATATATATAGTAACACTATTCTGATCCGAGGATCAGAATAGTTATTCGGATCACGGTCGGCCCTGTAAAGGGCCTATAAGGGCCCGACTGGATGTTCCCGAAGTCACCGAACCCGTGCGCCCAAGATCCATTCCCAGACCCGCATCCCCTCGATCCCATTCCTAGCCCCCACCCCCTCGAACCCGTCCCTAAACCCCACCTCCTCGATCTGCGGCTACCCTCCTCGAATCAGGCCACCACCACCGCCGCCCTCCCGAATTGCGCCACCACCGCGGCCGCCCTCCTGAATCACGCCACCACCGCTGCCCCGCCCCACGGCGCGTAGCTCCCAGCCTCCCAGTGAGCCGCTGCCCCGCCCCACGGCGCGCAGCTCCTAGCCTCCCAGCGAGCCGCCGCCCCGCCCCCGACGCACTGCCTCCGTTCCTCCCAGTGCGCTGCCGCCCTGCCCCATGGCGCACAGCCGCTCCGCGAGGCCTCCCGACCACCACCGACGGGCGCTGCTCCACCATCCCCATGCCGCACCCCTCCTCCCTTGGAGCTTCCCAACAAGGATCTAGATCAGGGTCATCCAGGTGCTCGCCGTAGACGAGGAAGGCCACCAACAGCTGTGGGCGCGGCCTCCTGGCTCCGCCTCACCCATTCCTCCTTGCTGTTTTGCCTCTGGCCATGCCTGCGCCGGCGGCCCAACCATCCATCTGGAGTAAGCAGTCCAACGCCTCGCGTAGGAGAAGTCCATCCAGGTTCTGGCCGTGGGTCTCCCACAACACACTCGACGACCTGCCCAAGGCCTAAGAGGTGACCTGCCCTAGTCCGCCAACAGTGGATCCCATGCGCCGTTGCCGAGCTCTAGATGGCCCGCCAGGCCATGTTGCACACCTGCTCACCAACGCTGCTATGCACCCATTTGCTGTCGCCGAGCCCCAACGCCACCGTCTCTGAACTCCCAACGTGACCCTAGCTGCCCCACCAGCGCTGGTAGCTCCTGCACCAGCCGACCCGCAAGCGAGACATTGCAAGACAGTATGTGCAGTTTTTAGTTCATGGGTTGGCTCGGAAAGATTTTTTCTTGTTTTTTGGTGTTTGCACTAACCACGCATACTGTCCGTAGAGTGGTTCTGCATGTAGTTCAATCTTCAATGTGTATATTACAGGAAGGAAAAGGAAACAACATGTGTGGTTCAATTTGTATTTTCTAGGAAGGAAACAAAAAATACATGTGAAGGGAGCGTCAGTGCATGGTTGTAGTTCTTTTCTGAGTGTGTCTGCAAACGATGGAGCTCTCATGATATTCAAAGATGAAAACTAGGTAATTTTGAGAGAAAAGAAAAGTTCAAAAGATAAACCCAGCATTTCATATTTATCTACGTTGGGAACTGAAAAAGGTTGTAGGAGTGTAGTTCACGTACACACAGAATTTGGTAGAAGAAAAATATGGTAGTACCCACCGTTGATGAATGCTGAATATTATTCTTAGTCGAAGTTCATGTGTATAAAAATGTTGTTATATAAAACCATGAATTCGGAATTATACACTAATAAATTTTGAGAAGATTGAATTGAATTTAGGCATTCATCAAAACTAGAAGTTCATAAAAGAGACTCGGTGAGAGGTTAGAAAAAAATATTAGTTCATATGACAACCCCATGCTAGTTCAAAAAATTAAAATCCATGAAGCTCAAGCAAAAAAACCTAGTAATATTAGAGTTCAGAAACTAAACAAAAAAAATTAAAAAAACTAGAGAAGATTCATGACATATAAGTATAGTCCAGCAGGAACTATCAGAAAATAAAAAAAGCATTTTGCAAAAAAACACATGGAATTCCTAAACAAACCCGCGTTATTCATGGAGCAATTCACGTTGACACACGACATATGGGATGTACAGAGAAAAGTTAAAAAACATGGGTGATCACTTGGGATAATGTGACAACTCCATGGCACAAACTTGAGCAATTCACGTGGAAATTGCAAAAAAAGATAAAAAAAAGAAGTTCAAATTAAAAATATGAGCAATTCAAAAGTTTATAAAAAAGAGGATTTACCCCGTTTCTAAAAACCTAGAAGTTCAAATATAGTAATAGAGCGGTTCAATGTTTATCAGAAAAGTATGAATTTTTTCTGTTACTAAAAAAGAAATAAAACCAAGAAGTCCAAATTTAAGAAAAGAGAAGTTCGATTTTTATAGAATGCCCAGATTTTCCTCACTACCAAAAGAATATAATCAAGAAGTACAAATTAAAATAACAGAGTAGTTCGATCTATATAAAAAACTCAAATTCTTTCGTTACAAAGAAAACTAAAAGTATGAAGTTCAATTTTAAAAAGTTTTTGATGTTTACTTAAAATACACTAAAAAATAAAATAGAGAAGTTCAAATTAAATAAATGGAGTAGTTTGATGTATACGAAAAACTCAAAGTTAGACGTTATCACAAAATTAGGATGTTGCCCCTTAGTAAAGAATAAACCAAGAAGGTCAAATTTCAAATATAGAGCGGCATGGAAACAAGAAGGTCCACTACCACACATGGAAATAAGAAGTTCAAAAATTAAATAACAAGAAGTTCAACTTTTAAAAATAGAGCGCTTCAAAATTTCATATAAAAGATTAAGAAAAAAACCAAGAAGTCCATATTAAAAAGATGGAGAAATTCGATGATTATAGAAAACTTAGATTTCCCTCGTTATTAAAAAATGGAAACAAGAAGTTCAAAAATAAAATAACCAGAAGTTCAACTTTTAAAAATAGAGCGCTTCAGAATTCATAAAAAAAGAATTAAGAAATTTAGATTAATATTCATAAAAAACTCAGATATTTTCATGTAACCAAGAGAAGTTTAGATTGATAACTATCGGAAGTTCATGTACTACACGGTGTGCATTTGTATGAAAAAAAGAATGAAAAAGCAAAGGCTAATAGTTTTGTTGCTAGAAGTTCAAGTGCTCAGCCCAAGAAAAGTTCAAAAATTCTTGTGAGAGAGGTTGAACAAAAATATGTGACAGAAGTTCAAGGAGAAAACAACGGGACGTTCAACTACTACATGGAATGCGTTTCATATAAGAATATAAGAATAGAAAACTAAAAGCTTAAAAGGTTTGTTGCAAGAAGTTCACGTGGTCCTCCGTGCACGGTGCAAAATTAATATTGCGGGACATCCGACCTCTAATTACATGTTTGAAAATAGCAAAAAATGACGTCCGACCTTCAATTGTATGTAATTCAATGTATGCACAAAAAATGTGACAGAAGTTCATAGTGAAAACAATGAGAAGTTCAAGTACCGCAAGGAATGCATTTCAGGTCAGAATAAAAAGTATAGAAAAATAAAAGCTTAAACAGTTTGTTGCTAGAAGTTCAAGTGCTCTGTCAGGGGAAGTTCAAAAAATCTTGCGAGAGAGGTTCACCTTCTATTTCCATGTTGATTTTTTCCGTATAAAAATCGAATACAATTCTTTACTCAAAATATAAAAAGGTGAAGTTCAAATTGAAATAACAGAGAAGTTCGGAGTTTATTAAAACCTAGGATTTACCCGTTGAAAAAATAAAAAACTAGGCACCATTTTTTGCACTTTTAAAAACAACTCATAAATGAAAAGAATGGTTGATAGAAGTTCAACTGCTCAGCGAGGAAAAGTTCAAAAAATTCTTGTGAGAGAGGTTCACCATGTATTTAGATGTCCAAAATACATTAAAAACATGTTTTTTTTGTGTTTTAAAATAATTCTCTCAAACCAGAGAGAAGTTCAAAAGTGATAACAACCGGAAGTTCACGTACTACATGGTGTGTATTTCATACAAGGAAAATACAAATAAAGTGAAACTGAGTGAAGTTCAAACAGACATGCCCCAGAAGTTCAACTACTTCACGTAGTGCGAAAAATAGCATGTCAAAAAATAGCACGTCAAAAACAGAGTGAAGTTCAAACAGACATGCCCGAGAAGTTCAACTACTTCATGCAGTGCATTTCCATTCGCGATGAAGGCAAAAATCATGATCTTGTCATTTTCTAATTTACTTCAAAACGACAGGAATATCATTTGTGTAAGTTCAAGTCCTCGGTCGAAGAAAGCTAAAAAAATATTGTGAGAGAGGTTTGTACAAAAAGAATATCATTTGTGTAACACTGACGAAAATGGATGGGAAAATTACAAACAAAAAATATGTCACAGAAGTCCAACGTGAAAACAACAGGAAGTTCAACTACTACACTGAATGAATTTCATAGGAAAAACTTTTAAAACTGTCGCGAGTATGAAAAAATGATCAACACGGAAAAGTTGCGTGTTTATAGCAGCTTTCCATCGGTATATCACTTGCTTAATTCCGGTGAGTGAATGAAGAGCTACGAGCAAAAAAAAGCACGTGAAAAATAGAGTGAAGTTCAGGCAGAACTGCCACCGAAGTTCAAGTACTTCACGCAATGCATTTTCGACGAATCTGTTTCGCGATAAAGGCAGAACGAGTGATCTCGCCGTTTCTGAAATTACTTGAAAATAGCTAGGATTCAGAGAAAACCATCAACATGAAAAAGTTTTGCATTTTTCATAGCTTTTCAATAGTATATTATTTGCCCCGTTCCGATGAAGTTTGTAGAAATTACGGCAAAAATACATTTTAGCCATTTTCAAAATCAACGTAAAACCGTAATGAATTTCGAGAAACAATATATACCAAAAAGTTTCGCATTTGTTCAGGCTTTCCAACGCCATATCATTTGCTATGTCCGGACGTATGATTAAAAGAAATATAGAAAATACAAACTTGGTAGAACTTGTACCATTTTCTAAATTACTGTTAAACCATTCAAAATTAGAAAAAACTTTCAACATGAGAAAAAAGCGCATTTTCATAAGATTTCCAACGCGATATCATTTGTCTCAATTGGATTACGCGTTTAGAAATGACAACGAAAATATGAACTCGGTTGTTCGGTTTGCGAAATTTTACGATTTTCCACATTACTCTTTAACCATAGGGAATTAGAAAAAACTTTCAGCATGTGGAAGGAGCGGTTTTACAGCAGCTTTCCAAGGCCATATTATTTGCCTCATTCCGATAAACGATTTAGAAATGGGATCGAAAATACGATTCACGTTTTTTGTATGAAGATAAAACAGTTTTCAAAACTGCTCTTAAACCACTTACATTTTGCCAAAATTTTAAGTTGGGTCATGATACTAGTGTCCATAGCTTTACAACAGTATATCGCAAGCCCCATTTGGGCAATGTTGACGGAAGTTCAACCAAGCACTAGGGGAAGTCGAGGTTGAACAAATCAGGCAGTAAAATTGCAAAAAACGCAATTTCATCACGTCCCGAGAGTAAAATCCGCCAGCGAGCGAGATTTCTATTAAAAATCGGTATTTAGTTGCTAAAAAACCTTTCTAGATTACAATAACATCATATAGAACATTACTAACCAGAATAATTCGCGGGGGAAGCCACGATTGCAAAGATAGCCCGAAGGTCGGGTTCGTACAAAGGGAAGTTCAAACGCGTGTACAAACAAAAATACGTCACAGAAGTTCAACATGAAAATAGCATGAAGTTCAACTACTACGCTGAATGAATTTCATATGAAAAACTTTTAAAATCGTTGCGAGTATGAAAAAATGATCAACACGGGAAAGTTGCGTGTTTACATCAGCTTTCCATCGGTATATCACTTACTCAATTCCGGTGAGTGGATGTAGAGCTAGGAGCAGTGGATAGAGATATACGAGGAAAAAAAAGCACGTGAAAAACAGAGTGAAGTTCAAGGTTTCATACCGAGAAGTTCAGGTACTTCACGCGATGCGTTTTTGGCGAATCTGTTTCGCGATAAAGGCAGAACGAATGATCTCGCCGTTTTTGAAATTACTTGAAAACGGATAGGAATTAGAGAAAACTGTCAACATGAAATTTTTTCGTATTTTTCGTAGCTTTTCAGCGGTATATTATTTGCGTCATTCTGATAAAGTTTGTAGAAAATACGGTGAAAATACATTTTTCGCCATTTTCAAAACTGACTTAAAACCGTAAAGAATTGGGAGAAATAATACATACCAGAAAGTTTCGCATTTGTTCAGGCTTTCCAAGACCATATCATTTGCTACATTCGGATGCACGGTTAAAAAATTATCTCAAAAATGTGAACTCGGTAGGACTTGTACCATTTTCTAAATTACTTTTAAACCGTTCAAAATTAGAAAAAACTTTCAAAATGAAAGAGTAGTGCATTTTCATAAGCTTTCCAACACCATATCAGATGCGTCAATTGGATTAGCCATTTAGAAATGACATTGAAAATACGAACTCGGCTATTCGGTTTGCGAAATTTTAGGTTTTTTCAAATTACTCTTTAACCATAGAGAATTAGAGAAAACTTTCAACATGTGGAAGTAGCGATTTTGTAGCAGCTTGCCAATGCCATATTATATGCCTCATTCCAATAAATGGTTTATAAATGCGATCAAAAATGTGATTCACATTTTTTGTGTGAAGAAAAAACGGTTTTCAAAACTGCTCTTAAACCGCTTATATTTTGCCAAAAATTTAAGTTGGGTCATGATACTGGTGTCCATAGCTTTCCAACGGTATATCGCAAGCCCCATTTGGGCAATGTTGGGGGAAGTTTAACCTAGTTTACAAGGAAGTTCAACGTACTACTAGCGGGGCAGGTCAGGTTGTGATCAGAATATTATTCTCATCCCGTGATCAGAATAGTGTTTATGTATATATATATATATATATATATATATATATATATATCAGGATCTTTCTAACACATAGTGCTTGCCAAAGGATAAAGTGTAAATAGGAAAGGTGAAGATCACCATGACTGTTGTATAAGGTATAAGACAAAAAATAAAAGATAGGCCCTTCGCAGAGGGAAGCATAGGTTGTCATGTGCTTTTATGGTTGGATGCACAATATCTTAATGCAAAACAACGTCACTTTATATTGCCACTTGTGATAGGGACCTTTATTATGCAGTCCGTCGCTTTTATTTCTTCCATATCACAAGCTCGTATAAAGCTTATTTTCTCCACACTAATAGATCATACATATTTAGAGAGCAATTTTCATTGCTTGCAACAATGACAACTTACTTGAAGGATCTTACTCAATCCATAGGCAGATATGGTGGACTCTCATGGCAAAACTAGGTTTAAGGATGTTTGGAAGCACACATAGTATCTCTACTTGGTGCAAAGAATTTGGCTAGCATGAGGGGGAAAGGCAGGCTCAACATGTTGGATGATCCATGACAATATAATTTATTTCAGATATAAGAAAACATAACCCATTATGTTGTCTTCCTTGTCCAACATCAAATTTTTAGCATGTCATATTTTAATGAGTGATCACAATCATAAAAGATGTCCAAGATAGTATATTTATATGTGAAAACCTCTATTTCTTTATTACTTCATATTAATTGCAACGATGACCAAAACTTTGTTTGTCAACTCTCAACAACTTTTATTCATCATACTCTTTATATGTGAAGTCATTACTCTCCATAAGATCAATATGATCTTTTTGTTTCTTTTTATTCTTTCTTTTTCTTTTATTCCCTCAAGATCATAGCAAGATAGCAAAGCCCTCGACTCAAAACTAATCTTTATTATATATAGCTCACGGACTCGATTACATAGATAGGGATGAACACAAAAACTCAAAGCTAGATCATACTAAACTTTATTCTACTAGATCAAGATATAACCAAAAGGATCAAACTAAGAAAAACGGCAAAGATAGGAGTGTGATGGTGATACGATACGGGGGCACCTCCCCCAAGCTTGGCAGTTGCCAAGGGGAGTGCCTATACCCATGTGATTATGTCTCTTTCTTCGGAGGTGGTGATGTGATATTTTTGGCGATGATGCCCCTTAGGATATAGTTCTCCTCCTTGAGCTTATTGACTTGCTGCTTAAGATCCATTGTTTCCTTATGGAGTTTACCCGCGACGGTTAAAGATTCTTTCACCCATGGATGTTGCATAGCTGCGGGAGAACAAGTAACACTCTTTTTCATATTTTCATAAGAAAGAAATCTAGCATTGGGAGGGATGACCGAATTTGGAATTGCTGAGCTCTAGAGTTCCTCCATCATAAATCTGGCTCGGAGACAAGAGGTAACTTCTTGATCCTCCTCCATGGCATCTATCCTTTTTAAGTTGGCGTCCATCTCTTCCTCTGTTGATGGCCCCAAGTTATCAACATCGCTGTTTGCTCTTGGCCACGGTGTTGGGTGAGATACCCGACTCTCCCCGACTGACTCTTGAGAAGACATCTTGCTCTAGATCTGCTGTAGAAGCAACTCAAAACAAAAACAAAGGATTTCATCGTGGTACAATGGTCAAAACCTTCGAGAGATTATATAATGAATTTTTACCGACCAAAAAAAGTATCGTGCAAGAAAATGGAGTCCGGAGGGCACACGAGGTGCCCACGAGGCAGGGGGCGCGCCCAGGGGGGTAGGGCGCGCCCTCCACCCTCGTGGATGCCTCGTGTCCTTCGTGGACTACTTCTTATTTTCCTATTTTCTTAAATATTCCAAAATGGAGAAAATTTGCTATTAGAATAGTTTTGGAGTCAGTTTACTTACCGTACCACATACCTATTCCTTTTCGAAGTCTGAAACATTCTGGAAAGTGTCCCTTATGTACTCCTTCGGGGTCAGGGTGTCAATAACATTGGTTTCAACATTTATGGCATTACCTGAGATATAATGTTTGATTCTTTGACCGTTCATCACCTTTGGATTTGTGCCTTCGAAGTTATTGATTTTGCACCGGAACGATAGACCTCCTCGATAATGTAAGGACCTTCCCATTTAGAGAGGAGTTTTCCTGCAAAAAATCTTAAAAAAGAGTTGTATAACAAAACATAATCACCTACATTAAACTCACGTTTTTGTATCCTTTTGTCATGCCATATTTTAACTTTTTCTTTAAATAGTTTGGCATTCTCATAGGCCTGGGTTCTCCATTCATCAAGTGACCTAATGTCAAATAGTCTCTTCTCACCGGCAAGTTTGAAATCATAATTGAGCACTTTAATGGCCCAATATGCCTTATGTTCTAGTTCGAGAGATAAGTGACATGCTTTTCCATAAACCATTTTATATGAAGACATACCTATAGGATTTTTGTATGCAGTTCTATAGGCCCATAATGCATCATCAAGTTTCTTGGACCAATTATTTTTAGATCTATTAATGGTCGTTTGCAAAATTAATTGAATCTCTCTATTACTCAATTCTACTTGACCACTAGACTGTGGATGGTATAAAGATGCAATTCTATGATTAACATCATACTTAGCAAGCATTTTACAAAAAGCACCATGAATAAAATGTGACCCACCATCAGTCATTAAGTATCTAGGGACTCCAAACCTCGAAAAAATAAGTTCTTTAAGCATCTTAATAGAAGTGTTATGATCAACACTACTAGTTGAAATAGCTTCTACCCACTTAGTAACGTAATCAACAATAGCTAAAATATGTGTATACCCATTAGAGGAAGGAAAAGGTCCCATATAATCAAAGCCCCAAACATAAAATGGTTCAATAATAAGTGTATAGTTCATAGGCATTTCTTGACGTCTACTAATATCACCTATTCTTTGACATTCATCGCAAGACAAGACAAACTTACGGGCATCTTTGAAGAGAGTAGGCCAATAAAAACCGGATTGCAATACCTTATGTGCAGTTCTATCTCCAGCGTGGTGTCCTCCATATGCCTCGGAGTGACACTTGCGTAGGATCTGTTCCTGTTCACGCTCAGGTACACAATGTCTAATAACACCATCTACTCCTTCTTTATAAAGGTGTGGGTCATCCCAAAAGTAATGTCTTAAATCATAGAAAAACTTTTTCTTTTGCTGGTATGTGAAACTAGGTGGTATAGATTTAGCAACAATGTAATTAGCATAGTCAGCATACCATGGAGCAGTACAAGAAGCATTTATGACAGCTAATTGTTCATCAGGAAAGCTATCATCAATAGGTAGTGGGTCATCAAGAACATTCCCTAACCTAGACAAGTTGTCTGTAACGGGGTTCTCAGCTCCCTTTCTATCAATAATATGCTAATCAAATTCTTGTAGCAAGAGAACCCATCTAATAAGTCTAGGTTGAGCATCTTTCTTTTCCATAAGGCATTTAATAGCAGCATGATCAATGTGAACTGTTACTTTGGAATCAACAATATAAGGTTTGAACTTATCACAAGCAAATACAACTGCTAAAAATTCTTTTTCAGTGGTAGCATAATTTCTCTAGGCACTGTCTAGAGTTTTACTAGCATATTGGATAACATTTAGTTTCTTATCAACTCTTTGTCCTAGAACAACACCTACAACATAATCACTAGCATCACACATAATTTCAAAAGGTAAATTCCAATCAGGTGGCTGAAAAATAGGTGCAGAAATCAAGGCTTTCTGCAGTATTTCAAATGCTTGTACACAATCATCATCAAAGACAAAAGGAACATTTTTGTAAGAGATTAGTCATAGGCCTAGAATTTTTTGAGAATTCTTTAATGAACCTCCTATAAAAACTGACATTACCAAGGAAACTTCTTATACCTTCGATGTCCTTGGGACATGACATCTTTTCAATAGCATCAACTTTAGCTTTGTCAACTTCAATACCTCTTTCAGAAATTTTATGCCCCAAGACAATACCTTCATTAACCATAAAGTGGCACTTCTCCCAATTCAAGACAAGATTAGTTTCTTCACATCTCTGCAAAACTCGATCAAGGTTGCTTAAGCAATCATCAAAAGAAGTTCCATACACAAAGAAATCATCCATGAAAACCTCAACAATCTTTTCACAAAAGTCATAGAATAAAGCAGTCATACATCTTTGAAAGGTAGCAGGTGCATTGCATAAACCAAAAGGCATACGTCTATAAGCAAAGGTACCGAAAGGGCAAGTAAAAGTGGTATTTTCCTGATCCTCTTTTGACACTGGTATTTGAGAGAAACCAGAATAACCATCTAGAAAGCAAAAATGTGTATGTTTGGATAATATTTCTAGTATTTGATCAATAAAAGGTAAAGGGTAATGATCTTTTCTAGTAGCTTTATTTAATTTGCGGAAATCAATTACTATTCTATAACATGTAACAATTTTTTGTGGGATCAATTCATCATTGTCATTAGGAGCAATAGTAATACCTCCCTTCTTAGGGACACAATGGATAGGACTTACCCATTGACTATCAGCAACATGATAAATTATACTTGCCTCCAGAAGCTTTAGTATTTCATTTCTTACCACTTCTTTCATCTTAGGATTTAACCGTCGTTGGTGATCAACAACTGGTTTAGCAACTTTCTCCAGCTTTATTTTGTGCTGGCATAGAGTGGGACTAATGCCCTTAAGACCATCAAGCGTATATCCAATAGTAGCACGATGCTTCTTCAAAGTTTTCAATAATTTCTCTTCTTCCTGCTCTGAAAGGTTAGCTCTAATAATAACATGATATATCTTCTTTTCATCAAGATAAGCATATTTAAGAGTGTGAGGTAATGGTTTAAGCTCAAACATGGGATAGCCCTTGGGTGGAGGAGGATCCCCTAGGATTTCAACAGGCAAGTTGTGTTTCAAAATAGGCCCCTATTGTCGGTGTACTAGAGTAGGGGTACCCTAGTATCCCGAACTTGTGCACGGGCAGCTGAAGCACCCCGCGGTAAGGCTTGCCGTGGTAACCGCCAAGGTCCTCCGTGGTTCCTGTGGAGCCATTCAAGAACAAAGTACTCACGACAAGGAGACAAGGCCCCGGCAAGAGGAGCTTGCCGGGAAGGCCGACCAAGGCACAATGAGCTTGCCGGGAAGGCAAACGAAGGCATCTCAAGGAACTTGCCGCGATGCACCACGCGTCCCGGCAAGGCCCGATGAGCGACAAGCTTCCGGATGCGACAAGGCAACAACCGCAGCAAGGCACTTGCCACGGCACGCTACCACCCTGTACCTACGCTCCAGCGCATCTACCAACGTGTCGCCCTGGGGCCTTTCCAGGCGCGCGTGGCGAGAGGCTGTGCAGCCAGCGGTACGCGGTGGCAAGCGGCGCTGACAAGATTGCCATCGTGGCGAGCGGTGGCGCCCCTGACGGTCCCTTTCTGCACTGTTTTGGGCGACATAGACGGGCATTTAATGCCTTTGTCCCCTGCCGTCAGGGTTAGGTAGGATACACTATACAGGTTGTTGTACCAACCGCAACTCCTTTTCCATTTTTACCCTTGTCTACGTTGCCACCTGTCGGTGACCCCTTGAGCATATAAAAGGAGGCCCATGCGCAACGTAGAGGGGGGTTCGGAAGGTTCGAAGCCAGAAAACACTCACGCTCGGTCTCGTTAGCAACAAGAGTGTACGGTAACACTCAGCGCTCCCGAGCAAGAACTCAATACAATCAGACAAGCAGCAGTAGGAGTATTATCTCTCCGGAGAGCTCCGAAGCTGGGTAAACCGCTCGTGTGCTTCGCCTCGATCTGCTCTTCGTGCGATCTCCGCCCCCCGCCGAACCGAAAGGGGCTCGGTCTGCCGGTCCCATAGGTGTTCGTGGATCAGTTTCCCCGACATCTTTGGCGCGCCAGGTAGGGGGCGTCGAGGTTGTGTGAACCCGATCCGGCATTCACACGAGCTAGATCTTCATCTTCTTCATCGACATGCCACCGAAGAAGAAGGCTTCAGCGGCAGATGTTCCGTCCGCGTCGATCCCACCGCCACCGGAGCAAACGGGTGGTGGGATAGACGCCGGCGGAAGAACGGACATCGACGAGGGAGCTCACGGTGCTGCCAGGTCCAAGGACAAGGCTGCGCAGACCTCGGCGTCCGTACATGCACCACACCCATCCCAGGAGGCGCAGGACCAACCGCGTCATGGTGTTCGCAGAGCCATATGTTCGTTGGGCCAAGATCGAGCTGGTGGATCTCGGGGTGCGCAAGACCAGCATGCACACCAACATGCTGGCACGAGCGAGGCACGGTCGCCTGGACGTGATACTGCTCCTTCTAACGTAGTTAGAAGTCCGAGCATATCCTGCTCCTCGCACTGTTCGCCACTGCCGCCCACCACTCCGGCAGAAGCTTTGGCGCGGGCTCAACTGCTCCTAGATTACCCTCCAACGTCGGACAAGATCGATGAGTGGAGGGCCACCATTCAGAGTCTCATCGGCTTCGCCAACAGCGACACTCCACGGTAGCCGAGTACATCGCTGCCGCGGCAGGACCGCCAGGCACGAGCCAGTGGCAACGAAACCGGTGGGGGTACAACCACTGTGCACTCTCCACCCCGAAGGCCAAGATCGCTGACTCACCGGATCCACCTCGACAGCGACTCCACTGCATCGTCAGATCCACGAGCTCGTCGCGATCAGCGCCAAGTTCTTCACGAACGACAGCAAGAAGACGCTCGAACTCGCATCGAGCGCCGAAGAGAAGCGCGGCGTCAATTGGATCAGTGCGCTGGGCCCGCTGTCGACATGCACGCGCCAGGGGAACCAGGCGACTTGCCGTACGCGGTAGGTTGCCCTGCATTCACTCGTGAACTTCGGCAGGTCCAGTGGCCCAGCATGAAGAATTTCAAGCCAGACGTACCAGATAAGTACAACGGCAAGTCGCATTCGTCAGAGTTCCTCAGCATCTACACCATCGCGGTGCAGGCTGCCGGGGGCGGGACGACAAGATCCTTGCCAACTACTTCCCGCTGGTACTCAAACCTAATGTCAGATCCTGGCTCATGCACTTGCCGAACAACTCCATATCCTCCTGGGCAGACCTATGCCATCAGTTTGTCGGCGCCTTTACAGGCGGCCACAAGCCTCCTGGCCAGGAAAGCGACCTTCATCTGCTCGCCCAGAAGGAGGGGGAATCCCTGCGCAAGTACATTCAGAGATTTAGCCGCGTACAGCACAACATCCCAGATGTCCACCCTGCCGCGGTAATCAGCGCGTTCCATCAGAACGTGCAAAACCGCAGGATGCGGGAGGAAATGGCGATGTGCAAGATCAAAGACGTCAGTAAGTTATATGCCCTGGCCGACAGGTGCGCACGTGCTGAGGAGGGAAGGAAACTCCCCGGAGAGAGTATAGAAGCAGGAGGGTCTGACAGCGAAGAGGCCGCCCCGGCAAAGAAAAACCGGCGGCGGAACAACAGGAAGAAGAAAGGCAAAGATGTGCTAGTCGTTGAGCAGTCCGGCAACGAAGGTGGCGCCAAGAAAGCCAAAGCTGGTAGCTCCGGCGGCACTAACCACCAGACTATAGCGGTCGCCGACAAGCAGGACGGCACCAGCAAGCAGTACTGCAAGATCCACCACACCAAGGGCCATGACCTCCAGAGCTGCAAGAAGGTCGAGCAACTTGTTGAACAGCAAAAGGCTGAATACGAGCGGCGCGACAAGGAGAAGGCCCAGGAAGGTGCTGGAGGAGCCGGCAAGAAACGCCCCGGCTGAGGAGGATGCTGCGGCAAGGCCAAGCAGCGGCAAGGAGATAGACCTCCACGTGGCCGCGACAAGGATGAAGATGACGACAAGGACGAAGACATGGATGATGACGAGACCGATGAGCAGGAGTTCCAAAAAGCCACCGAGGTCCTGTGCGTTGACGGCGGTGCTTCTCTGCATACTTCCCACCGCCAGCTCAAGCAATGGATGCGGGAAGTCAATGCGGTAGAACCACCCATCGAGTCACGCAAGCCTCTGAAATGGTCCAGCACGCCTATCATCTTTGATATTGAGGACCACCCTGATCGCATAACTGCGGTCGGGTGCTTGCCGATGTTGGTTTCTCCAACTATCCGCAACCTCAAGGTAACTAAGATGCTAGTTGACGGCGGGGCCGGCTTGAACCTGATCTCCTCCGCGGTGCTCCAGAAACTCCAGATCCCTGATAGCGAGCTCGAAGAGACCGACACATTCCAAGGAATCAATCCAGGAAGAAGCAAGCCAAAGGGAAAGATCACGCTGCCGGTGACAT
This sequence comes from Triticum aestivum, assembly GCF_018294505.1. Lineage (NCBI taxonomy): Eukaryota > Viridiplantae > Streptophyta > Magnoliopsida > Poales > Poaceae > Triticum > Triticum aestivum. Next base: position 606,923,935 of record NC_057798.1, on the reverse strand, counting down.
TTGGCAGCGAATTGAACTTCAGGACTGAGAGGGTCACTTTTGATGTTGCTGACTTTCCACTGCCCTACAATGGGATACTCGACCGTCCAGCACTTGCCAAGTTCATGGCAGCCTCTCACTATGCATACAATATGCTGAAGATGCCAGGCCCGATAAGTGTCATCTCTGTCCCTGGCGACAAGAAGGATGCCCTTATCTGCGCCGACAAGATCTACCGGGAAGCAGCAGCCGCAACAGATCGCAAGTCACTTGCCGCTGAAGCTCCCAGGGCAAAGAAGACCAAGTCCGGCAAGAGTTCTGATGCCCACTTCGGCAAGTGCACCTCTTCGGAGTGCTGCGCTACCGTCGAGGACGCACCATCAAGCTCCACCGGCAAGTGTAAGAAGACAATGGCAGCTCCACCAGAGACCAAGAAGGTGTCCGCCAAGGAAGATGGCACTGGTGGTACCTTCACCATCAGTGCCACTCTCGACCCTAAATAGGAAAGCGCGCTCGTTGCTTTCCTGCGGGCGAACGTCGACGTGTTTGCGTGGCAACCGTCTGACATCCCCGGTGTTCCCAGGAAAGTAATCGAGCACCATCTTGCCGTCTGTCCTCATGCGCGGCCCGTCAAGCAGAAAGTCAGGAAGCAGGTGGTGGAGCGCCAAGAATTCATCGCAGAAGAAATCAAGAAATTGGAAGCAGCAGTCCTTGTTAGAGGAGTGCTCCATCCTACGTGGTTGGCCAATCCTGTAGTCGTGCGCAAAGCAAACGGGAAATGGAGGCTTTGTATCGACTTTACCGATGTCAATAAAGCTTGTCCCAAAGATCCATTTCCCTTGCCGCGCATCGACTAGATTGTTGACTCCACGGCCGGATGTGACTTGCTGTCATTTCTTGATGCATACTCAGGGTACCATCAGATCTTCATGGCAGAAGAGGATGAGGAGAAGACCGCATTCATCACCCCATGTGGCACATACTGTTTTGTACGGATGCCTTTCGGTTTAAAGAATGCTGGTTCAACATTTGCAAGGGTAGTCCATCATGCTTTTGAACCGCAAATGCACAGAAATGTGGAAGCCTACATGGATGACATAGTGGTTAAGAGCAAGGACAAGGCGACTCTAATTCAAGATTTAGACGAAACCTTTGCAAATTTGCTCAAGATCAACCTCAAGCTTAACCCCGAGAAGTGTGTGTTTGGAGTCCCCTCCGGCAAGCTTCTCGGGTTCTTCGTGTCTCAGCGGGGAATTGAAGCCAATCCCGACAAGATCAAGGCCATTGAGCAGATTGAAGCACCGAAGCGCGTCAAGGATGTACGAAGACTTGCCGGTTGCGTAGCTGCTCTCAGCAGGTTTATCTCTAGGTCTGCTGAGCGCGCCCTGCCATTTTTCAAAATATTGAAAAAGGCAGGTCCAATGAAATGGACTCCGGAAGCGGAGGCAGCGCTGCAGGACTTAAAGAGATACCTGTCCTCCACTCCAACACTTGTCGCACCTAAGCCACAAGAGAAGTTGCTGCTATATATAGCGGCAACCAATCAAGTGGTTAGTGCTGCGTTAGTAGCGGAGAGGGAGGCGGATGATGAGCCAGCAACCACGGCAGATGCATCCAGCGACAAGCAGAGGACTTCACCGGCAAGCTCTGGTCCCGACAAAGATGGATCTGCGCAACCGCTTGAGAAGATGCAGAAAAGAATGGTGCAGCGCCCAGTTTACTTTGTCAGTTCCCTTCTGCAGGGGGCTAGGTCAAGGTACTCTGGTGTGCAGAAATTGCTTTTCGGCCTTCTCATGGCCTCGAGAAAGCTGCGCCATTACTTTCAAGCACATGAGATCACAGTCGTCACTCGTTTTCCGCTGAAGAGGATACTCCAAAATCCAGAAGCAACAGGCAGGATTGTCGAGTGGGCACTGGAACTGTCAAGCTTTGGCCTCAAGTTTGAGAGCACTTCAACTATCCAAAGCAGAGCGTTGGCAGAGTTCATAGCAGAATGGACGCCAACACAAGATGAAGAAATTCCGGAGACAAGCATCCCCGTCAAGGAAGCAAGCAAAGGAGTGGCTGATGTACTTTGATGGTGCCTTCTCGCTGCAAGGCGCCGGTGCGGGCGTGCTACTTGTCGCACCCACTGGAGAGCACCTCAAGTACGTAGTCCAGATGCACTTTCCCAAGGAGCAAGCAACAAACAATACCGCAGAGTATGAAGGTTTGCTTGCCGGTCTCAGGATCGCAGCAGACCTTGGGATCAAGAAGCTCATTGTCAGGGGTGACTCACAGCTTGTCGTCCGCCAAGTGAAAAAGAATTATCAGAGTCTGTTGATGGAAGCTTACGTTGATGAAGTGAGAAAGCTAGAAGAGCACTTTGACGGCCTACAGATGGAACATTTTCCAAGAGCTCAGAACGACATTGCCGATGGCCTGTCAAAGTGCGCCGCACTTAAGTTACCTGTGGAACCAGGGATCTTTGTGCTCAAGCTGACTCAACCATCTGTAACACCATCAACTGGACAGAGCAAGAAGAGGAAGTTGATTTCTGGTGACTATTTTCCGGCAGAGCTCCCCGAAGCTGCCACCAAGAAGGTCCCCAAGATCAACGTCGAGGGCGCTAAGGAGCAGTTTGCTCCGGCAAGCCTTAAGGTTTGTTCCGTTGAAGCAGACGCCCCCGACAAGCTTTGCTTCGGCAAGCTTGCCGGGGAACATCAAGCTCCGACTGAGCCTCAGGTTCTTGCCGTAGAAGCGGATGTTCCCACAGCAGCAGACGTGCCTTTAGTCCTTGTTGTCGAGCCGCAGGCTCCAGCATGGGCACAGCAGATTGTCCGTTTCCTTCAGACAGGAGAACTTCCCGAAGAGCAAGAAGAAGCAGAAAGAGTAGCCCGGCAGTCAAGTATGTACCAGTTTGTCGACAACACACTGTACAGAAGAAGACTCAACGGCGTGAAATTGAAGTGTATTCACCGGGAAGACGGACAAAAGCTGTTGGCAGAGATACATGGAGGCATATGTGGTCACCACATTGGCGCAAGGGCACTTGCCGGCAAAGCGTTCCGGCAAGGTTTCTTTTGGTCAACAGCCCTCCAGGATGCAACTGCACAAGTAACCAAGTGTGAAGCGTGCCAGTTCCATTCCAAGCAGATACACCAACCAGCTCAAGCTCTCCAGACGATCCCTTTATCCTGGCCATTTTCGGTCTGGGGGCTCGACATCCTCGGCCCCTTTCCCCGAGCTGTCGGGGGCTTTGAGTACTTGTACGTTGCAATCGACAAGTTCACAAAGTGGCCGGAAGTGGAAGCAGTGAGGAAGGTGACAGCACAGTCAGCAGTCAAGTTCTTCAGGTCGATTGTTTGCCGTTTCGGGATCCCTAATAGGATCATCACCGACAACGGCACACAATTCACGAGCCGCACCTTCATGCAGTACGTCCAAGATCTTGGCGCCAAGGTCTGCTTCGCTTCTGTTGCTCATCCGAGAAGCAACGGTCAAGCGGAGAGGGCAAATGCTGAAGTGCTGCGCGGGCTCAAGACCAGGACTTTCGACAGGCTGCGCAAGTGCGGAAAGAACTGGATTGAGGAGCTGCCGGTGGTTCTTTGGTCAGTCAGGACGACGCCAAATCGAGCCACTGGCCAGACGCCTTTTCGCTCTAGTCTATGGAGCAGAGGCAGTTCTCCCCACGGAACTCGTATACGGGTCACCTCGAGTGCTCGCTTATGATGAGCTTGAGCAAGAGCAGCTGCGACAAGACGACGCGCTGCTCCTTGAGGAGGACCGTCTTCAGGCTGCTGTACGAGCTGCTCGATACCAGCAAGCTTTGCGCCGCTACCATAGCCGCAAAGTTAATGCCAGAAGTCTCGAGGAAGGCGACCTTGTTCTTCGGCGCGTTCAGTCCGCCAAGAATTCCAACAAGTTGACGCCGAAGTGGGAAGGCCCTTACCGGGTGAAACGAGTCACTAGGCCTGGCGCTGTCCGCCTTGAGACCGAAGATGGCATTCCGGTGAGCAACTCCTGGAACATTGAGCATCTTCGTAAGTTTTACCCGTAAGGCGCGGTTGCCGGAACCTGTTCCGGCAACCACCTTTTGTACAAGTCTTGCCGATGTTGCATGTAATCCTTTGTACAAAGCCGGGCGCAGATCCCGTGCATAAGTAAAGCTCATGTGCTCTGCACATCTTGTCAATTTCATGCTTTCTATATTTCTTTGCATGCATGTATCTGACACTTTGTGCAGCACCTACCCCCGGTAAGCAATAACGAGCCGTAAGGCTCCATATCATTATTTTCTCTTCTTTCTCTTTCTCAAAGGAAGGAAGTTCCCTCGCGCACAAGTTTGCCGGGGGGAAAGGAGAAGATAATGGTGTGGACCAGGCATCGTTCAAGGAAATTTCGCCTTACCGGAAGGCACACGACAGAAAAGCTAAGTTGCCAAAGTTTGAGCAATCAGTTTTACTTTTTAAGTTATCTTCCTCAAAAGACCCTGCTTTGTATGGAAAACCTGTGCACGGAGGAACCAACTCGTAGCTAGTTGCGCCCTTATTTTGTTTCGAGTCCGCTCAACAACTTAAGTGAGCTGCAACTAGTTGCGACAAGGTTTCTTGTCGGCAGCGGCACCGCCAGCAGGGTGCTGATGTTCCGCACTCAGCGCTCGCGGCTAGGGTGCCTGCGCCGACAAGTTCCCTAAAAGCGTAGGGCAAAAACATACAAAGGAAGGAATCAAGTAAAGGAAATAACATAGCAATTGCCACCTCAAAATAGAGTCATATTACAAGATAGCTTGTCGCAGCTCTAACAGTTTGTCTCGTAACATGACCAGCAGCGACAAGGAAAAGAGAAAATGGGCGGCCTAATCTACGCAATCGCCTTCAACCCTCTTGATCCCGCTCACCTTGTCCACAATGGGTGCGACAAGGGCCTTGAGCGCTTCCAGATCGGCATCCGGCGGCAAGGATCTGAGGACGTTGGTAAGGTTGAGGCCTGGGTTGCGGAAGGCCACCTTCACCAGCACCTTCTGGAGAGCTCCTGCGCAGATCTTGCGCGACTCGTCGGCCAGCTGCTTTGGGATCTTCTCCCGGAGTCGCTGGAGGGCCGTCGCCATGCCTTCGAAGAACAAGCTGAGCTTGGCGTTGGGTTGGAGGTGCTCATCGGAGGAGTACCTGAAATCCTCCATCCCCAGCTGCGCCAGCTCCTTGTCGATGGCCGCGGCAGCATCCACAAGACCCTCGGTCCAATGCTCCACGGTCTCCCTAAAAGTGTCCTGGGCGGCAGCAGCATTCGCCAGCAGCGCCTCGTCGGCCTTGATCTTCTCCGATAAGGCCGCTTCCCGCTCCCTGGCGCCGTCCAGCGTCTAAGTCAAAGTGGCCAGCTTCAACTCGAGATCTGCGTTGGAGTCCTTGGCGGTGCTGAGCTCCTTGCTCCTCTCAGCAAGACGACCTTGCAGCTTGCCATGAGCAGCGGCGTCCTTCTCGCGCTCACGCTTGAGCACAGCAAGCTCCTCGCCGCTCGCCTTGAGATCGGCCTCCAGTTGCACCGCCTTCGTCTCCAGCTCCTTCTTGGCGGCCTCGGCAGCTGCGGCAGCGTCTTTTGCCTCCTTGAGAGCCCCGCCACGTGTCTGCTCGCGCACGGCAAGCTCCTCCTCGTGGCTGTCAAGATTGACCTTGCGCTGCGCCAGCTCACCTTCCTGCGCAGACAGCTTCTCGGCAACAAGCCGATGTCGCTCTTCAATTTCAGCCTTCTCGAGGAGGAAGGCCTTCCGCTCCTCATCAACTTGTTCCCGCTCCTCCGCCAGAGCCCGGAGAGCTTCCTGCCTGAAAACCCGGAGCTCCTCCGCGCGCTTCTCGATGTCCACTCCCGCCTTCGCGACAAGTACTTCTCGGGACACCAGCTTGGCTTGTCGGGCGCGGTAGAGTGACAGCAGCTTCCACAGCAGCCGCTCCTCCTCAGGCTCGTCGCTGCTGCTGCTTGGCGCGTCGACCAGCATCAACTCAGCGGAGGCAAGCACCTCTGCATCCAACATCTCTCCTTCAACCGGCGCCCTGGAGCTTGACGCCCAGGGGAGCCTGATGAAGATGCCGTCGCCGGCCTTCAAGTAGGCATCGGGCTGGGGATCTTCGGAGGCTGGCGCTGCAGCAGCAGCGGAGGGATCGGCGGTCGGCATAGCGCCTGGCGCTCCTGCGGCCTCGGGGTCGTCAGTGCGATCACCGGATCCCTCGCCGGCTTCTGCGGCGGCAGCCTTGGCAGCCTCTTCGCCGACAGGATCATCAGCGAAGGCTCCTCCTTCGTTGGCAACGGCGTCGTCGGCATTGCTGCGCGCGTTCTCCTCGCCGGCGGCCTCGGTTTCCATCGGCTCGGTGGCAGATGGATCTGACGAACGGAAAGAGGGAGAGAAGTCAAGCAAACATCCAAAAAGAAAACCAGAAGAAGAAGAACCCAAGGGAAGTTTTCAGGCAAGAGGATTACCAGTACTAGGGCCTGCAGTCGTGGTCTCAACCGCTGGAGGGCCGCTGGTGCTGTCCCTTGCCAGAGAACTGCCCCTTGCCAGAGAATTCTCCCTTGCCGGAGAATGGTCCTTTGCCGGAGAATTCTCCCTTGCCGGAGAACGCTCCCGTGCCAGGGAATTCTCCTTGGCGGTGTAGTAGAAGCAGATGGCACTTCGGGAGCGGCTTCCGGGCACTCCTGGTGAGGCTGCTCTGCTCCTACACAAGCCAAAGTCAGATATTAGCAAAGAAAAAGCACCCATGCGCGCCTAATGGCAGGAAGAAAAACATATACTTACTTTGGGGGCTGCGCTGGGGGCTGCTTGGAGGAAGGGTTGCCGGGTCCGACAAGGTGGACTCGGACATGTCCCTTGCCGTCACAGCGGGATCGTCCTTGATGACAATCACCGGGGCCTTGGCTCTCTTCGCCGCTCTCTGGGCCAGCGTCCTGAAAAGAAATGGGTTCAAAGCGAAGCAAGTCAGATACAAGACAAATCAACAAAATTGAAGAATTACAAGTACAGTGAAGAATCTTACTCTTCTTCTTCCTCGTCGGAGCCGCGGAGAGATCGAAGTCCGGCTCGCCTCTGGTGCGACGAGGCGGAGGAGTAGGATCCCTTGCTCGCTTGGCAGGAGTAGTGGAGGTGGACCGGGAAGACCCCGCTCCAGTTGCCGCAACGGTGTGAGGCGCTCCCGCGGCAACACTGCTTGCCGCGGTAGATCGTGTAGCACGGCAAGGCGGCTGTTGACTTGTTTGCCGCTCCGCTACATCCCCGGCCCTGCGGAGACGCCTTCTCGGTGGAGCTGGGGGCTCTGCTTGTGACGAGCTGCCTGAAGGTTCGAGCCCGACAAGTTCTCCCTCGCTGGGCTCGCTCAACTCAGCCTCAGGCCCGACAAGTTCTTCCTCGCCGGCAAACTCCTCTCGCTCGGCAAGGCTTGCGGCCTCTGCTGCCTCTACCTCCTCCACGGTGAATCCAAACTCGCCCGCGGCAGCGGCTGCTGCCGCCTCCTCCAGCCTGGTGGCGATGCGCTGCATCTCCGCATCGGTGGTGCGCGGGTGAGGCTCTTTTGTTCATCGGGGCGGACCGCCACTTCTACCAGGCTGTCGAAGAACTCCTGCACGACAGCGTCTGCCGGCTCTTGCCAAGTCGGGACAATTCCATGCGAGTCGCACAGAGGCATCATTGCACGAATGCGGTCGAGCGAGGAGTTGTTGCACAGCGGAATCACACCCCTCAGCAACATGAATGGATGTTGAGGATCGCGCTTGAACAGTTCCAGGAGCATCGCGTCCAGCTCCAGGACAGTGAAGTTGAAGTTGAGGCCCGGGTGCAGCCTCATGATATCCGCCGAGTTCTAGAACTCCCAGGCGGGTCTCCTGCTCTCCTGTAGGGGGGCGATGCGGCGGCGAAGGAAATCTGCGCCAACGGCGCCTACAGTGAGCCCGGTAAGCCTAAGGCGTAGGATCCGGGTGACGGCAATCCTCAGCCCGTCGTCTTCTGGGGCCACGTTGCTCCAATCGTTGCCGCACGCTATTGGGACTTGGCGCTGGGCGGTGAAGGGCTGCGGGTTCTCCTCGACAATCCAGCACCATTCTGCCCTCCATTCCAGCCACTTGCTGCGGAGCTCTCCCTCCAGATAGGCCTCCTTCTTGCCGGTCCTCGAGATCCAGGCGATTCCGCCGGATAAGGGCTCTCCTCTCTCTACTCGGGGCATGAAGAAATGGCGGAAAAGAGCTACGTTGGGATGGACTCCGACAAAGTTTTCGCAGAGATGTGCGAAAACTGCCATGGTCAGGACAGCATTGGGGGTGAAGTCAAGGAGGCAGAACCCGTAGGTGTTCATGATGTCGCAGAAGAATTCAGAAAAGGGCGGGCAGAGCCCGCAGTAGAAGAACAACACAAAGAAGGGGTACCCATTCGGAGCCAGTTCCGAAGCGGCAGCGGGGAGTACCTTCGTGCGCGGATGCGCTCGCGTCTCCATCGACCAGAAGAGGTAGTAGTATTCCCTCAGCTCCTTCGCGCCGAGCTGAGGGGGGAAGATTGCCCGCTCCTTCCGCAGCGCCGCGAGCCGCTGCGCCTCGGCCGACTTCACGACCTTCCCCTTGTCGGCTTTCGGAGCCATGGCAGAGGTGGTGAGGGAGATCTACGGTGTTGGTGATGCTGGTGGTGATGGGGGGCGGAGCGCTGCTCTCTCTTTCAGCTTTGGGAAGGAGGGAGGAGCGGCGGAGATTTCTGAGTAGCAACCGGCGAGATGGGCGAACTGCCCCTGTTCCCCCTGCTTATAAGGAGGGAGGGGGTGGACGTTCCGCCTTTCTAAATAAATAAACCACCCACGATCTCTCCCACGATGCCGCATTCAACGCGTGCCGTTTGGAGAGGGCGCGGTGGATACGGAGTAAGATACAGCGTAACCCAGGCCGCGCGTGCCCGTGCCCTGTTTTGGGCCTGGCCCAACAGCGCTCGGCACCGTGTGTGGCCCAGGCCCGGGGGCTCCTGTCGGTGTACTAGAGTAGGGGCACCCTAGTATCCCGAACTTGTGCACGGGCAACTGTAGCACCCCGCGGCAAGGCTTGCCGCGGTAACCGCCAAGGTCCTCCGTGGTTCCTGTGGAGCCATTCAAGAACAAAGTACTCACGACAAGGAGACAAGGCCCCGGCAGGAGGAGCTTGCCGGGAAGGCCGACCATGGCACAATGAGCTTGCCAGGAAGGCAAACCAAGGCATCTCAAGGAACTTGCCGCGACGCGCCACTCGTCCCGGCAAGGCCCGGTGAGCGACAAGCTTCCAGATGCGACAAGGCAACAACCGCGGCAAGGCACTTGCCGCGGCACGCTACCACCCTGTACCTACGCTCCAGCGCATCTACCAACGTGTCGCCCTGGGGCCTTTCCAGGCGCGCGTGGCGAGAGGCTGTGCAGCCAGCGGTATGCGGTGGCAAGCGGCGTTGACAAGATTGCCATCGTGGCGAGCGGTGGTGCCCCTGATGGTCCCTTTCTGCACTGTTTTGGGCGACATAGACGGGCATTTAATGCCTTTGTCCCCTGCCGTCAGGGTTAGGTAGGATACACTATACAGGTTGTTGTACCAATCGCAACTCCTTTTCCATTTTTACCCTTGTCTACATTGCCACCTGTCGGTGACCCCTTGAGCATATAAAAGGAGGCCCATGCGCAACGTAGAGGGGGGTTCGGAAGGTTCAAAGCCAGAAAACACTCACGCTCGGTCTCGTTAGCAACAAGAGTGTACGGTAACACTCAGCGCTCCCGAGCAAGAACTCAATACAATCAGACAAGCAGCAGTAGGAGTATTATCTCTCCGGAGAGCTCCGAAGCTGGGTAAACCGCTCGTGTGCTTCGCCTCGATCTGCTCTTCATGCGATCTCCGCCCCCCGCCAAACCGAAAGGGGCTCGGTTCGCCGGTCCCATAGGTGTTCGTCGATCAGTTTCCCCGACACCTATTTAAAGAATACTTCATATATTTCCCTTCTTTCATTCATAAACATACCATTTTCATGGTCTAGCAAATATTGTTCTAAAGGATCATTAGGAGGCACGACAATAGAAGCAAGACCAATAATTTCATCTTTACTAGGAAATTCTTTATCATGGGGTTGTCTACAGAATTTAGCAAAATTAAAATCATGAGACATATCCCCTAAACCAACAGTAACAATATCCTTTTCGCATCTATCTTAGCATTAACAATATTCAAGAAGGGTCTACCAAATACAATGGGACAAAAGTCATCTTGTGGGGAACCAAGAACAAGAAAATCAGTAGGGTATTTAATTTTCCCACACAAGACTTCAACATCTCTAACAATTCCAATTGGTGAAATAGTATCTCTATTGGCAAGCTTAATAGTAACATCAATATCTTCTATTTCAGCAGGTGCAATATCATGCATAATTTGTTTGTATAAGGAATGAGGTATTGCACTCACACTAGCACCCATATCACATAAGCCATGCTAACAATGATCTCCTATTTTTAACATAAACAACATGCATGCCAACTACAGGTCTATGCTTATTTTTAGCATCGGGTCTAGCAATTCTAGCAGCTTCATCATAGAAGTAAATAACATGCCCATCAATATTATTGACCAAGAGATCCTTAACCATATCAACATTAGGTTCAACTTTAATTTTCTTAGGTGGTGTGGGTGTTCTAGCATTACTCTTACAAACCACAGTTGAAGCTTTAGCATGATCCTTCGTTCTAACAGGGAAATGTGGTTTCTCAATATAAGCAGTAGGAACAATATGATCAACATTATAAGTGATGGTCTTTTCTTCAACTTTAATATGTTCTACTACTTTTACTTCAATGGGAGGATAATATTTAAACCACTTCTCCTTAGGGAGATCAACATGAGTAGCAAATGATTCATAGAAAGAAGCTACTATCTCAGAGTCAAGTCCATATTTAGTGCTAAATTCAGGAAAATCATCGGTATCCATAAAAGATTTAACACAATCAAACTTAGGTGTTATACATGACCTCTTTTACCTTCGTCGAGTTCCCAATCTTCAGAGTTGCGTTTAATTCTTTCCAATAAATCCCATCTGAATACAATAGTCTCCATCATAAAAGAACCAGTACAAGAAGTATCAAGAATGGAGCAATTATTGAGCGAAAGCCGAGCATAAATTCTTTGAATAATAATTTCTCTTGAGAGCTCATGATTGGGGAATGAATATAAAATTGACTTAAGCCTACCCCGAGCTTGAGAGATACTTTCTCCTTTGTGAGGCCAAAAATTATATATATAATTACGATCACGATGAACTAGATGCATAGGATAAAACTTTTGATGAAATTCCAATTTCAATCGGTTGTAGTTCCATGCTCCAATATCATCACATAGCATAAACCATGTCAATGCCTTTCCCTTCAAAGATAAAGGTAAGACCTTCTTCTTGATAACATCCTCGGGCATACGTGCAACCTTAAATAATCCACAAACTTCATCCACATAGATTAGGTGCATATCGGGATGTAATGATCCATCTCCTATAAAAGGATTAGCTAGCAGTTTCTCTATCATACCCGAAGGAATTTCAAAGTAAACATTTTCAGTAGGTTCATTAGGTTGAGGAGCAACTCTTTGCTCTACTGGTCGGGGTGAAGATACCTCGAACAATCCCATCAAAGGATTATTTTCCACAGTAACAAGTGATAGTAAATTTCAACACACTATATAATTTTTTCCTTACCAAATTCCACCTACCAAAGGCGCTTCACTCCCTGGCAACGCGCCAGAAAAGAGTCTTGATGACCCATAAGTATAGGGGATCTATCTAGTCCTTTCGATAAGTAAGAGTGTCGAACCCGGTTAGGAGCAGAAGAAAATGACAAGCGGTTTTCAGTAAGGTATTCTCTGCAAGCACTGAAATTATCGGTAACAGATAGTTCTGTGATAAGGTAATTCATAACGGGTAACAAGTAATAAAAGTAACTAAGGTGCAGCAAGGTGGCCCAATCCTTTTTGTAGCAAAGGACAAGCCTGGATAAACTCTTATATAAAGCAAAGTGCTCCCGAGGACACATGGGAATTATCGTCAAGCTAGATTTCATCATGCTCATATGATTCGCGTTCGTTATTTTGATAATTTGATATGTGGGTCGACTGGTGCTTGGGTACTACCCTTACTTGGACAAGCATCCCACTTATGATCAACTCCTCTCGCAAGCATCCGCAACTACGAAAGAAGAATTAAGGTAAACCTAACCATAGCATGAAACATATGGATCCAAAGCAGCCACTTATGAAGCAACACATAAACTAGGGTTTATGCTTCTGTCACTCTAGCAACCCATCATCTACTTATTACTTCCCAATGCCTTCCCCTAGGCCCAAATAATGGTGAAGTGTCATGTAGTCGACGTTCACATAACACCACTAGAGGAAAGACAATATACATCTCATCAAAATATCGAACGAATACCAAATTCACATGACTACTTATAACAAGACTTTTCCCATGTCCTTAGGAACAAACATAACTACTCACAAATCATATTCATGTTCATAATCAGAGGGGTATTAATATGCATAAAGGATCTGAACATATGATCTTCCACCAAATAAACCAACTAGCATCAACTACAAGGAGTAATCAACACTACTAGCAATCCATAGGTACCAATCTGAGGTTTTGAGACAAAGATTGGATACAAGAGATGAACTAGGGTTTGAGAGGACACTACAAAAAAAAGACACATCTGTGACATTTTGGGCCGAACAAATTTTTTTCCTGTCATACTTATGACACTTCTATGACGATAATTGTGACAATACCCGGTATCATCATAGATGTGGTGGGATCCTACTTCTATGACCAAAAATCATGACAGAAAATGGGTTTTTCGTCCTGGGCGGGCCGGAGATGCAGCTGCGTGACATTCTTTGGGCCGTCCATGATGGAAAAAACCGTGGTAGAAGCGAGGGCGAGGAAAATATCAGTGTGTTCCCAGTTACGGTGGGTGGTCGGGGCCGAGCGATGTTTGGAGGTTTGCGTGTTTCTCACGTACACGCACATGCGAGGGTGTAAGGCGTTGGGCTCTAACTGAACCCGAGCGAGGCGTTCGTCTAACTGAACCCGAGCGATTGCACTAAAGGCTACGCATTACTGAACCCGCGCGATCGAGCGATTCCTTTGCGACTGCTGCTAAGTAAAGCTGATCGATGCTGCTACTCGATGAACAGTGAGAGTTGTTGAGGGGGGGGGTTGGATCAATAGTTCCTGGTGGGGGTTGGATGAACAGGACCCCGTGGTGTTGCCGCTGGATGAACAGGACCCCGACCGATTGAGCCGGTTGAGCATGGATGAACAGGACCCCGTGGAGGGCTGGATGAACAGGACCCCGTAGAGGGAAGGTTGAACATTAGCCAGTGGAGGGATGGTTGAACAGTAGCCGGTGGAGGGCTGGATGAATAGTAGCCCATGCAGGGGTGGTTGAATAGGACCCCGTGGAGAGGGCTGGTTGAACAGTAGCCGATGGAGGAGCACGCGGTGGAGGCTGGATGAACATGAGCCCATGGATGAACAATCGCAGGTGGAGGCTGGAGGACATCGACGGTGGATGAATAGTAGCCCGTGGAGGCTGGAGGAGGTCGATGGTGGAGATGAACAGTATCACCTGGAGTCCTGTTTTACGGTATGCCACACCCCTCCCGATGAACCAGACCCCCATTTCGACCATAGCGCTCCAACACAAGTCCGTTTCCTTTGTTTTGCGGTATGCCACACCCCTCCAGATCAACACGACCCCGTTTTGACCGTAGGAGGTCCAACAGAAGTCTGTTTCCTCTGTTTTGCGGTACGCCAGATCCCTCCCGATGAACAGGATCCTGTTTCGACTGTGGCCGGTCGAACACAAGGCCGTTTCCTCCGTTCCCCGTTACACCAGGCCTCGTTTTCATCAGATGTTCCGTCCAAGCCCTCCCGATGAACACGACGATGCATTCCGTTCTGACCTAACCGGTTGGCTCCCCACGAACACGACGACAACGCAGTTTCTTCGTTCTGACCCAGCCATGTACACGAGGCCTGGCCGTACGTATGCGAGTAGGCATTCGAGACCCTGCCCATATATACGTATGTGGCCGTATTTTCTTTCTTGCACCCTATCCGCTGTACGTATGTGTACATGCTACGTGCGTGCCTCTACTACGACACGTGTGCGCCCCTACTATGACACATGCACGCCTCTACATCGACCAGTATGTACGTACACCTTCGCGACCAGAATGACAACGCTACGTACGCTTCGACCAGGTGGGTCCCGACTGTCAGGCACTTCATTGCGTGCGAAGATGTAGCTGGTGGGTCCCACCAGTCAGGGGGCCAATCATTTTTTTGCCCGTAATATGGATGCACTTCCTTGCATGCGAAGATGTAGCTGGTGGGTCCCAGCAGTCAGGGGGTAAAGGTTTTTTCACGAAATATGGTGGCCCGTCCGGTGGTTCCCTGTTGTTAGGTGGAGGAATCATTATTTTGTGCATAATAAGGAGGCACTTCCTTGCGCTGCCATGGACCCAGCTGTCAGCCTCTCCAAATACAGTACACTTCCGATGGAAGTCATTCCTTGACCACGTTGACCACGCCGCGCCGAGAGCACTAGGGCGTTGGACGACGACGAGGCCTAGGAAGGGGACGACACGGAGCCGGGGAAGACACGGCAGTGGATGCCCACGCGGAGAGGAGTATGAGGGTTCACTGGTTCTGCTGTGGTGTGAGGTTGCCGTTGCCGCAGAATAATAGGGGTTGTGGGTGAGTAGAGGGATGGCCTGGCCAGTGGTGGGAGTAGTAGGGACGGTGAGGCCTCTGTGGCATCACAGCCGGCTACGGGAGGCAGGAGCATGCGGGACGACTGGCGCTGGTTTGGGCGGCTAGAGTAAGAAGACTAGAGGTTGAAGAAGCACTACGGCTGTTGGCTAGACATCGTATGGTCACTAGAGCTAGAATCTTTCATATTGACTAAGTTGACAAAGCCCTCCGTCCACGTCAACTTAGTAGGCCCACAAGTCAGCCTCCCACTATGGTGGGTCCCAGCTAGCAGGGGGTATTCATTTTTTTGTGCGTAATAAGGAGGCACTTCCTTGTGTGCGAAGATATAGCTGGTGGGTCCCACCTGTTGGCGGGGGGAACATTTTTTTCATGAAATACAGAGGCCCTTTTGGTGGGTCCCAGCTATCAGGTGGATGAATCATTATTTTGCGTGTAATAAGGAGGCATTTCCTTGCGTGCGGCCGTGGACCCAGCTATCAGCCTCTCCATGCACAGTCTACTTCCGATGGATGCCATTCGTTGACCATGTTGACCACTCTGCGTCGAGCGCATCCAAGGTGGTGGACGATGGCGAGGCCCCGGACAGCAATGAGCCGGAGATGGGAAGACACGGGAGTAGAGTCGCAGATGGTGGTTAACGGGTTCAATTTACAGTCTTTTTTTGCGGGGTTCAATTTACAGTCAATTTGATCTTTTTTTTAGAATTACAGTCCATTAGCTGGGTTGGGTGAATAAACAATGTAGCATCCATGCGGTCCATTTATTTTATTTCCTAAAAAATTACAGGCCATTTGCACTTTCTCAAAAGACACGATTTTGTTGGGCTGACTCTAATTATAATGTTGGGTTGGGCGCATCAATGTTATCAAAAAATAAACAGGGGCTGAGCATTTTGTTATAAATATATTTAAATAATAAGTGATTTGTTATTATATTGGTCCTTAAATCTTACCAAGCTTTTGTACACAATCACCAGGATTTTCGTTGCCAAAAAAATCCAGGATTTTATTGTTAAGAAATTATTTTTATAACTTAATAAGATGTGGGATATTGTTTTCTTACATATGTAAGTATCTGTTAAATATATGATGACAATAATAATAATATATAAGAACATATAAAATAATTTCAATATATATATAATATAGTTAGAAGGGAAACATAAGTTGGACCAGGCGTTCCTATTCTTATATAGAAAAATAGAACAGACCTCTGCGTTTTCTTCAAAAGAATACATAAATTGGGCTGCCAATGTTTTAGGAAAAATAAATACTCGGATGGGAGGTCCATAGGCCGGTCAATACATGACGGCCCTCAGGAAAATACAAACCGGCATGTCATGGGTTGTGCATGTTAAAAAAGAAAGCCTAGACAGGGCAGCCCAAAACCCAGCTGATACTTGCTGGCCCAGTGATAATAAATGATGCCTGCATACTCCCCGGCTTCGTTGTGAATTTATCACCTAAAGTAACTACGTTGAAGCACCTAAAAAATGTAATTATGTTGACAAACCCATGGGCCCCAACATCACAATAGCATTAGGAGGAAGTATTTTTTTTGATGAGGCACTTGCTTGCGTACGGCCATAGACCTGGTGGGTCCCGACTGTCTGCCTCTCCACGTATAGTCCTCTCCAGATTTCTCTCGTTTGTTCAGCATGTTCACAACGGCAGACAACAGCGCCGCAGCGAGCGCACAAAGGCGCATGAGGAGATCCGACCACCTAAGGAAGTGCCTTATTGTAAAAAAAGTACTGAACTAGCCCAGTGGCCAAGTGACACTACCCGACAGCTGTTCCGCCCGGGTTCG
Source organism: Triticum aestivum (assembly GCF_018294505.1). Lineage (NCBI taxonomy): Eukaryota > Viridiplantae > Streptophyta > Magnoliopsida > Poales > Poaceae > Triticum > Triticum aestivum. The sequence goes on along the minus strand of NC_057798.1, from coordinate 606,907,383 downwards.
ATTCCACCTAATGCAGGGAAAATATCTCCAATTTTATTGCCTCTGCCATTATTGACATGTGGGTCCCCATTGTCATCTATGCACACCACGTCCAACACTTGCCAAAACTTCGTCCCTCATTTTCTCTATTTTTCGCACACTCGACATTGTGTGGGCATTTTGAAAATAGCATATCTTTTTGACTGTGCATCATATTAAGATGTGCTATGCATGAATGTTGATCAGCATGATGTTAACTGGATGGTAGTTCCATTTTCGACCATGAATAAAACTTCCAACATGATGTTAACCCCGTTTGAAAAGGCCGTGTTAATATAAATGCTCTTCCTCTGAAAGTTGCAGTTTCTTATCTGAAACTGAACTTGCAGTTTCTTATCTGAAACTCAAACTTGCAATTTCTTCTCTAAGGATCACATTGTCTGCACTTTTATACTCCTATGAAACTACATTTTGTAAGTGCTCAAAATAGATCTCTAGAATTCATAAAATACTCCCTATGCTCAACACTGCAAATCTAAAATTCAAAAGAAATTCATATCTGAAAGTACTCTCAAAATACACAACACAAAACAAAATTCACAACTGCAAATACTGACAACCCTAAGCTCCTCCTGCCAATTCACAACCTGCCCAACTATTGGGCTGGGGGCAGTCCCCTCCTATTCCTCGATGGCAGACAGCCGCCCCGTGAGACGATGTGAACGGCGAGGGAGAGGATGGCGGGGAAGCGTCGTCAGGCCAACTGCTTTTCTCCTCTTGCAGTTGGGTTTGGTCGACAAAGACTTGTAACATCCCAAATTTTCAATTTGGAATGTTATACATTATATCATCATTGCATATCATATTTCATTGCATTTTGGCTTGATCCTAGAAATTCTACGCAACTCAAGGACCCAAGGAGAGAGCTGGGATTTTGTTATTTTCATATTTGAGTTTTCTCAAATATTGAAAATTGGATCATTTGATCTTATCTATTTTATCTTCAATTATTTCTATTATGAAAATATGAGAGAGGGAATAAAATGACTTTCCTAAAATAAAGAAATATTGAGGATTTAATAAAAAAATCAAATAAGATTTTATTTCGGAGTTTTTGGCTATTTTATTTGAATTTAGGAAAATGCGCGTTTTTCAAAATTGCATTTAGGCCCCAAATAAATGTTCATCTTCTCCGCTTGATTTTAGAAGTCGGGGAAAATTATTTCGGGATTTTTGGAGTCCGTTTAGTATTTCTTTTATTTGTTTTTCTCCGCGAAATTATTTAAAAAAACAAACCGACTCGGGCCGCCGTGGGCGACCCGGACTCCTCTCCGCCCAGGCTTTGTAAACCGCCGACCCCACCATCCCACCACAACCCACCCCGCCGAAACCCTAACCCTAACCCTAACCCGCCGTCGCTGCCACCGCCGCGACCCCGCCGCCCGACGCCGCCGACCCCGCCACCCCTCACCACCGCAACCACGCCGAAGCCGCCCCGCCGCCGCCGATCGCCGCCACATGCCGGAGCCGGCCGCCCCCGCCGGACCCCACCGCTGCCGGAGGTAGCCGTTGCCGCTGGTTTTCTTTGGAAAACCGTTGGTTTTTTCTAGGAACCGCGGTTTATTTTTTTATATAGATCGGTTTAGTTTTTTTTCGATTTACTTATTTTGCGGACATTCATCTGTACGTTTGTTTTAATCAACGGTTTTCGTCGTTTAGCCGCAGACAGCGAACGTTTGTTCGTTAGCTTGTTCATCCGTTTTTCTTTTTCTCGGATTTTCCGCGATTATTCCAGATCACGATTTCTTATCCGATTTTCGTTTCAGTATAACTTTTGCTCGTTTATCGGAATCAGGCGATTCAAGCGCCTAGAGTTTCGTCTCGAAACCCTCTTTCCATTTAACCTACTCAAACAGGTTTTTGCTACTGTAAAATTTGACTTAGGTCCAGATTAGTAAATGAAGCTTGTTTCTTTCGCCGTTTTACTTTCGTTGCTTCATTTGATTTGATTCTTTTTGCAAATCGGAGTTCTTAAGTTGAACTTTCTGGTTAGATCTTTTATTTGAGTTTTACCTGTGCATTAGATGAGTGCTTATTGTATGCTTGTTTGTTTGCGATAGATTACCCGAAGTGCGCCGCTTGCTACTTCGAATCTCTAGGTTTCATGGATCATCAGCAAGGCAAGTAACACTTTGATCATACCTCTTTACTACCCAGTTTTATTGCATTAGATCAATCCTCAAACAATTGCATGGTTAGGATCTGATTAATATGTGGGTTTTGGGAAGTAGATGAGGTAGTACCTATTGCCTGTTTATTATCAAACCTTGGGAGTTACTTCTACGTTTGCTTATATTGCCATGCTATGATAGTAGACGTGGATTGGGTGAGTGTATTCATGATAGTTGTGAGATTGTTATTTAATGGTTTACTTAAGGTGGCAACTTAAACTCACATCTGGGTGGGTTGAGGCACCTGGGGTCCCAGTGTTGCCTGTATTTTTGGAAATCCCGGGGTACCGTGTGATTCTCCTATGGACCGCCACCCAGGCTCAAAGGGATCATGAGATTGTTCATGCTAGAAACTTCCGTGTGCAGCCACAAGCTAATATGGGCTCTAGCATAGTTGATTAAGTTGTGTGAACTCTTGAAGAGGTAGACTAGCAGATGTAGGGGAAACTAGGTGTAACTGTCTACCCGGAGTAGGGAGTTTTGCTTCTGAAAGACTATGTCTTGGTCATCCGTTTCTCAAACACCATGTAGTGCGAGAAATCCAGCGGAGGAGATCGAGTCTTGTGGGGAAAAGTGCGCAAACCTCTGCAGAGTATATAAACTAATCATGGTTAGTCGTGTCCCCGGTTATGGACGTTTTGAGTATCTAGTACTTGGATTATCATGTGAATCTCATCATGTTACTTTTAATTTAATCTTGTTGGGTTAATGATGACGTTTAATTGGGATTGAGTTGGAGTACCCTTCTCAATGTTTAACAACCACCATGATAGTTAAATAAAATTTAATCCTTTGTAGTAGGGAAAAATTGGCTTTATGCAAAACTGTAACCATAGAGTTTTCCACCAGCCATACATGCATGTAGTGATATCATACTTCTGTTTATTACTCTCTATGTGTTACATTGCCAGCACATTCCATGTGCTGACCCGTTTCCGGGCTGCAACGTTCATGTTGCAGACTTTTCAGACGACGAGTAAGGTGCCTTAGGTCGTGGTCTTATACTTAGTGATGCCGTTGGAGTTGATGGACTCGCTTATCTTCCAAGCCTTCCGTTGTTATTGTTATTAGATGGCCTTAAGCCATATTTATTGTAATAAGTTCTCTTTTGAGACATTTGATGTAATAAGTGTGTGATTGCTACTCTGTTATAAATCCTTCAAGTACTGTGCGTGTCAGCATTACCGATCCATGGATGGCACTGATGCATAGAGATCAGACTGTTTGAGGTCTGGTCACTACAAGATGGTATCAGAGCACACGCTGACTATAGGACACGACCACTAAGCTGAAGCCCTAGATCACTGCTCTCTCTTCTCATTTCTGACTCCTCATCTTTTCTACTCTTTTAGGATGGCGGATGCAAAGGAACAAGTTCACGCAACCGGATGAAGATACACTCTTTGGACGCCACTTGAAGGAAGTCACTAAGTACTTGAACATCGGAGTACCAAGCTTCACCAGGACCTACATCGCCACTTTACCAGAGGAGGAGCGTTGGATGATTCAAGTTCAAGTTCCAGGAAGGACGTTCATGCCCATCACTGAGCCCATAGAGTTTTCCTTTGATGCACCAACCAGGAGTCTAGGAAAGAGCATGGCAGCCCACATCACAATGGGACGCATTGGAGAAGTTTACCACAAGGATCTTAAGGATACTATCTACCAGATTTGTGGGCACCGAGATTAGCAATGGGAGATGATCAGCTCTCGGAAGGATAGATCAATTGCAGCTTTCATCCAGGAGTTAAACCAGCACATTCATCGCCAGGAGAACCAGATGTGCGCGGGCATGATAGATCTGAAGAAGGCATTGACCAAGATCACAGAGCTGGAAGAAGAACTCAAGTCTACACGCGATGGATATGAGGAGGAAATGACGACACTCGTGGAGAAGAATAAAGATTTGAAAAAGAAGCTAGTCCAGAACCAGAATCAGGGGAACAACAACAACAACAACCCACCACCACCACCACCCGTTGATCACTTAGCCCGTTTCTTGAGGCTTAATCCACCAGTGTTTTCTAGTAGCACCGAGCTGATAGTTGCAGATGATTGGCTCCGCAAGATGGGAAGGGAGTTAACCACTGTAGGATGCACAGATGCGGAGAAGGTGCATTTTGCCGCACATCAGCTTGATGGACCCGCAACATCATGGTGGGAGAATTTCACAGCCACTTATCCCATCGACACTGTCACATGGGATCAGTTTCAGCAGGCTTTTCATACTGCTCATGTCTCAGCAGGAGCTATGGCCATGAAGAAGCGTGAGTTTCGTAACTTACGTCAAGGAGGACGTACTATTGGCCAGTATGTGGATGACTTTAGTAAGCTAGCCCGTTACACCCCAGATGACGTTGCTACGGATGCAGCTAAGCAGGAGAAGTTTCTGGAAGGACTGAATGATGAGCTGAGCATGTAGTTGATGTTAGCAACCTTCAACAACTACCAGGAGTTGGTAGATCGTGCTCTCATGATTGAAGGGAAGCAACAGCAGATTGACAGCCGCAAGAGGAAGTATGGACAAGGGAAGTACAATTCTGGAGCTCATCAGAAGCCTCGTTTTACCCTGAATTCGGGAGGACATTTTCAGCATACCCATGGAGGAGGTAGTCCGCACAACCATAGTGGACCCAATAATGGTAATGGGAATGGAGGAAGCAACGGACAGAACCGCACCAACCCATCAACCCTAGCCAAGAGGGATCCGAGCCACATTACCTGCTACAAATGCTAGAAGACTGGACATTATGCCACTGAATGTCCTTAAGCAAAGAATGGAAATGGCAATGGAAGCTCTGGGAAGAAGCCAAACCCTTTCAACAAGGGATAGGTGAACCACGTTAGCGTGGAGGAGGTTAAAGCCCAGCCAGATGCAGTAATAGGTAAGTTTTTGGTTAAGTCATTTACTGCAATCGTTCTTTTTGATACTGGTGCATCACATTCATACATATGAAGGGGATTTGTGGATAAGTATTAACTGCCTACCAAAGTTCTTAGAACACCTTTGCTAGTAAGCTCACCAGGAGCGGAGTATATGGCCAGTCAAGGATGTTTTCAAGTACCATTGGCCATAGGCAGACATGTTTTTCCTTCGAATTTGGTAGTTTTGGAGTTGCAAGGTTTGGATATGATTCTGGGTATGGATTGGCTATCGATGTATGGAGGGAACATAGATTGCGCCAGTAAGTCGATTTTGCTTACCAACCCAGAAGGAAGAAGGATCAAGTATGTATCCTGGCATGAGCCGAAGAGGAATCAAGTGAATTTCTTATCAGGAGTTGTACAGGAGGAAGTACCAGTGGTGAAGGATTTTCCTGACGTATTTCCAGAAGAATTGCCAGGCATGCCACCGGATAGAGACATTGGATTTTTGATTGAGCTTTTGCCAGGCACAGGGCCAATTTCTAAGAGACCGTACAGGATGCCCGCACAAGATTTGGAGGAAATTAAGAAGCAGATTAAGGAGTTACTGGACAAAGGTTATATTCACCCAAGTTCGTCACCTTGGGGATTGCTAGTGCTTCTAGTGGAGAAGAAGGATGGATCTTTAAGGATGGTTGCTGATTATCGAGGGTTGAATGAAGTGACAATCAAGAACAAGTACCCACTGCCGATGATCAATGATTTGTTTGACCAGTTGCAAGGAGCTAAGGTATTTTCCAAGATCGATCTGCGATCAGGATACCACCAGTTGAAGATTCGAGAGCAGGATATACCTAAGAAGGCTTTTACCACCAGGTACGGGCTGTATGAGTATACCGTTATCTCATTTGGTCTGACTAATGCACCTGCATATTTCATGAACATGATGAACAAGGTGTTTATGGAGTTTCTAGATAAGTTCATCATGGTGTTCATTGATGATATTTTGGTCTACTCAAAGAATGAAGAGGAGCATAAGGAGCATTTGCGTTTGGTACTTGGGAAGCTCAGAGAACATCAGTTATATGCCAAGTTCAGCAAATGTGAGTTTTGGCTGAAGGAAGTTGGATTTCTCGGACATGTTATATCCGGAGAAGGAATAGCAGTAGACCCCACCAAAGTTGTCACTGTGACAAACTGGGAAGCACCAACAACAGTTGGAGAGATTCGGAGTTTTCTTGGACTCGCAGGATACTACCGGAGATTCATTGAGAATTTCTCAAAGATTGCTAAGCCCATGACAGAGTTGTTGAAGAAGGATACCAAATTCACATGGACTGAGGAATGTGAGGCTAGTTTTTAGGAGTTGAAGAAATGTTTGGTTACATCACCAGTGTTGATTCTGCCAGATCAGCGCAAGGATTATGAGGTTTATTGCAATGCTTCATGTCGAGGACTTGGAGCAGTGCTTATGCAGGAGGGAAGAGTTGTTTCATATGCCTCACGACATCTTAAGCCCCATGAGTTGAATTATGCTACCCATGATTTGGAGTTAGCAGCCGTAGTACATGCATTGAAAACTTGGAGACATTTTCTCATCGGAAATCATTGTGAGGTGTACACGGATCGCAAGAGTTTGAAGTACATCTTCACGCAGAAGGAGTTGAATCTCAGGCAAAGGAGATGGTTGGAGCTCATCAAGGATTATGATATGAGATTGCATTATCACCCCGGAAAGGCTAACGTAGTAGCCGACGCGTTGAACCGCAAGAGGCATGTCAACACACTCTTGACCGGAGAGTTACCGAAGGAGTTAGCCAAAGACCTTCGCGAGCTATGTTGGGAGATGGCTCCAAGAGGCTATGTTGCAGCGTTGGAGATTCAGTTGACTTTGATGGATAAAATCAGAGAAGCTCAGAAGACTGACAATGAGATTGCTGAGATAAAGGAGAGGATGAGCAAAGGAAATGCTAAAGGATTTCGTGAGGATGAGCACAATACCTTATGGTTTGAAGACCGCATTTATGTGCCCAATGACCCGGGGATCAGGAAGTTGATTCTGCAAGAGACCCATGATTCGCCGTACTCGATTCACCCAGGAAATACTAAGATGTATCTGGATTTGAAGGACACTTTCTGGTGGACCAGAATGAAGAAGGATATTGCGGAGTATGTAGCAGTTTGTGATGTATGTCAGAGAGTGAAGGCAGAGCATCAGAAGCCAGCAGGATTGTTACAGCCATTGCCGATACCCAAATGGAAGTGGGATAAGCTAGGCATGGATTTTATCACGGGATTGCCCAGGACTCGTTCAGGCTATGACTCGATATGGGTTGTAGTCGATCGATTGATGAAGGTAGCTCATTTCATCCCAGTGAAGACCACTTACACCAGTGCTAAGTTGGCAAAGATATACATGACCAGGATCGTATGTCTGCATGGAGTTCCGAGGAGCATCGTATCAGATAGAGGAACCCAGTTTACCTCAAAGTTCTGGAATCAGTTGCACGAAACTTTGGGTACCAGGCTAGAGTTCAGTACAACCTTTCATCCGCAGACAGATGGACAGACCGAGAGTCAATCAGATTCTGGAGGACGTGCTATGAGCTTGTGCGCTAGATTATGGATCTAGTTGGGACGATAATTTGCCGTATGCAAAGTTCTCTTACAACAACAGTTATCAATCCAGTTTGAAGATGGACCCTTTCGAAGCCTTGTACGGAAGGAGGTGCAGGACCCCATTGTTGAGGGATGAAGTTGGAGACCGCCAGTTGTTTGGACCAGATTTGATTAAGGAGTCTGAAAAAAAGGTGAAGTTGATTCGTGATAGGCTCAAGGTAGCCCAATCCAGATAGAAGAGCTATGCAGATTCTAAACGCAAGGAGACAGTTTACAAAGTCAGAGACAGAGTTTATCTCCACTTCGAGGAGTTAAGCGCTTTGGAGTTAAGGGGAAGTTAGCGCTAGGTTTTGTGGGACCATACAAAGTTTTGGAGCGTATGGGAGAAGTTGCTTGCAAGTTGGAACTCCCTGAAGGACTGTCAGGAATTCATGATGTCTTCCACGTTTCCCAGTGGAAGAAGTGCCACGCAGAGATGGCTGATATACCGCTGAGAGACACAGTGCCACTAGAAGCGATTCAGCTGGATAGTGATATGACCTATGAGGAGAAACCAGTCAAGATTCTCGAGTTTGCCAGTCGAGTCACCCGCAGCAAGGTTATCAAGTTTTGCAAAGTTTAGTGGAGCCACCATACTGAAGATAAAGCTACCTAGGAGCGAGAGGAAGATTTGTTGAAGGACCACCCTCACCTATTTTCTAGTCAACCCGAATCTCGAGGGCGAGATTCATCTTAAGGGGGGTAGGTTTGTAACATCCCAAATTTTCAATTTGGAATGTTATACATTAGATCATCATTGCATATCATATTTTATTGCATTTTGGCCTGATCCTAGAAATTCTATGCAACTCAAGGACCCAAGGAGAGAGTTGGGGATTTTGTTATTTTCATATTTGAGTTTTCTCAAATTTTGAAAATAGGATCATTTGATTTTATTTATTTTATCTTCAATTATTTCTATTATGAAAATATGAGAGAGCGAATAAAATGACTTTCCCAAAATAAAGAGATATTGAGGATTTAATAAAAAATCAAATAACATTTTATTTCAGATTTTTTGGCTATTTTATTTGAATTTAGGAAAAATGCGCGTTTTTCAAAATTGCATTTAGGCCCCAAATAAATGTTCATCTTGTCCGGCTTGATTTTAGAAGTCGGGGAAAATTTATTTCGGGATTTTTGGAGTCCGTTTAGTACTTCTTTTAATTGTTTTTCTGCGTGAAATTATTTAAAAAAACGAACTGACTCGAGCCGCCGTGGGCGACCCGGACTCCTCTCCGCCCAGGTTTTATAAGCCGCCGACCCGCCAGCCCACCTCAGCCCACCCCGTCGAAACCCTAACCCTAACCCGCCGCCGCTACCGCGACACCACCGCCCGACGTCGCCGACCCCGTCGCGCAACGCCGCTGTCGCCCCGCCACCGCCACCTCGCGTCGGAGCCGCCCCGCCACCGACCGCCGCCACCCGCCGGAGCCCGCCGCCCTCGCCGGACCCTGCCGTCGCTGGAGGTAGCCGTCGCTGGTTTTCTTCAGAAAACCGTTGGCTTTTTTTAGGAACCGCGGTTTATTTTTTATATATAGATCGGTTTAGTTTTTTTCTGGCTTACTTATTTGGCGGACGTTCGTCCGTACGTTCATTTTAACGAATGGTTTTTGTCGTTTAGCCGCAGACAGCGAACGTTCGTTCATTAGCCTGTTCATCCGTTTTTCTTTTTCTGCGATTATTCCAGATCGCGATTTCTGATCCGATTTTCATTTCAGTATAACTTTTCGCTCGTTTATCGGAATGAGGCGATTCAAGCGCCTAGAGTTTCGTCTCGAAACCCTCTTTCCGTTCAACCTACTCAAACAAGTTTTTGCTGCTGTAAAATTTGACTTAGGTCCAGATTAGTAAATGAAGCTTGTTTCTTTCGCCATTTGACTTTCGTTGCTTCGTTTGATTTGATTCTTTTTGCAAACTGGAGTTCTCAAGTTGAACTTTGTGGTTAGATCTCTTATTTTAGTTTTACATGTGCATTAGATGAGTGCTTACTGTATGCTTGTTTGTTTGCGATAGAGTACCTGGAGTGCGCCGCTTGCTACTTCGAATCTCTAGGTTTCACGGATCATCAGCAAGGCAAGTAACACTTTGATCATACCTCTTTACTACCCAGTTTTATTGCATTAGATCAATCCTCAAACAATTTCATGGTTAGGATCTGATTAATATGTGGTTTTTGGGAAGTAGATGAGGTAGTACCTATTGCCTGTTTATTATCAAACCTTGGGAGTTACTTCTACGTTTGCTTATATTGCCATGCTATGCTAGTAGACGTGGATTGGGTGAGTGTATTCATGATAGTTGTGAGATTGTTATTTAATGGTTTACTTAAGGTGGCAACTTAAACTCACATCTGGGTGGATTGAGACACCTAGGGAACCCAGTGTTGCCTGTATTTTTGGAAATCCCGGGGTACCGTGTGATTCTCCTATGGACCGCCACCCAGGCTCAAAGGGATCATGAGATTATTCATGCTATAAACTTCTGTGTGCAGCCACAAGCTAATATGGGCTCTAGCATAGTTGATTAAGTTGTGTGAACTCTTGAAGAGGTAGACTAGCAGATGTAGGGGAAACTAGGTGTAACTGTCTACCCGGAGTAGGGAGTTTATGCCTCTGAAAGACTGTGTCTCGGTCATCCGTTTCTCAAACACCATGTAGTGCGAGAAATCCAGCGGAGGAGATCGAGTCTTGTGGGGAAAAGTACGCAAACCTCTACAGAGTGTATAAACTATCCTGGTTAGCCGTGTCCCCGGTTATGGACGTTTTGAGTATCTAGTACATGATTATCATGTGAATCTCATCATGTTACTTTTAATTTAATCTTGTTGGGTTAATGATGATGCTTAATTGGGATTGAGTTGGAGTACCCTTCTCAATGTTTAACAACCACCATGATAGTTAAATAAAATTTAATCCTTTGTAGTAGGGAAAAATTGGCTTTATGCAAAAGTGTAACCATAGAGCTTTCCACCAGCCATACATGCATGTAGTGATAGCATACTTCTGTTTATTACTCTCTATGTGTTACATTGCCAGCATATTCCATGTGCTGACCCATTTCCGAGCTGCAACGTTCATGTTGCAGACTTTTCAGACGACGAGTAAGGTGCCTTTGGTCGTGGTCTTATACTCAGTGATGCCGTTGGAGTTGATGGACTCGCTTATCTTCCAAGCCTTCCGCTGTTATCGTTATTAGATGGCCTTAAGCCATATGTATTGTAATAAGTTCTCTTTTGAGACATTCGATGTAATAAGTGTGTGATTGCTACTTTGTTATAAATCCTTCAAGTACTGTGTGTGTTAGCATTACCGATCCAGGGATGACATTGATGCACAGAGATCAGACTATTTGAGTTCTGGTCGCTACAAGACTCCACCGGCTCACTCTGGCATGACACGCTCACAAACGGCGCCCTGTAGATGCTCGATCCTTCAATCTCTGGAGGATGCTCCATCTGGGATCGATACCCCCTCCACCGGTCCCTCACGATCGGATTTGGTGAATCTGCTTGCTCCATGGCCCAGAGGAGCAGCTCTATGTACTCCCACGCGACTCCCTCCGGGAGTATCGCCGCCTCTCCCCTCTGTTGCAGATATTTGGCCATGGATGTTGCCGTCACCGCTAGTTGGTCCTTGTTGTCAAACCAAGACTGTATCTCCAACATCCTAGCTAGCTTCACAGGGTCGCCGTCTGGGATCCTCACGTATCGGTTGTACTCCTTCATCAATCTACTTCTCCACATCACCTTCACTTGTCGCCAGTGGTTTTTGAAAGGAGAGGAGCAGCGCTGGTTTTGGATTAGAACGGGAGAGGAGCGACACTGGTTTTGGATTGGAACAGGAGAGGAGGGGCGGTGGTTTTGAAATGGAAGAGGAGAGGAGCGGCGCTGGATTTAGATTGGAATAGGAGAGGAGCGGCGGTGGTTTAAGACGAGAAGAGCGGAAGAGCGGCACTGATCTTGGAAGTATTTTTTTGTTTTGCTTATTTTGGGTCAAAGTTTGACCATGCATTGTATTTGACAAGCAAAATGTGAATGCATGTCACCAAAAATTGTATCGTTTGGTTCGTGTCTGAATGTACTTTCAATTATTTTTGCAACGTATAAAATATATTTTATTTGTGAAAATCATGGTCAATTGTGACCTAGAATAAAAGGGAGACTAGTTAATGTGGGGTCGCTTTCTTAATTGAAGGGTAAATTTATTTTGATTTTGATCCAGTCATAGCGCGTCGGCCCTCTCATCCAATCCTAAATTGCTGCCGCACGCTCCTCTCCCTCTTCTCCATTGCAAAAACCACCTCCTCTCCTCTCCATCATCTCCATTCCAAAGCCACCATCTCGCCTCTCCCTCTTCTCCATTGCAAAACCACCTCCTCTCCTCTCCATCATCTCCATTCCAAAACCACGGTCTCGCCTCTTCCTCTCCTCTAATGCAAGACCACCGTCTCTCCTCCCATCTTCCAAAGCTAGCACTGGACCACTCAGAAGGACATCTATGGAGAGGATGCAACAGCGAATCAGGCAGATCGCCGGCGGCGACCAGGCAAAGTTAGCCAAGTTGAAGGAGATCCATACTTGGTTTGATAATGAGTGGGAGATTTCGAGGACGGTGAGGGCCATGTTGCAATGTATGCGAAAGAGCGAGACGACAACGATGAGGGTGGCGATGTACTCCTTGGCGGCAGTCACTCCACAATACTTTGAGTCCATCGAGTATATCCTCTGGGCGATGGAGCAGACATATTCTCCCGAGGCGAAAGTCAGGCGGAGGTGGTGGGTGTACAGGTCGAAGGTCGAGCACCCATAGGATAACGAATCGATCGAGTATGGTGTGCCGTTCGTGAGGTGCAGAGCTAGCCAGATCCACATGAGTATTCGTTCTACCACCGCAAAGTAGGTCGGATGGTGCAATGTCGCTTCCCCGCCGTTCTCCACGGTTCCCTCGATGCCCGCCTTGTTTCAACAGCGGTGGTAGGGTTTAAGGTAAGCTTCGCACTAACCTAATCTTCCATCTGCTCATGCTTACAATCAGTGTGACAGCTAATGAAAACCATGCTTACAATCAGTCTCCGAGTACTACGCCAATCACCCTAAAATAGCTCTAGACCTTTGGGTCAAAGTTGTGACACTATGTACAAATAAATAAAAATAGATTGGTGCTTCTTTCAGAAAAGAGTACCCCCTAGAAAACTGCCAATATAAGCTACTAGTATTTGGTTAGAGGATTTGCTGCCAAGAAAGATCCGTCCATAGAGAGCGCCACACATCCCACTGGTGGTGGTGGATGCCAATGCGTGCATGGAGCATGGTTGGTGTCGGTAATTTCTACTTGGCACACCTCGCACTCTGCATATATGCCAGTTCCATCCGTACATTTGTGTAGTTCCACCAAAATGTAGCTGAATAACCATGTTTGCACAGATAATGAAAAAGCATGATTACATTATAGTGGCACTAGTTGATGAAACATACAGTAGTAAATAGAAGAACATATTGCGATAGTATTATAGTATGCCATGCTGCGAGGTCGAGATGGGCCCTGCGACGCCTCATACAGTACGCCTCATACTATAAATCAACCCGAGTCTCCCCGATACACCTTCTGCCAGTGATGAACATCAGTGTACAACAGTAGTACAAGGAGGGGCCTTGAGACATTCCAATCTCTATTTTTGTGCAGATCAACTAAAATTAAGCACCCCAGTTTGCAGAAATGCTTAAACATTAACAATGGGAATAGTTGATGAAACATACACTAACAAAGAGAAGCACTTTCTTTATCTACTATTGGAAACGAAATGATAGAGAGGACACTCGCTCTATTTTAACTGTATTATTACTTCATTTTATCAGTGACACTAGGGTCGTGTAGGTGGCAAACGAGTTGTACCGTGCGTCGCAAGGATGGAGGCCGGGGGTGCTTAGACTGGGATGCTGAAGCTGGCTCTTTCAGTCCCTATCTCCCCCTGATGTTTTAGTGGTAGCATTTGGGTTGTAATCCAAACTTGGTTGAGCTGGTACTGCATCCCCCTACCTTCCTAGCTTATGTGGCGAACTTGTCTCCTGCTAGTACTTAGCCTGTTCTAGTAGTAGTTGCATAACTGCCCATTTACACTGAGATGTTGTCGGATAATGGTTCTCTATGGTTGGGTTTGTTTAATGAAATCAGAGGAAACCCCCTCTTTCAATATATATAAAAATTCAATGGCACTAGTGGTGCCAAAACATTGCCTCAAATTAATAGTGCCACTAGATTAAGGTGCAAAATAATAACATTACTGCTTTATGATGGCAGTGCCAGAATAGTAGCACAAGAGCAGACTCAACATGCAGGATCTTTGGCAAACGGTTAGACCAAAAAGGAACATACCTCGTGATGGGAACCATATCTATAGTCAACGCCATCGTAGAAGGGATGACACCAGTCACCAACATGGATGATTCAATTCACGGGACCTTTTGGTGCAGTTCACCTAAAATGAAGCAATGTCCCATGAGCTAGCAGCTTATTTTTTTAAGAAAAGGGCTCCAGCCCCAGTTCCATGTCCATCAGAAAATGAAACCCATAGAGCTTCTTCATTAGTTGCAATAAAATTGAGCAACATAATGGTTGGTTGTGAAGCTCCTGGAATGTTCAACTATAATTTGGATATCATTTGTGCAGTTCAACTAAGATCAAGCGTGAAATGTATATCTCTGTTTGCACAAAAAAGGTGGAAAGGAGGGTGACTAACAAGTGATGAAAGATGCATCAAATGAAAAGTAGCATGTTACTTATCTGAATGGCAATCCTACAAGGACAATAGCAATTTCTAAAGCAGCAGCATTGCTAGACATTAGTGTGGGCATTAGGATTAACTATGACAACCGTTAAATACAACATTACTTTAATGGTGCCATTGCTTCATTTTACCAGCAACATTACATTAACAGCTGCTACAGAGTCGGTATTTGGGCACGGGAGAGTAGGCGGACCAGGACAGTTGCATTTCTAACGAAAAGAAGCAACTTATCTTAATGAGAAATTTAGCAGGACATGAAAAAAGTGCCATTGATTCATATTAATGGAGGCATTACATTGAAAACAACATTGGTTTAATGTGTCCTTACTTTAACAGTGCGTACCAGTGGCATTACATAAGAGTGGCTCGGGGAAACAAACGTTAGAACAGGATATCTGGGGTGGTCCCATTTTTGTTTGGTATAGCCACCTTATACTGTGTGAGGCTAGCAAATCTAGTGTTGGACTTACTCTGTTGACTTGTCCCCCAGTCCCCACTTTCTTTCCTTTTTCAACCAATAGATCATGTTTATACTGAGTTTGTAGTGTGTTTCCTTTCCCTATTAGACCTAGAGACCAGTTGAATAGCCAGTCTCTGCCACTTTTCGCCCCCATTATTTCCTCTTTCGACCAAGTCCTAGATTCAGGTAAGAAATCTTCCCCCACCCACCCCCTTTCTTCCTTGTTTGAACCAAGTAGTACTAGATTCGAGTGCATGAACTAGTTTTACCTCTTAACAGTAAAAATTTAGGTGGCTTTCGAACAGCCGATTGATCCTATCTACGAGGGGCCCTGAGAAATAGTAAAAGATACAAATGCAGCAACATTAGGAGATCGGGAAGTAGAGCAAGGCCGGTTTCGAAGGAAGTTATACCTGTGGGTCACTGGGATGTTGCTAGGTGGGCGGCGGGAGGCCGGATGTGCCCACACTATGGCAGCGAGGAAGAAGGGATCGGCGGCCCTCCCTAGCCAGCAGTGCTTGGGAGAGAACGGCAAGGCACCCTGATTGGGATGCGCCGGAAGTGGGTAAGATCCGTCACTGAGGACGACCACGTGAATGTTGCACCTTCTCACCTTCCTCGGCGGAGAGGATCCGGATGGATCTGTGACCAGCGATGAGCAGAGAGAGAGAGTGTGTGCATACCGTTGTCGTGTTTACATCTGGAGAGGACGAGACAGTGTGAAGAGAGCAACACTAGCAAGCAAGCGCGAAGGCTCCTCCCTATATAGTGGAGTACTAGTTTTCTTTTGTCTATCGGAGCTGGCTTGACCTCGTCAATGACTATCGAGAAGTCTTTATGCACGTGCCCCGGAGGTGCAGTTGTCGTCATTTTGATCCAAAGCACCGGATTATAACATATAACACGAAAAAATGCCACATGGCAAGAAATCATAACCTCACTGCCCAAAGGAGACAACATGAATCCCGACAAACAAACTAGACGAGGACCAAAGCTCAAATTAAAGATAAACTCATAGAAAAGGGGTCCATCGATAGATGTCCTAATTAACATAACCGACTTCACCTAGATGGCAGCCGAGTAGTCTTCATGCATGTGCCCCCAATGACTAGCCCCTTGGAGGAACTCAGTTGTCGCTGTTTAACCCTCGCAGTGATCTGAAGCACATGACACCTAATTTTGCGAGATGACAAGAAACCTTTTTTTAGATTTCTCACCAGAACTACAACCCTGTGCAACACAACCTGCACGATATGTAGACAATAGCCAATCTAGGCGTGTCTGCTGGAGTCTGGTCACATGCATGGATGAACTGATCTTCCATGTCTTGGAGGGATCATCCAGGCACCAACGTATGTACAACACTTCTCTAGTACTATCGCCCGTCTCTCTCTTCTATTAACTCACCCGACTTGCGGGGCTGGGGAGTGTGCCTATGGTCGGTTCTCAAATTGTGGTCCCATATGTGTGTGCAAACACAATAAGACGCGTGTTCCATTCAGAGAGCGGCGTGTCAGACCGACCAACCGTTTGGGGTGCGACGCGAACGCGACGGTCATGCTGTATACTCCGTACATGTGTAACGGTGTTTTCTTGAGGCTTTGCTCCATGGCGCAATCCATGGATACAAAATTAGTATACTGTACTATTTAAAAGTCGAGGGCGGGGCTTTTCCTGCGTGGCAGGAGGGGCAGTTCCGCCTAGTCGGTTCGACAGATACGCAAGAAGATGAGGGAGTAGGCTGCTGCAAACGTAGGGACGTGTGATTTGACAGCGAGTTACTACTGGACAGGTGGGACCCCATGATTTGACTTGCCATTATCATTTTAACTACGATGCTACAACCGGTGTGAGTCTCCCGATTCCTTACCACCTCCATACAAGTGCCTCTCCCAATGCTCCACCATGTAGAGGTTGGCTCTTGCATGAGAGCCCACTCCTCCACTTTTTCGTTGCCTCTTTCCTCCATATATGCAAAAATGCCATGTAAAGCGGGCTTATAGCCCACTATTGTACTTTACTTGCTCCTACAGGTGCTAAGCCTGCCACATAGGCATAAAGTATGATGTGGCAAGTTAATTAAGAAGATAGACTAGTTTGGTGACCCAAGGAAGAAACAGTGCTAAGCGCGTGTACCTAGGTGAAAAGACAATTTTGAGTCTATAGCTAATTAAATGAAGCAAACTTAGCAACAAAAAATTAAGCACCTATGCATTGGGGACTTGATTGCTAAGCCATTTCATGCCCTTAGCACCTCATCTAAGCACCATTACATCGTAAGAGGTCACTCCTTGGCAAATGCAATAAATACTACGAAGAAAGAGATAGAGAGAAGTAAAAAAATTCTTATAGCCAACCTTATAGCTAACCTTGTTGTAGTGTGAGTGACTAAGTGATGACTATGTATGACATGCCAACATCAGATAGCCTAACACACCGTGTTAAATCTCCAAGGGCGCAACCGCGTGAGCGAGACGAGAGTCGTGGTAGGCGCGACCATGATACGGGCTGCTGGCAGCCCTTGGATCTGAGATCGAACGGTCGCATGCTAAGTTGCTGAAAATTTGCAGAATAACCCTCCAGGATAGGATATTCACCCATAGGTCTAGAATCACGACATGCAACCGTTTGATCTCAGATCCAAGGGCTCTCGGAAGCACATATGATGGGAGAATGGAAAGCTTCGTATCACCTGTAATTTTCTCGACGCTTGACATGACATCAAAAGCCATTTAATTGGGCATCGAGTAGACATGACATCTAATTGGGCCCCCATAGTACTGTGCATGAATCCATTTATCCACCAGGCAAGCCACTACCTTACCGTTCGCATGCCCCACTCAGCCTTTTTACAACCGAAAAACCGCTGGTAGTTCGCTCCTACTCGTCCCCGGACGTACTTTAACATTACGGCAGTTCGCTCCTAGTTGTCCCGTTCTTTCACATTACGGCAGTTCCACTAATCCTAACCCTCCTCCCAAATCCATGGCATCCCAAATCTCCATGATCAACGGTGAGTACAAGGTTAGAACCATCACCGGCGATGAGTTCGACGTCATCTACACCTGTTCTTCCGCGACGGTGAAAGGATGCCTTGCTCGCTTCAGAGCATGTTCGAAAACTCAAATGATGAGTGAGTCGTCGGGCTAGATGTTGAGTACACCACAACCCTGGACAAAGAGAAGAATCTAAAGAAGGAAGAGAAGATGATGCCCACCATGATCCAGGTTTGCATGCATGACTTAAGCTTGATCTACCACATATGCCGTGCCGACGTTGAGTGCGAGGAATTTAAGAACTTCCTCAAGGGCGGCCTAGTCAAATTCGTTACTATAGACTTTACGAACGACAAAACAGCCCTGGGTTGGATAGGCCTTGTTGTAGGCAACCCCTTCGACCTCTAGAAGAATGGGATGCTGCCCTCCCATGATCAGCCTTCAATGTTGACCCTGGAAGGAGTCATGGTTCATCCTTCGTACGGTAAACTGAAGAAACCTCCGCACACGTTTGATCGTCATGCATGGCAGTGGAATGTACTAGATATATACCACATACACTATGTTGCAATGGATGGCTACCTTTGTTTCAATATCTACAAGAGTTGGATGAAGAGCAAGAGCCAAGTGTCTGGTTCAAACAAAGAAGTATCGGCCAAGAGGAAGAGGGACAAGGACGAAGTCGAGGACGTGGACGAGGACTCCGAGTAAGGTGGCAGTGTCGTTGCTCATGGTGGTTCCAATGCAGTGTCTACCGAATTAGTTGCATGGTTTAATTTCAGGTGTGCTTAGTTTTATTTGAGGGGTGTGTTGTGCTGAGCCCCCGGCAGAACTATGTTATGCTTATTCTTGTTACTTTAACTCTTCAGTACGTACATACTAGTATTTCTTACATTTCATCTTTTAGTTGGTATAGTCACTACAAAAAAATACACATTCGTGACATTTTGGGCCGAACGAATTTTTTTTGGTCATACTTATGACACTTGTATGACAATAATTGTGACAAAAACCGGTATCATCATAGATGTGGTGAGCTCCTACTTCTATGACAAAAAATCATGATAGAAAATGGGTTTTTCGTCCTGGGTGGGCCGGAGATGCAGCTGCATGACATTCTTTGGGCTGTCCATGACGGAAAAGACCGTCGTAGAAGCGAGGGCGAGGAAAATATCGGCGAGTTCCCTGTTATGGTGTGTGTCGGAGGCCGAGCGATGCGCATTTCTCGTGCATGTACACGTCTCTAACTAAACCCGAGCGAGGCGTTCGCCTAACTGAACCCGATCGATTGCACTACAGGCTACGCATTACTGAACCCGAGCAATCAAGTGATTCCTTCGCTACTGCTGCTAACTGAAGTCGATCGATGCTGCCTCTGGATGAACAGTGAGCGTTGCTGGGGGGTTTGGATGAACAGTTCCCGGTGGGGGTGGATGAATAGGACCCCGTGGTGTTGCCTCTGGATGAACATGACCCCGATCGAGCCGGTTGGGGCTGGATGAACAGGACCCCGTGGAGGGCTGGATGAACAGGACGACCCCGTGGACGGCTGGATGAACAGTAGCCAGTGGAGGGCTGGATGAACAGTAGCCCGTGGAGGGGTGGTTGAACAGGATCCCGTGGAGAGGGCTGGTTAAATAGTAGCTGGTGGAGTAGCGCACGGTGGAGGCTGGATGAACGGGAGACCGTGGATGAACAATCGCAGGTGGAGGCTGGAGGAGGTCGACGCTAGATGAATAGTAGCCCGTGGAGGCTGGAGGAGGTCGACGGCGGAGATGAACAGATCCCGTGGAGTCCCATTTTGCGGTACTGCAAACTGACGGTGTCCTGGACTAGGGGGCACTCACCACGTCGTCTCCCGATCAGTTAGATTGGGTCGAGGATCCCCATGGACGTGTACTCATGGGCCAGTTCGAACAGCTGCTGCATACAAGGAAGATTCCACAAGACTTGGTGATCAAGACAAGGATTCCTCCCCCACCGGCGTATTCGGCTAGGACTCTTGTTATCCTAGGCCTCTGGTACATTATATAAACCGAGGCCAGGCTAGTCGATAGATCATTATGACATTACTCATCATACCTCTAGGGTTTAGACCACAACATATGATCTTGGGGTAGATCAACTCTTGTAACCCCTATACTCATTAAAGTCAATCAAGTAGCATCTAGGGTATTATCTCATCAAGAGAGCCCAAAGCTGGGTCAAATCCCGTGTTCATGTTACCATCGATCCTAAGACACACAGCTTGGGACTCCCTACCTGAGATCCGCCGGTTTTGATACTGACATTAGTGCTTTCATTGAGAGTTCCACTGTGTGATCGGCAAAAGGATCAATGGCTCGACGGCAGGTAAATTGCGACGTCGGCTTCTTCATCACCAGCTCGACTAGTCACCTTGGCTTGACCGAGTACTGCACCCTACCTCCGATCGTCATGTTCGGATGAGGGCGTTCTTCAATATCAACTCCGATCTCTATCAAGATCATGGAGGAATCATACATGGAGCTCGGGGGCTCAACGTCAACATTGCCCTTGGGCGACCGTGCTGTTTTTCTGGACAGCAAACTCATATCCGCCGCCACCGCCTCCTCGTGTGTCGCTTAAACGATTGCTTCACTGGAATTATGCGGAATTAAGTCTACAACAACCCTGCAAAATTTCGTCGAGTTCTGATGGATGAATCTTTGGCAATCTCTGATATACCGGAGCCCTGTTGAATCTGGATGAGAATCCGGACGAGTTTGGAGCTTGGTGTCCAGCATCTAGCTCGGACGCCCTTTGGAAGATCCAATTGTTGATCGCCTGCGGAATTCCCATATCTACCACCTGCCAAAAATTCAACTCGATCCGACGGTCTAAACTCCGGGAACCTTCCAACTAGTGCATCACTTTTCGGATCTATTTTCTGCGCGAGAACGAATCCGACCCGAGTTCATCTCCTTTATGAACGGGATTTTGGACATCCTTTTTGAAGGAAGTTTTTGTATGGGGTATTGTGTTTTATTCTCAAACACATCCCATTAATATTAAAAGTATTTTTACAATACGATCTTCACCACCGCACCGGTGACAAACCGGCCCGACAACATCACTCCATGGTGGCCGACCTGCGCTAGACAAGTCGTCGCTTTGTTGAGTCGAGCTCACCTTCTTCGGATCATCATCTCGGCCAGCCAAACAATAGTTCGACATCGCGAAGGATAAATCATCACCAACATCACCGCCCCAGGGATTACACGGAGCAGGCACACCGGCACCGCCGCACGGTCACTTCATCAAGCCAGCATTGACCGCGTCACAAGCTACGACTTGCATCGGCATGGCCGAGCCATTGCTTCATCAAGCCAATGTCCATCACGCCAAACTACTTCAACACCTCGGCTGACATGGAAGCTGCAACATCTCCTCATCGTCCGACTCCGTCTCCTCGCCTGGATTGGGGGCTTCGGCATCCCTTCATGAACTTACTTTGGAGACTTCGGCGTCACCGGCCGACCAGCTTCATCACATCAGCTGGACCATGGGCTTTGCCTCGGCGAGCCAACCTTTGTCAGCATCGTCATGCCTTCGCTTCATCACCCATCATGCAATGGGTGTGCGGATCGAGTCCCAATTTTGGGAGTAACCTTTCTTCGAACCGCTACAACAAATAAACCAGGTCTATCAAATGGTGGCCGCATTAACGACGATCTCGTGGTGGTTCGGTCAGTTTCGGTACATAGTTCAGCGAACACCGTATCTGGAACTTGGACCGACCTGTGAATTTGGACTTTGTCACGCCTTCACTGCGTCACGCCGATGCCCTGCATCGACATTGACCTCGACGCTGCCATATCCCTTTCATTGTTTACTTCGCTTGTATTAAATAAGTAGAAGAATTTTTTTATATACATTATTATCTTTATGTGTCATTACTTTTGGTTTGCACTATTTTATCTGTGCAGCCAATCGACTCAGACTGAGCCGTGTTGTCGCCTCCGTCGACCGAATTGTGTTGTCGCCTTGGCGCACCGACCTCCTCCATTACTGCGACTGGACTGGGGCTTCATCTTCTCGGAGTGCCGAACTCTCTACTCGGCCACCTTGGGACCAGCCTGGGGGCTGGAACCTTGTCCCGCATCAAGCTCGGACATCAATGCCGAACACATTAACTAGCTAAGTCGCTTTCATGCTCAGAAACTTTCAGTTTTAAATTTTGTTCGGTTCGACCAAGCATTATACTTTTTTGGCAAAAAGTTGTTTGAGAAAATTCCTTGTCATAACTTTGTTTGTGACGCACATATTCAAATACCCCGTTTATTTGGGGGCTCCCTTGATGGAGCTTTCCTCTTGCATATGATTATACTTGTATGGCTTTGTTCCTTGTTCGTGTATTACGCCAAAATATGCACCATGTTGACTTAAGCGATTTGCAAGCTGGGTTGCCTGGCTCCTGTGCTTACCCCTACGTTCCCGATTGTTCGGCTAGGGAGTAAAGGGAGCACCTCCGCGATTGTCACGATCGGGTCATCCGAGCTGGACCTCAAACTGGGTGAAGCCGAAAGCTAGCACTCTTACTGTTTTCAACAATGGTCGACACACAACTAAACTCATGAGTACAAAAAACCTATTGAACAAGTCTCATGATAATAATGAGCAACCAAAGAAAGGTATCGGTGGGGGTACTATTTTCTTCAAAGATGCTTCTTACACTTTGTTAGTAATATAGCATAAGTTCCCTGAGCGCGCTTTGTCTGTTACAACCTTATGGCCTGATTGCCAGGTTATCGGAAACATCGTCGATATTCTTGACAGGTGGAGTACATAACACTTTTCGGTCCTTAACCGAAGAGGGAGAAGCCGACGGTCGGTTAAGACACTTTCAAAGTTCGGGTGAACACAGATGTGATATAAGTACTTCGGTACATACAATCATCATACATAAAATTCTTTTACCCAAGTAACTTAGGGGCTCTTAAAATTTATATGATCTGTTTTATAGTAAATGTGTTTCCTTCTTGGTCGTTGCAAAGGGCTGACCCGCGTGAAGTCTTGAGATCGGATGCGTCATGTTAAAGCACGACAGAAGCACAATATTTTCCAATTTTCGGATTGGCACCGAACACTTGATCTTGTTCAGATGTCAAGTTTTTACTAATGTTTTTGGTTTTCCAAAGCTTATGGCACTTTTAGACTATTTGTGTGTTTCTAGCACAAGTCTCGCGGTGCAACGCCGGACACCTTTAGGGATTCGGCAAAAACATTCTCGGGTATTGCTATATATCCATCGGTTTCAAATTGTGTCTTCGGTCAATAGTTGGGTTGCCCGGCTCCTGTGCTTGCCTCCAACGTTCCGCTTTGTTCGGCTAGGTGTGCAAAGGGAGAACCACTGCGATTGTGCTTCCAGCTCGCATGGTTAAGCACCTCAGTGGAGAAAGCCAAAAACTGACTGTCACAATAAACGTAAACTGGTCAGCGATCCGATGACTATGTTAAATGATGGGCCATTCATAACATTGGCCGAAGTGTTTACGGCTTGACCTCGGCTGTCGCCGAACACTAACCGATGACTACAAAGGGGTAGAAGCCGATGATGGGCCACTTTCAACTGATAAATGGTCGTAACAAAGTCAAAATAAACATATCATGAGCATTTGTATTTAGTATACAAGCGCCGCCTTCCATAATCATCGTTATAAAGCCATAAATATGCATCAATTTGACTTAAGATTTTGGCCCAGCTGGGTTGCCTGGCTCCTGTGCTTACCCCTACATTCCCGATTGTTCGTCTAGGTGGTAAAGGGAGCACATCTGTGATTGTCACTACCGGGTCATCCGAGTAAGTACCTCAGACTGGGTGAAGCCGAAAGCTAGCAATCTTAAAGGATCACATTGGTCGGAAATGATGGAAGTGAAAATTTGTTCATTAATAACATAGAGTTCGGGAACTTTCCCCGAACTAAATCCTCAATATTTTCCTCCCACATTGACCAGAGGTGAGGTTCCATGATCATGATAAGCATGACGACCCAAAGAAAGGAACCGATAGCGGGACTATTTTCCTTGGAAGATGTTTCTTACATTACGTAATATAACATATCTCTCCGTGTACCTTTGTTTATAAAATAGTATGGCCGAATTTCCTTGTTTTCCATAAATCTTTGGCCTTATAAAGGCTTCATAAAGTAGGAAAACACTCCTCAACTACTGTCCGAAGAGGTTGAAGTCGATGGTCGGTCAACAAAGTTTTGTACAATGCGGATCTGAGCATTAATGATGTAAAGTACTTGGATACATAGAGTCATTATACATAATTTGTGATTATACTATGGATATCAATCCTTAATTCGGCCACCCGTGCCCGCATTAAGGTTCGGGGGCTACTGGGCTTCGGGCTTATTATTTACAGATATTAAAGGGGCACATCGATCGCCTGATCTGGTGTTGCCACCCGACGAGTGTCTCGGGGGCTACTGCATTGCCTATTCAATGCAGAAAATTCAAAGTGTTCAGTGTTCAGCTTGACCGAACTATGCGCAAACACGTCTTCGGACAACAATAGGTCCCATATGGACCTTTCCGGCATCAAACTGGTATATTACGGTAACTTCTCAAGACCCTCTCTCAAGGGCCCGTTCGCTGATCACTATTATCTCTAATATATTACACTGCGTTTCTATTCCTATGTATGCTGCCGAGCTAGGAGTTGATCCTTAGGCCGATTTCGCGCATCGACCTGAGTCTCAGGGGCTACTAGGATCAGCGGTTTCATGTTTTCCTTCAGGTGCATCTTAGGTTTTAGACTGACACACAAACCTTGAGGGCTACTGGCTATGTACCTCGGCAGAGAATAAATTGCACCAATCAAAAAATTAGCCCGCAGTCAGGGGTGGTGCACCACCTCGGAAGCAGTCCGACGTTGGAGCTTGGACACAATGGCTAGCTCCATAGAGAGCATTTCCGGCATTAAGCTCGGCTGAACTCCTTCAACTTTTTTGACCCAAGATGATCTATGACATCTCGAATACAGTCCGGCATTGGAGCTCGGATACATTCCAGCGTTAGAGCTCGGAAGCAGTCCGGCATTGGTAATCGGCTGCAAAAGATACCTCGAATGCAGTCCGGCGTTGGAGCTCGGACGCAAGAGGACACTGCCACCCGGGAACAACTTCAAACCCGAGGTGTGGCATAGAAATAACAAGGCATTGATAAAGGTCGTAAACTTAAAGGGACTCATTGGATACCCGATGTGTAAAATCTTTGGATGCACTTTGGCGATCCTCAAGATCGAAGATATGGAGATTTGTTGAACCAGTTTTCAAGACCAACGACCAAAGATGAAGAACAGTTCAGAAGAATCGAGCAGCGACCCCAACTTGTAGACCGGTTCAGGGGGCTACTGACGATGTCCTGGACTAGGGGGTACTCACCACATCGTCTCCCGATCAGTTAGATTGGGCCAAGGACCCCCATGGCCGTATACTCATGGGCCAGTTCGGGCAGCTACCTCATACAAGGAAGATTCCACAAGACTTGGTGATCAAGACAAGGATTCCTCTCCCACCGGCATATTCGGCTAGGACTCTTGTTATCCTAGGCCTCTGGTACATTATATAAACCGAGGCCAGGCTAGTCGATAGATCATTATGACATTGCTCATCATACCTCTAGGGTTTAGACCACAACATATGATCTCGGGGTAGATCAATTCTTGTAACCCCTATACTCATTAAAGTCAATCAAGCAGCATGTAGGGTATTATCTCATCAAGAGAGCCCGAAGCTGGGTAAAATCCCGTGTTCATGTTACCATCGATCCTAAGACGCACCAACTTGGGACCCCCTACCCGAGATTCGCCGGTTTTGACACCGACACAAACCCCTCCCGATGAACAGGACCCCCGTTTCGACCGTAGCACTCCAACACAAGTCCGTTTCCTCTGTTTTGCGGTACGCCACACCCCTCCCGATCAATAGGACCCTGTTTCAACCGTGGGAGGTCCAACAAAAGTCCGTTTTCTCCGTTTTGCGGTACGCCAGACCCCTCCCGATGAACAGGATCCCTTTTAGAACGTGGCCGATCAAACACAAGGTCGTTTCCTTCGTTCTGCGGTACACCAGGCCTCATTTCCATCAGTTGTTCCGCCTGAGCCCTCCCGATGAAAACCACGACGCATTCCGTTCCGACCTAGACGGTTGGCTCCCCATGAACACGATGACGACGCAGTTTCTCCATTCTGAGCCCGCCATGTACACGAGCCCTGGCCGTACATATGCGCGCATAGGCGTTCGAGACCCCACCTGTATGTACGTATGTGGCCGTATTTACTTTCTTGCACCCTGGTCGTTGTACGTACATCTATATGCTATGTGCGTGCCTCTACTATGACACGTGCGCGTCTCTACTACGACACGTGCGCGCCTCTACATCGACCAGTATGTACGTACACGTTCGCGACCAGAATGACAACGCTACATACGCTTCGACCAGGTGGTCCTGACTGTCAGGCACTTCCTTGCGTGCGAAGATGTAGCTGGTGGGTCTCAGCAGTCAGGGGGCAAATCGTTTTTTTGCCCGGACGCACTTCCTTGTGTGCGAAGATGTAGCTGGTGGGTCCCAGCAGTCACGGGGGAAACATTTTTTTGTGAAATATGGTGGCCCGTCCGGTGGGTCCCAGCTATCAGGTGGAGGAATCATTATTTTCCGCGTAATAATGAGGCACTTCCTTGCTACGGCCGTGGACCCAGCTGTCAGCCTCTCCAGGTACAGTGCTCTTCCGATGGAAGTCGTTCCTTGACCACGTTGACCACGCCGCGTCGAGAGCACCAGGGCGGTGGACGACGGCGAGGCCTAGGAAGGGGACACGGAGCCGGGGAAGAGGCGGCAGTGGATGCCCATGTGGAGAGCAGTACGAGGGTTAACTGGTTCAGCTTCGGTGTGAGGTTGTCATCGCTGTAGAATAACAGGGGGTGTGGGTGAGTGGAGGGATGGCCTGGCCAGCGGTGGGAGTAGTACGGGGCGGTGAGGCCTCCGCGGTAGCACAGCCTGCCACGGGAGGCAAGAGCAGGCGGCACGACACGATCGACGCTGCTTTGGGCGGCTGGAGCAAGAAGACCAAAGGTTGAAGAAGCACTACGACTGTTGGATGGACATCGTACAGTCACTAGAGCTAGAATCGTTCATACTGACTAAGTTGACAAAGTCCTCCGTCCTCGTCAACTTAGTAGGCCCACAAGTCAGCCTCCCACTATGCTGGGTCCCATCTAGCACGGGGAGTATTCATTTTTTGTGCATAATAAGGAGGCACTTCCTTGCGTGCGAAGATATAGCTGGTGGGTCCGACCTATCAGCGGGGGTAACATTTTTTCGCGAAATATAGAGGCCCTTCCAATGGGTCCCATATGTCAGCTGGAGGAATCATTATTTTGCGCGTAATAAGGAGGCATTT
This sequence comes from Triticum aestivum, assembly GCF_018294505.1. NCBI lineage: Eukaryota > Viridiplantae > Streptophyta > Magnoliopsida > Poales > Poaceae > Triticum > Triticum aestivum. The sequence continues at coordinate 606,879,978 of NC_057798.1, read as the reverse complement.
CCTTGTGTGCGGCCGTGGACCCAGCTTTCAACCTCTCCACATACAGTCCACGTCCGATGGAAGTCGTTCCTTGACCGTGTTCAACACGCCGCGCCGAGAGCACCAGGGCGGTGGACGACGGTGAGGCCTAGGAAGGGGACGCAGAGCCGGGGAAGACGCAGCAGTGGATGCCCACACGGAGAGGAGTACAAGGGTTCACTGGTTCGACTTTGGTGTGAGGTTGTCGTCGCTGCAGAATAACAGGGGTTGTGGGTGAGTGGAGGGATGGCCTGGCGAGCAGTGGGAGTAGTAGGGGGCAGTGGGGCCTCCGTGGCAGCACAGCCGACCACGGGAGGCCGGAGCAGGCGGCACGACCGGCGCTACTTTGGTGGCTGGAGCAAGAAGACCAGAGGTTGAAGAAGCACGACGGCCGTTGGATGAACATCGTACGGTCAGTGCAGCTAGAATTGTTTATATTGACTAAGTTGATAAAGCCCTTGTACGCGTCAACTTAGTAGGCCCCCAGGTCAGCCTCTGAAACGGTGCGCCCCAGATGTCAGGGGGAGGAATCAATTTTTGGGCGGCCGAAGCTAGAATATCCGAGATTGAAGATGAAGCACGACATCAGTTGGATAAACATCCAAAGGCCACTGCTGCTAGAACAGTATGTTGGCTATAAGTTGACAAAGCCTTGCATACGCGTCAACTTCTTTTTTTTAGGGGACGCGTCAACTTAGTAGGCCCACAAGTGTGTGGGAGAGAACTTATAGCCCATTTGCGATTTGTAAGAATGTACAACCCATTTTTGAATTCTAATGGAATTTACTACAGACCATTTACAATTTGTTAAAAGTACAGCCCATTTTCTAGCTAGGACAACGATTAATAATTTCAACCAACCGTTCAAGACAGAATTCAATAAAATTTCCCATATTTTGATGGGATCCAAAATATTTTTATCCCGAAATTTCTAGTCAGATTAAATATAAATTTGTATTACGTAAAAATCCAACGAAACATTGCGCGCAACAATTAAAAATTAAAATTTTCAAAATCGAAAAATAACATTTTATAAACTAATTACGTTTTTGGTGCATTTTTTATAGTTACTGCCCAGTTTTTATAATTACATCCCATTTATTATTTCTTCAAGCCCATTTTCCTATTAAGCCTAATGCATCCCTCCTAGGAAAGATTTGCAGCCCAGCGGGGCAGAGAAAAAACGTATAGCTGGGCTAGCCATTTTCATCTTGAAAATAAATAAATATCTGGGCTGGATATCTGGCCTGGGCTAGACGGGCCACAACCCGCCCAGTTAATACCCTGCTCTCCTCTGAACAACAATGAAAACATCGCTCAAGAAAAACTCTGCTGTGCTCACGCCTCAAAAACACAAATACTGCTCGACCTGCTTGGTCCCAGATGTCGGCCGCACCTTGTGCAATTCTGTCGTTTATATTGACTACATAGGTTGACAATGGTGTGGGACCGTGATGTGAGGAAACCCAGAGGAAGCAAAGAAAATATAGTTTTACATAATAAGGAGGCACTTGCGTACATATGGCTATGGCCCTAGTGGGTCCCTACTGTCATCTAGTCAAAATAAAGTCATCTCCTGAATCCTCATGTTCATTTACCATGTTCACAATGCTTGGCGCCACGGCGAGCGCAAGAACTAGAAGGACAACGGAGAGGGCCTTGCGGGCCCTATGGATGGTCTGATACAGCGTCCGCTGCTCATTCAGGAAGCCAGGATCGTCGGACACCTATGAGCACCTTCGAGAGACTAAGACGGCATGAAACGGTAAGGCCACGCTTGAGGGCTCTTGTTTATTTCACACATGTATTAAGATACAAGTGTAATTTACTCGTCATCGGAAACAATGCGTAAAATACAGGTGTAATGAAACCGAGGGCACGAGGTCTGTAAGTAAAATCGGCGGGTTACACGTGTAATTTTAGAGACCAGTGTATATTTTACTAGTCGAAATCGACCAACCAAGCGCTTCGCCCGAGACCATCTGCTTTTATTTACAAGCGTCTGTTTTACAAACGGTTTTGGTTGGAAAATGACAACCCAATCACGGCCTATGATCATGAGTTTGTCGGACGATCATATGGTTTCACGTCTAACCTACACAACTTGTCGTATAGGCTATGAATGAAACATAAGACGATGAACTTCCTAAGCATGGAAACAACAGAAGAGGATGATCTTCTTAACAAGCAAATTGCTGGCATTAGATTAACATGCAAAACAATACAAAGCATTATTCTCAGGAGGCACGGTGAACAGCTCGTGATGCCGCATGCCACAACATTCCAAGCTCAACTTTGCAATCAAACACAAGGCCTGGCATTACATAGACAATATTCAGAACAAACTCTTAAAATACCTTACATAAGTCAACATTCATGTGACTATACATCTCAGCAGAGTAACTATTTACTTCTAAACTGAACACACGAATAGGAAAAAACGATCGACGTTGCTCACAGCAAAGGGCGTCCCACTCAAAAATATCAAATGTGTGTCTTCTGTCTAACATCAATGAGCAAATTTTGACAAGGTTTTCCAATTCCAATATATTAAACTAATGTCTTCTTGCTAACATCAATGATTAAACTTTGACAAACGTTTCCCATTCAAAATATGTAATGCCTATGATCGTGGAACGGGCATGGTTTTTCATCAGTTTGTCAGCCGATAGTCCGGTGGCTCAAGGTGACGATGAATGATTAGAGAATCATTCGATGTATTGTGCATGATGAAGTATTATGGAGGACACAAACCATCTCAACATTTAGTGCATTTCCACTAAAATCAAGCTGAGCATCCCTGTGGATTTCGTATCTATATGCTACAAAAAACAAACACACATCAGCACACACAGAATATTGGCCCCAGTGTCAACCCACCAATCAGTGGACTAACAAACTGAAAGTACGGTAAACAGATTACCATACCCAGATGTCCCATCATTGTTGCTTAGAATGACATTGACAGACTTGGGAGTCCTGTCACGGCTTCTTATACTTGTTTGGGCACTTTTTGCCCAGTGCACTCCACGTGTTGTAGAGTTGCCTAAGCTCTCTGCAGACTAGTCATGTCACTAGCGTCTACTAACACTCCTTAAAGCTTCTCGATCATTCGTCCTATAATGTAGTGCAAACAGTGACTGCTTCTTTCTGCAAAGTGGAATGACCAACTGGACCCAGTAATGCAGCAGTTCGCCTTGGACACACTGGCTCCTTTTGTGCATTTCAACTAAAATCAAAGTCGTAATAAAACCGAGTCTTAATTTTGATATCCCTGTAAGCAACAATAGGTATAAGGGAAACAATTACTGAGAAATAACAGTTGATGACTTGTACTCCTAGAAGAAAAACATCTACTGTTCTACCTTATCCTAATGGGAAACAAAGCAGGAGAGTAGCAATTCTCCACCAGTGTGATTCATTCATATTGACTGAGACATTATCTTAACAATGCCTTGTTTCAACATGTATAAAGAATGACAAAGCAGAGAAGTACCATTCCTAAAACGATGCGACTGATTCATTTTAACAGAGACATTATCTTAACAATACCTTGGTTAAACATGTAGAATGAACTACAAAGTAGGATAGTACCATTCCTAAAACAATGCGACTGATTCATTTAACAGAGGCAAAAAAGGAATCAATTACTGGTAATTCCGCCAATCCCTAAAAGTGTTGCAGTTTTGAATTAAGATTCAGTAGTTAATTCTGAGAGTGGCATTGCTTAATTTTACCAGCGGCACTAGATTAACAAAAAGCATAAACAGTTCCAGGGGAGAGTGGGTGCAACAACACCATGTGCTTCCATCTACTTTTAAAGGGGGTGATGTAGAGTTTTGTTGTACCAAAGAACAAGCATCGTGTCTTGGTTGGAACAATTTTTGCTCACTTAAGTGGTAAAAGACAACAGTTCAATATCTTCAATTCAACATTTATCCAAAACAGTACCAATACAAGTAGCACAACATCTCAAAGCACACTGCACCATCATGTGGATGAAATTCGGTACTGACCTTTCTTGACCAAGATTTGAAACAACTCGAGAGGAGGATTTGAACGAAATCCCAACACATATATGAAAATCTCGATCTCCTTTTTTTTGCAGTTCCACCAAAATTAAGCAAAGTCGCCGGTGTGACATTCAAGTTGAACTGCACAAAACACTCTTAAAACATAAGTGTTTCGCGTAGCGAAGCAAAGTATCGCAATCACAACAAGTTGAATACATATCCCTGTTTTAACAGAGGCAAAAAAGGAATCAATTACTGGAAAATAAAGGAGGATGAAACATGCGGCCACAAAAATGGTAATTCCACCAATCCCTAACAAGTGTTGCAGTTTTGAACAAAGATTCAGTAGTTAATTGTGAGAGTGGCATTGCTGAATTTTACCATTGGCCTTAGATTAACAAAAAGCATAAACAGTTCCAGGGGAGAGTGGGCGCAACAACACTTTGTGCTTCCATCTACTTATAAAGGGGGTGATGCAGAGTTTTGTGTAAGAAAGCAACAAGCATCATGTCTGGGTTGGAACAATTTTTGCTCACTTAATGGTAAAAGACAACAGTTCAATAGCTTCAATTCAACATTTATCCAAAATAGTACCAAAACAAGTAGCACAACATCACAAAGCACACTGCACCATCATGTAGATGAGATCAAGATTTGAAACAACTAGCCAGGAAGACTGGAAGCAAATCTCGATCTCCTTTTGTGCAGTTCCACCAAAATTAAGCAAAGTCGCCGGTGTGACATTCAAGTTGAACTGCACAAAACACTCTTAAAACATAAGTGTTTCGCGTAGCGAAGCAAAATGTCGCAATAGCCACAAGTTGAATAGATACCCCTGTTTTAACAGAGGCAAAAAAGTAAACAATTACTTGCCGATAAAGGAGGATGAAACAAACAGCAACAAAAAGATGCATCTAACTTATCTTGATGGAAAACAAAGTAGGATAGTAGCATTTCTAAAACGGTTGCATTAATTCATATTAACAGAGACATTCTCTTAGAACAATAGTCGCTAAAAATTTAATATAGTTTTAACAGTGGCATTGCTTCAATTTTCTGCCGGCATTCTTAGATTAACAACAGCAAAATAGTTGTATGGGACATGTGACATGGGACATGCCAGCACCATGTGTGTCCACACGTATAAATGGGTGATGCAAAGTATGTAGCCAAGTAGCATATCTGCATCGTTCCCATATTTGTTCTCTTTGAACCTTTTTCCTATGTGACGGCAGCAAATCTAGTCCTGCACAAACTACCCGACCCCCCAGTTTCAGGTTACCCCCTTTTTCCCTTTTCAACCAACAAAGCGGCTGGATAGCCAGTCTATACTACTTTCCCTCCCTCCTTTCCTCATTGAACTATGTCCTAGATTCATGCTCCACCCTACTGCACCCTTCTTTCTTCTTTGAACCAAGACCTAGATTCGACTACAGAATCGAAAAAGATCCGCATGTAGCTAGAGCAATGACGGTTTGAAAGAAACTTATACCTTAGGGTCATCGGGATGTGGCAAGGCGTGCGGCGGGAGGCCGGATCTGCCCACACTACGTACGTCAGCAAGGAAGAAGGGGTCGGTGGCCCTCCCGCACATGCGCTGGGTGAAAGAGAATAACGCAGCTGACAGTGGATTGCCTCCCTTGCCGAAGGCGATAGAGTGAACGCTGCACCTCCTCCCCTTCCCGGTGTGACGGGATCCGGACGCCTCCTTCACCAGCTGTGAGGGGGAAGAGAGAGAAAAGAGGTCAACACAGTCTTGTTTAGATCTGGTGAAGAGGGTGAGAGACTATGAATATAGCAAACCCTAGCAAAGGAACACTGAGCCTCCAGCGTGTATATATACATATATGTATGTATGTAGTGCGGCGAGAGTGTGAAGAGTGCAAACCCTAGCAAACAAGCGCTGAGGCTCCAGCTTATATATATACTGTAGTATGGACTGAGCTCCGGTGCCTTAACTGCACCTGCTTCTGGCTGTATGAGAGGTGGGCCAGCCACATTTTGGGCCCACCTGTCATAAACGCAAAGGTAGGTGCACTAAGTCAATGAAGCTGCGTCCATATAGTACTCGTGTATACGACTAATATATAGTGGAGTGGTTTTCTTATTCACTCCATAACAATCGTTTTAAATTGTGTAAGTACGAAACGAAACTGTTTATTTAATGTACCAGTGAAGAAAACTACTGCTCCTGATGAACTAACGATCCATGCGTCCTGGTCACACTTCCTATCCTTTGATACGTCGATATCGTATCTACTTTTCCAAACACGTTTGCCCTTGTTTTGGACTCTAACTTGGATGATTTGAATGGAACTAACCCGGACTAACATTGTTTTCAGCAGAATTGCCATGGTGTTATTTTTGTGCAGAAATAAAAGTTCTTGGAATGACCTAAAACTCCATGGAGAATATTTTTGGAATTAATAAAAAATACTAGCAAAAGAATCAAGACCAAGGGGCCCACACCCTGTCCACGAGGGTGGGGGCGCGCCTGCCCCCTAGGCGCCCCCATGTCTCGTGGGCCACCTGAGGCTACACCGCTCCATCGACCTCAACTCCAACTCTATATATTTACGTTCGGGGAGACAAAAAAACAAAGAGTAGGATTCATCGCGTTTTACGATACAGAGCCGCCGCCAAGCCCCAATCTCTCTCGGGAGGGCTGATCTGGAGTCCGTTCGGGGTTCCGGAGAGGGGAATCCTTCGCCGTCGTCATCATCAACCATCCTGCATCACCAATTTCATGATGCTCACCGCCGTGCATGAGTAATTCCATTGTAGGCATGCTGGACACTGATGGGTTGGATGAGATTTACCATGTAATGGAGTTAGTTTTGTTAGGGTTTGATCCCTAGTATCCATTATGTTCTGAGGTTGATGTTGCTATGACTTTGCTATGCTTAATGCTTGTCACTAGGTCCTGAGTGCCATGATTTCAGATCTGAACCTATTATGTTTTCATGAATATATGTGAGTTCTTGATCCTATCTTGCAAGTCAATAGTCACCTATTATGTGTTATGATCCGGTGACCCCGAAGTGACAATAATCGGGACCACACCCGGTGATGACCGTAGTTTGAGGATTTCATGTATTCACTAACTGTTAATGCTTTCGTCCGGTACTCTATTAAAAGGAGGCCTTAATATCCCTTAGTTTCCAATAGGACCCCGCTGCCATGGGAGGGTAGGACAAAAGATGTCATGCAAGTTCTTTTCCATAAGCATGTATGACTATATTCGGAATACATGCCTACATTACATTGATGAGCTGGAGCTAGTTCTGTGTCACCCTATGTTATAACTGTTGCATGAGGAATCGCATACGACATAATTATCCATCATTGATCCAATGCCTATGAGCTTTTCACATATTGATCTTTGCTTAGTTACTTTACCGTTGCCACTGTTACAATTAGTACAAAACTACTATTGTTACTTTTGCCACTGTTACCATTACTTCCATATTACTTTGCTATTAAATACTTTGCTGCAGATATTAAGTTTTCCAGGTGTGGTTGAATTGACAACTCAACTGCTAATACTTGAGAATATTCTTTGGCTCCCCTTGTGTTGAATCAATAAATTTGGGTTGAATACTCTACCCTCGAAAACTGCTGCGATCCCCTATACTTGTGGGTTATCAAGACTATTTTCTGGCGCCGCCGCCGGGGAGCATAGCGCTATTCTTTGAGCCACTTGGGATTTATATCTGCTGATCACTATGAGGAACTTGAAAGACGAGAAAACCAAGATTTATCCCTCAACTATGAGGGGAGGTAAGGAACTGCCATATAGCTCTGCACTTGATTCACCTTCTGTTTTGAGTAAGCTTGCGACACCTAAACTTGCTTCTGCTATTAATTCTGATATGTCGCATGTTATTGATGATGCCACTTCTGCTATGCATGATACTTATGATGAAACTACTTCTATGCTTGATAATAATGTGCCATTAGGTGAATTTCTTGATGAACAACTTGCTAGGGCTAGAGAGAATGAAATTATTGAAACTGATAATACTGATGAAAGTGACGATGAAGATTCTCCCCCTAGATATGAATTGCTTGCTATGCCTAAGGGTTATGTTATGTATGAAGAAACTGCTTGAGATTTTATTGCTTGCAATGATAGATCTGATCTTAAGAAATTATTAGCAAAGCTAAAAGAAGAGTCTCTGAATGCTAGAATGAAATATGACCCTGCTTTTGCTACTTCACCTATCTATATTACTGATAAGGATTATGATTTCTCTGTTGATCCTGAGATAATTACTTTGGTTGAATCTGATCCTTTTTATGGCTATGAATCTGAAATTGCTGTGGCACATCTTACTAAGTTAAATGATATAGCCACCCTATTCACTAATGATGAGAGAACTCGTTAATACTATATCCTTAAATTATCTCCGTTCTCTTTAAAGGGTGATGCTAAAACTTGGTTTAATTCTCTTGATCCTGGTTGTGTGCATAGTCCCCAGGATATGATTTATTACTTCTCTGCTAAATATTTCCCCGCTCATAATAAACAAGCTGCTTTAAGGGAAATATATAATTTTGTGCAAATTGAAGAAGAGAGTCTCCCACAAGCTTGGGGGAGGCTTCTCCAATTACTTAATGTTTTGCATGATCATCCTCTCAAGAAAAATGAAATACTTGATATCTTTTATAATGGACTAACCGATGCTTCCAGAGACCACCTGGATAGTTGTGCTGGTTGTGTTTTCCGGGAAAGAACAGTTGATCAAGCTGAATTGCTATTGAATAATATGTTGACTAATGAAAACAATTCGACACTTCCTGAACCAACTCCTAAGCCAACTTCGAAGAAAAGTGGTATTCTATTTCTCAGTCCTGAAGATATGCAAGAGGCCAAGAAATCTATGAAAGAAAAGGGTATTAAAGCTGAAGATGTTAAGAATTTACCACCTATTGAAGAAATACATGGTCTTGATAACCCGACACAGGTAGCAAAGGTAAATTCTCTCTATAGATTTGATGAAGGTGATATTCCTTGTTATAAGTCTGCTAGCCAATGCTTGGATGAGTTTGATAATTTTATTGTTAAACTAGAAAACTTCAATGCTTATGTTGGTAGAAAATTGAAACGCAATGCTTATATGATTGAACACTTGAGTGATTATATGTCTAGAGTTAAAGGTGAACTCAAACTTACTAGTAAACATGCTTTTATGGTTACCACTCAAGCAGAACAAGTGCTTAAAGCACAAAATGACATGCTCAATGAATTAAATAATAAGAAAAATGATAATGTTGTTAGAGTGGTGACTAGAGGTGGTAGAATGACTCAGGAACCTTTGTATCCTGAGGGACACCCTAAGAGAATTGAGCAAGATTCTCAGAGAAATAATGTTGATGCACCTAGTCCTTCTAAAAAGAAGAAGATGAAAAATGATAGGACTTTGCATGCTTCTAGTGAACCTGTTGTTGACACACCTGAGAATCCCAATGATATTTCTATTTCTGATGCTGAAACACAATCTGGTAATGAACATGAACCTAGTGATGATGTTAATGATGATGTTCATGTTGATGCTCAACCTAGCAATAATAATGATGTAGAGGTTGAACCTGCTGTTGATCTTGATAACCCACAATCAAAGAATCAACGTTATGATAAAAGAGACTTCATTGCTAGGAAGCACGGTAAAGAAAGAGAACCATGGGTTTAGAAACCCATGCCTTTTCCTCCTAAACCATCCAAGAAAAAGGATGATGAGGATTTTGAGCGCTTTGCTGAAATGATTAGACCTATCTTTTTGCGTATGCGTTTCACTGATATGCTTAAAATGAATCCTTATGCTAAGTATATTAAGGATATTGTTACAAATAAAAGAAAGATACAGTAGCTGAAATTTCCACCATGCTTGCTAATTATACTTTTAAGGGTGGAATACCAAAGAAACTAGGAGATCCAGGAGTACGAACTATACCATGCTCCATTAAAAGAAACTATGTTAAAACTGATTTATGTGATCTTGGAGCCGGTGTTAGTGTTGTGCCTCTCTCTTTATATCGTAGACTTGATTTGAATAAGTTGACACCTACTGAAATATCTTTGCAAATGGCCGATAAACCAACTGATATACCTGTCGGTATTTGTGAGGATGTGCTTGTTGTGGTTGCAAATGTTACTATTTTAACAGACTTGGTTATTCTTGATATTGCCGAGGACGATAGTATGTCGATTATCCTTGGTAGACCCTTTTTGAATACTGCAGGGGCTGTTATTGATTGCAACAAAGGTAATGTCACTTTTCATGTTAATGGTAATGAGCATACGGTACACTTTCCGAGGAAACAACCTCAAGTCCAAAGTATCAATTGTATTGGAAAATTTTCAATGATTACTATTGGAGGTTCTGAATTCCCTCTTCCTACTGTCAAGAAGAAATATGATATTCTTATCATTGGGGACATGCATATCCCCGTTGAGGTAACTTAGTGCTATTCGAAGATTCTCCGGTTTCATGTGATTCGGAATGAGTTTGTTAACAAGACTTGATCAACCTTGTTAATGGATTCCTTTTGATGAGCATGAGATGGATGGAGTTAGAAAGCACAACCTTCTGTACCCTCCGTTTACTTTCTGTTATTTAGGTTAAGTAAAGCAAAAATAGTATTTTCTGTTTGTTTTCTGAATTATCCTTGCAATAAAAAACTACCCCAAAAATAGAAGTTCTCCAAATGTCCCGAAAATGAAATATGATTTTTTTCTAGAATATTTAAGAATTATTGGCACTGAGAACACACCAGAGAGAGCCAGCACCTGTCCACGAGGGTCCAGGGCGCGCCCCTCTGCCTCGTGGGCCCCACATGGCCCCCACCACTTATTCCTACACCCACACACTTCGTCTTCCTCCAGAAAAAATCACCACACAGCTCAAACTCGTGTTCTAGCCCGTTTTTGCGATTTTTGATCTCCTTGCTCAAAGCTTCATTCACGAAACTGTTTTGGAGGATTGTTCTTTGATATGTGACTCCTCTAATGGTCCAATTAGTTTTTGTTCTAGTGCTTTATTCATTGCAAATTTTTGTTGCTGAGGTGACCCTGTTCTTGATCTTACATGACAAATTTATTTGGTCCCAAGTAGTTCTAATGCATGATATAGTCTCTAGGCACTTGTGGGAGTAGTTTCTATCAATTTTATTGAGTTTGGTTCACTTTTATTTTGAGTTACTAAAAATTTCTGAAATTTTCAGAAAATGATGAAGAGATTATTGAGGGGCTCTTCGAGCTGAAGCTCAAAGGATAAGCAAAGTGAAGGGGATAAAAAGCCCAAATATAATCCCCCTCGCACCGCGGAGGTTCGGCCGTGTGAATGGCCTTGTGATGAGTTCTTGAGAGCAGCTGGAATTCATGATGATTTTTATTATTTGGCTGAGAATGCAGGCCTCACCGACTTCCTCCACGACCAGCTCAATCAGTATCTCCTACTCACTAATATTTTTGTGCAAAATTTTCATTTCCATGCTAGGAGATCACCACCTTTGGTAGATTTTTATTTATTTATATGACGAGGTTAAGGAGATGTCATTATATGATTTTTGTGGGGTTTGCAAGATACCCTTTGTGGGCAGCATAGAGGAACCACATCGTAGTGATGTGGATGGATTTATTGATAGAATTGTTGTAGGGGAAATGAGGAAAGTTTCCGATGCAAGAATTACTAGCATACATTTTCCTGTTCTACATTACTTCGCAATATTTGTTAGTAGATGTTTAATTGGTCGCGGGAATAGTGGAAATCTTAGTGCCCCTGATATTGTTATTTTGCGCCATGCTTTGTTTCGTGATACAACTTTCAGTTTAGGCGTTGTTATTGCTAAGCGATTAAGCTTGAACTGTACAAAGGGCCCCATCTTCGGTGGTATCTTTGCTTCGCGCCTTGCTGCACACTTTAACTATTAGGCATTATGAGAAAGAGGAAAAGTATTTGCCCCTATTTTTCTAGATTACAAGAGTATGGTAGCACATGAATTTATTGTTAAAAATAAGAAGATGATGCTTAAGTATAATTTGATATTTAATAAAACTCACTATGAGACTATTATCTTGCCTGCACCCTCTTTGTTTAACATACTTTCAGGTACGTACCTCATCTTGCCCGAGGCTTTTTACGCATGCTGGAGCATGACACCAGCTCCAGAGCCTGAGCCGGAACCACTACTTGACCCTTATTGATAGTTTGTTTATCAGTGGGATCCGTAGGAGATCACCAACCAGTGGGACCCTAATGACACTCCTTAGTACATCAGAGAGATTAGCTTCGATTCATGGGCATAGACCAACTTAGGCCAAAAGCCTAAGCTTGGGGGAGTATGTATTTCTCAGCGACATTACATTCATGTTCACACACTCATTCCAGTTGTCGGTGCTGATACTTTTTCATTGTACTATCCATGCTAGTTTATTCTCTTTTCTAAGCTTTCTTCTTGTGTGTTAGAACAACAAAAAAAGCAAATTAGTTATAGCTTTTAGCTAGTTTACTTTCCATGCCTGTAGTAGTAGTAATTAAAAGAAAACTCAAAAAGATTTCTCGTTCTTCTTTTGCTTGTTGGGAGATTTCCCGTGTAAATAGTTTTATTTCTTTTCTTTTCTTTGGGGTTCGAGAGGAGAGGACCATGATGAAAATGTTGAGTGGCTCTCATATGCATTATTGTTGATTTAACCAAGAGCCCATATTACTTTGTCTTCTCCCTTGAATCGAATGCTTGCAGATTCCAGCTTAGTCCAATGCATGTGCACTATTATTATTATCCACATCATTCGGTCATGCAAGTGAAAGGCAATAATGACGATATATGATGGACTGATTGAGATGAGAGAAGTTGGTATGAACTCGATCTATCTTGTTTTTGTAAATATGATTAGTTCATCGTTCCTGATTCAGCCTATTATGAATGAAACATGTTTGCAATGACAATTAGAGATTATAGTTGCTCATGCCATGCTTAATTAGATAGGAGTTTATAATGGTTTACCTTGCGTTCCAACATGCTATTAAAATGGTTGTGATGTGGTATGATAGGGTGGTATCCTCCTTTGAACAATTTGAGTGACTTGAGTTGGCACATGTTCAAGCATGTAGTTGAAACAAAATCAACATAGCCTCCACGATATTTATGTTCATGGTGGATTATATCCTACTCATGCTTGCACTCAATGTCTATTAATTTTAATGCATGTTCATGACTATTGTTGCTCTCTAGTTGGTCGCTTCCCAGTCTTTTTCTAGCCTTCGCTTGTACTAAGAGGGAATACTGCTTGTGCATCCAAAATCCATAAACCCCAAAGTTATTCCATATGAGTCCACCATACCTTCCGATATGCGGTATCTACCTGCCGTTCCAAGTAAATTTGTATGTGCCAAACTCTAAACCTTCAAATGAAATTCTGTTTTCTATGCTCAAACAGCTCATGTATCAACTAGGGTTGTCTATATCTTCCATGGTAGGTGGGTTATTCAAACGAGGAGTGGGCTCTGCTCCTCACTCATGAGAAAATGGCCGATAACCGGGATGCCCAGTCCCATGCTCAAATCAAATCAAAATAATTGCAGACAAAACTCCCCCAAGATTGTTGTTAGTTGGAGGCACCTGTTGTTTCGAGCAAGCCATGGATTGATGATTGTTGGTGGTGGGGGAGTATAAACTTTACCATTCTGTTTGGGAACCGCCTATAATGTGTGTAGCATGGAAGATATCGAGATCTCTTGGTTGTTATGTTGACAATGAAAGTATGCCACCCAAAATATTATTTATCTCTATTTCAAAACTCGAGCTCTGGCACCTCTACAAATCCATGTTCCCCTCTGCGAAGGGCCTATCTATTTACTTTTATGTTGATTCATCATCCTCTTATTAAAAAGCACCAGTTGGAGAGCACAGCTATCATTTGCATCCATTACTATTAATTTATATTGAGTATGACTATGACTGGATCTCTTTTACCATTAATTAAAATGTCCAGTCAGTCCTTGATCTTCAGAGGTGCTCTGCATTTATGTTTTGCGGTCTCAAAAAGGGCTAGCGAGATACCATCTTGTTATATCATATTTTGATTGTTTTGAGAAAGTGTTGTCATCCGAGATTTATTATTATTGCTTGCTAGTTGATTATGCCATTGATATGAGTAAACATGAGACCTAAGTGTTATTTTGAATATGGTTAGTTCATAATCTTTGCTGAAAACTTGAATGTTGGCTTTACATATTTGCAACAATAAGAGCAAACAGAGTTTCTAAAAGTTTTTCTTCATCACTTTCAGTTTGTCAACTGAATTGCTTGAGGACAAGCAAAGTTTTAAGCTTGGGGGAGTTGATACATCTCCATCGTATCTACTTTTACAAACACTTTTGCCCTTGCTTTGGACTCTAACTTGCATAATTTGAATGGAACTAACCCAGACTAACGCAATTTTCAGCAGAATTGCCATGGTGCTATTTTTGTGCAGAAATAAAAGTTCTCGGAATGACCGGAAACTCCACAGAGAATATTTTTGTAATTAATAAAAATACTGGCAAAAGAATCAAGACCAGGGGCCCACACCCTGTCCATGAGGGTGGGGGCGCGCCCCCTGTATCCTGGGACCCCTAAGGCTCCACCGACCTCAATTCCAACTCTATATATTCACGTTCGGGGAGAAAAAAATCAGAGAGAAGGATTCATCGTGTTTTACGATACGGAGCTGCCGCCAAGCCCTAATCTCTCTTGGGAAGGCTGATCTGAGTCCGTTCGGGGCTCCGGAGAGGGGAATCCGTCACCGTCATCATCATCAACAATCCTCCATCACCCATTTCATGATGCTCACCGCCGTGTGTGAGTAATTCCATCATAGGCTTGCTGGACGGTGAGGGTTGGATGAGATTTACCATGTAATCGAGTTAGTTTTGTTAGGGTTTGATCCCTAGTATCCATTATGTTCTGAGATGATGTTGCTATGACTTTGCTATGCTTAATGCTTGTCACTAGGTCCTGAGTGCCATGATTTCAGATCTGAACCTATTATGTTTTCATGAATATATGTGAGTTCTTGATCCTATCTTGCAAGTCAATAGTCACCTACTATGTGTTATGATCCGGTGACCCCGAAGTGACAATAATCGGGACCACTCCCGGTGATGACCGTAGTTTGAGGAGTTCATGTATTCACTAAGTGTTAATGCTTTGGTTCGGTACTCTATTAAAAGGAGGCCTTAATATCCCTTAGTTTCCAATAGGACCCCGCTGCCACGGGAGGGTAAGACAAAAAATGTTATGCAAGTTCTTTTCCATAAGCACGTATGACTATATTCGGAATACATGCCTACATTACGTTGATGAACTGGAGCTAGTTCAGTGTCACCCTATGTTATAACTGTTGCATGAGGAATCGCATCCGACATAATTATCCATCACTGACCCAATGCCTACGAGCTTTTCACATATTGATCTTTGCTTAGTTACTTAACCGTTGCCACTGTTACAATTACTACAAACCTGCTATTGTTACTTTTGCCAGTGTTACCGTTAGTTCAATATTACTTTTCTACTAAATACTTTGCTGCAGATAATAAGTTTTCCAGGTGTGGTTGAATTGACAACTCAACTACTAATACTTGAGAATACTCTTTGGCTCTCCTTGTGTCGAATCAATAAATTTGGGTTGAATACTCTACCCTCGAAAACTGTTGCGATCCCCTATACTTGTGGGTTATCATCCTTCACGTGCGGTACACTACCCTCCCTTAAGTGAACAACCACACATGCACAAATTATCAGAAACGTGTGAGAGTGTGTACAAATAAAGAATTTTAATTTCAATTATCGGAAAGGTTTGAGAGTATGTACAGTTTGCCCTCTCTAATAATTATGGTTTGTTGTGTTTGGCCTAAACTTGGTCAAACTTTATAAAGTTTGAATTCAGTCAAATCTAATATGCGGAGTAAATAAAAATGGAGCGCTACTACGTCCATCCGGGTTTTTAGTCCACACCATTTTTTAATCAAAATAAATAGCTGGACAAATAAAATTACAGGGGAGCTGGAGAGAAAGTTGTGAGAAGTCTTAGAAATCAATACAAAACTTATGTTCTTAGTACCAACATCGGTCCTTCTTCGAGGAAACATTTGGTTCATAGACAATTGTGTGATAAAATTGCACCAATGCGAAAGACGACTGCGTCTCCAACACAACCAAGGTGAACTGATGAAGGATATCAACTTTGTGGGTAACAAGCAAAGAGCACTGATGGAAGACAACTTGTTTTTCATTGAAAATCGATCAGCTTCACCAGCCGATGCAACCATGAGGGGCAACCATGAGCATCGATAGGTCATCGTGGTGATGCATCATCCATTTGGCATCAAGTTTGGATGAGACACCTATGAAGTTCGACAAATCCTCACTGTGGTCTGTTTCTTCTCAGTAATCAAGCTCGAGGAAGGAAGAACCACGTGGCAGAGGACAGTGAGGCGGAACAACAATGGCCAGTCAATTTTGTGCAGTTCCACTAAAATTAAGGAAGACATGCCCGGGTATGGAGATACGCATCGCTATTTCCAAAAATATAAAAAGGGATATAGTGTTGTTAGTTTGTTTTGGCAGTGGTACAAGATTTACAAAGACATCTCAATTGTCAATAAGAACTAATGAAAAGTACACCAACAAACAGAAGCATCATGATTATATTGATGGGAACTAAACCAGGATACCCGAGGAAAAAAAGCATTTCTTCATTTAACCAATGAGAGTATTAGATTAGCAGCAGCAATAGGAGCATATGGACAATGACCACACAACCACCATCTACTTTTTGTCGAAACAACATGTATACCTCCACCAAGGCATAAATCGGGACACATTTTCGAGTGGCATTTCCTCTATAATAGTAGGTGATGTTGGACCAGCCGATGAACCCTAGCTACTATACATGGGGAGCTGGGGAGTAGTCGCATAGAACAAAACCCGCATGCAGCAACCTGGGGAGCTGGACCGGTACAACAAGTTATACCTCAGGTGGGCGATATGTCGCTTAGGCGGGCAGGCGGGATCTTCCCACACGACGGCAGCGAACAAGGGCATGGAGGATCTTCGTCCGCGCCAGCGCCGGCTCCGAGAGGACGGTGCGCATCGGCTTCCTCCATCGCCGACGGCACAACGTCAACCTTGCACCTCCTCACCTCCCGCAACGGATGGGATTCGGCCGGATCTGTGACCACCGGTGAGGAGAGAGATAGAGTGGATACTGTCATCTTGTTTTGATATGGAGAGGGTGAGAGAGAGAGACGTGAGAAACCCTATCAAACAAGAGGCTATAATGGAGTAAAAAATCTCTCCATAGCAGTGGTTTTAAATAGAATACGCGCGTTCCCGTAAAAAATAAACGAAAACTGGCGAACAATTTTTTAACATACCAAGAAAGAAAACTCGATCAAAAACACGCCCTCGCTTCCAGGTCGCGAGACTCGTCGCGCACACACACATAGACATAGACATGCATATCCGTGTTTACGTAAAATTCCATTACCATCTCCATCTCCAATCATATTTGTCCAACTGGCACATTATTTACGTTGTTAATTATATATGCAGCAATATTAACATACAACATATCTTGTTTGCGGGCGTCCGAACCGCTGCCACGGCCGCTCCTGACCAACCCAAACCCTCTTCATCACCCGCGCGTGCTTCCTGCCTGAAACGGTCAGTGCTGCATTCATACCCGGCCAGAGCGAACGCGACCTCTCACTGGCGCCAGCATTGAAGCGGCGTACCGGCTGAGAGAGCATCGCCCGTGCCGCTTCCTGGTGCACGCGTCTGCTCCGCGTTCAAAGGTCGCAATAGCGGGCCACCACATGCATGCAAAAAGTTCTTGGGAGTCCGTGCTACAGCTAGCTGTCCTCCCCCAACTCGTTAATCTCTTCTAGTAGTGCTAGTACTCCATGGCGCGATCCATCGACAAGCAAGCGGGAAAGTTATCGTATACTCGGTTTGCGGTGAGTGGCATGTCGAGCGACCGTGTGGGGTCGAGCCATGGAGGAGAGTGAGACACGAATGCGACAGACGTGATTTAAACGTTGGTTTTGCTCGATGGCGCGATCCAACGAAATGAATCGTTGGTTTCTCTCTGTTTCCATTTTTTCTCCGGAAAAACGGAAACTTTCCACTCCATTTTCATTCCTACTCCAAGGTTGCCCCATTACAACATTCCATCAAATACAAAGGAAAACTAACACGCATGCTGTTGCATCTCAACAATTCACAGATCATAGCCAATATTTACTTCACAACTAAAGGCGAAAGTTGTGAGAGCTTGTACGAAAGAAAAAACTACTGATGGGGTCACTATGACTTAAACCCTAAACCCTAAACAGGATTTAATTTCCTGGCTAGGTAGAACCTGTCAAAGGAAAGACGGCTGGCATCCTCGGATCATATGATGCTTTTGTGCAGTTCCACTAAAATCGAGCTGAGCATCCCTGATGGCAAAGATATTAAAGAAGTGTGATTACAATAATAGTATTGGCACTAGTTCATGAGACATAAACTCATCACAAGTAGAAGCCGGTGGAAGTAGAGGAAGATCGACATGGAGATGGAGCTATGTGGGGAGATGCGGCAGTGGAGCAAATCAGTTCCAAAAGGAAGATGTACTACCTAGGACGTCGGGCTGTAGCTAGAAGGGCGGTTGGGACGCGGCATCGGCCCATACCGTGGTGACTCCCGATTGGGACATGCGTACTATGGGTTTTCTCCCTCGTCGATGTCGACATTGTCTACACAGAACATTGTTCCCTTCACCCAGCTGCGGGATCAGTCCGGATATGTGACCAGCGGTGTGGCCACTGTCGTTCTATGCATGTGAAGAGAGAAACCCAAGCAAGCAGGCTTGTAGCTTAGGCTCGTGCTAGTGTATATATAGTGATTTTATTTTTCTCTCCATATCAACCATTTTATATTGTGTACGTGTCATTGAAGAGTGAAATGATGGTTGCTTCTTCCAACTAACTTATTGTGTGATCTGACTGCTCCTTAGTGGCCCCTGTCGGTGTCAAAACCGGTGGATCTCGGGTAGGGGGTCCCGATATGTGCGTCTTAGGCTGATGGTAACAGGAAGCAAGGGGCACAATGTTTACCCAGGTTTGGGCCCTCTCGATGGAGGTAAAACCCTACTTCCTGCTTGATTAATATTGAAGATATGAGTAGTACAAGAGTAGATCTACCACGAGATCGTAGAGGCTAAACCTAAGAGCTAGCCTATGATGGTATGATTGTAATTGTGATTGGCCTTCTAAGGGCCAGCGCACGATGGATTTGAGTTCTTGAAGGGCAACTTCGAAGGGCTCAAGGGATACGCAGTGGGCCGGATGACCAAGAGTCGTCGCGGCAAGATCTACATCGATGATGAAGGCTGGGGCCCCGATGCCGGCTCAATTGAGTATGGGTAACAGGTCCCCTTCGGCGGAATCCACGTCTTCATCGGCCGCATTGGTGAGCCGGGCCCTGAGCCGGACAACTGCACCGACCTCGTCGAGACGGCTCAGCGTGCGAAACCCGCCCGAGTTCAACCCGGCGTGACGCGTGTCTTTGTGGGCTGCATCCACGCAGAAGAACTTTCCGAAGGATCTGAAGATGGTGGTGAGATGGCCGTTCTCTCCGACGGTGATTCGTCCGTCGGTTCAACAGATTCACTGTATCAAGTGTAAGATGGCGTGCTTGGGGGCTGTTCCGATGGCACCAGTATTCCGGACCCCTATGAGTCGCCAAACTGGGCAGGAGTCTTCATGGCTAGGACTCAACCCAGCCAAAATTCTATAGCCGCTACTGCAATAACATCCGGGTCAGGAGTGGTCGGGGCAGGAGGCCCTGTGCGCCCACCGGCTCAGGTGCTGACAGATCTCATGGATAAGCTTAAGGTCCTATTAACTGCCACGGTTATTCCGGCAAATAAAGATGAGCATGACGCGGAGGTGGCACGGGTGCGCGAGGAAATAGCTCGGGCCAAGGAGGCCTTGGCAGCTGAGGACACCCGGTTAGCCACAGAACGGGCGGCTTTGGATGCACGGGCGCAGCAGCTCCAGTCAGAGGCTTTCTAGCTTACGATGAGCCTGAACGCATCTAATGAGGTGATGAGAAGGAGGCACCAGAAAACTCAATCCCGTTTGCCTCCGACTTATGACCCTCGGACTCTTTTCGCTACACCCGGAGCCGGCCCAAGTAACCCGCCAGATGCAAATCAGTTTGTGACAGCCGGAACAGGAGGACCGGCTCAGCCTCGGGAGATGGCACTTCCTCATGGGAACATGGCACCGCCCTGTTACGTACCGATACCGCCGGGTCACTTTTCCAGCCCCATGGAGAATTTAATCGTAGCATCGGCGCGTTTGGCGGCTCTCCCAGTGGACGGTGATGATCCGACAGCGGTGGAGACCCGGAGGATCAGGGAACTGGTCCAGACGGCCCTGGCGCAGCAAGAGACATATTCTTATAGCCGGGATAGGATTCATTCGACTCCTCCGCCTTGGTTATCACCGCCTCGCCAAAACCGGAGTCCGAGTTACAGCAGGCACATGGAGTCAGAAGCTTTGTCAAGCAACACGCAGCGCCGGAACCAGCCCGGTGGCTATAACCCAGTACAAGATCGGGTACATGAGGAGAACGAGCGGGCAGCTTAGCTAGCGGTTCAACAGACGACTCATCAAGTTTTCCCAGAGTATCCGATGACTTCCGTTGAGACGGGAGTGGCTACTAGAACCGGTGGTGATCCTTGTTTGGTGCCGGCTCTGCGTAATGTACGCTTACCCAAGGACTACAAGGGACCTCAAAAGGTGCTGAATTACACGGCCGATTTACAGCCCGGAGCGTGGATCGAAAGTTATGAGATGGCCATGGAGTTGTTGGAGGTCAACGACGCAGCAATGGCTAAATACTTCACCATGATGTTAGATGGAATGGCCCGGTCCTGGTTAAAGGGCTTGCCACCCAATTCCATTAATTCGTGGGCAGAGCTAAAGGCCCGTTTCATCCAGAATTTCAAGGACACTTGCAAGCAATCTATGTCGATTGTGGATTTGACAAATTTTAAGCAGGAGGAAGGTGAATCCACGACTCACTGGGTACGCCGGGTCAAGGAGATAATACATTCGTCTGACAAGATGGATGCTGGCTCTGCAGTCCTTATGTTGGAAAAGAACTGCCGCTTTGAGCCGCTGAGACAGAAACTGGGGCGCCTTAAACGTGATTGCAATGATATGGGTATGCTGATGGCAGCTTTAGTCAATACGCCGACTTTGATAGTACCAAGGATCCCGCGTCTGATGAGGAAAAGACAGGGGAGGGAAAGAAGAACGGCAAAGGAAAGGGACAACAACATAACCCGATGAATCAAGGAGGCAACAAGCGTAAGGCCGAGGGTAACCCGGAGTTTGTAGCCAACGCCAATGCACAGGTTAACAATAAGAGACGTAAGGGCAAACCGCCCCCCCCCAATTTGGCGGGTCAGGACCATCTCTTGAGCAGCTACTCAATGAGCCGTGCCCAAAACACGGCACCCAGGAACGACCCGCCACCCACTTATGGAAAGATTGTGCGATCATGAAGGCTTTTAAGAATTCCAACACATTTGATGGCAATCATGGGTTGGGCGGCGGCTCAGGAGCTGGCAGTTTTCATGGCCCGGGTGGTGGTTCAAGTTCCGGCTTTCAGGGACATCAGGGCGGTTATAATCAGCAGCAATCTGGTCAAGGGGAACAACAACAGCAGCAGTCGGGTTATCAAAGCCATCCGAAGCAGTGGGCAGTATCACGTGTTTACCACTAGCTTGTGCAAACGTGACTAGAAGGTTCATAAGAGGGCTGTAAATTCTATTAAGCCGGCGGTTCCCCGTTATTTGAGGTGGTCAGAACAGCCCATTGTGTGGAGCAGGGAAGATCAACCCATTAGGGTGAATAATCCGGGTCAGTTAGCCTTGGTAGTAGCCCCTCAGGTTGGTGGATATAAATTCACTAAGGTACTCATGGACAGGGGTAGCAGCATCAATATCCTATATTATGAGACCTTTCAACGCATGGGGTTAACTGATAAGAATTTGAAGACGTCCAACACTGTTTTTCATGGAGTGGTCCCTGGTAAGTCAGCATACCCAGTTGGCAAGATCGAACTGGAAGTAACTTTTGGAGATGAGTATGACTCCAGAGCTGAAAAATTAACCTTTGAGGTGGTCAAAATCAGGAGTCCATATCATGCTCTGTTTGGACGGCCGGCTTATGCCAAGTTCATGGCACGGCTGTGCTATGTTTACCTACAACTTAAGATGCCGGGTCACAAGGGTACCATCACCATGCATGGAAGTCGAAAGGTAGCCCTGGAATGTGAGGAGGGCGACGCGGCTTATGCTGAGTCTGTTTGTGTAGCGGAGGAACTAAAGTTTTATCAAAACAACATTGACTCGGCAGATATGACCTCTCTAAAGAAGCCAACCACCGAGCATGACCCGGCGATGAAGTTTAAGTCGGCTGCTGAAACCAAGCTTGTGGATTTCAATCTGGGTGATTCAT
This sequence comes from Triticum aestivum, assembly GCF_018294505.1. NCBI lineage: Eukaryota > Viridiplantae > Streptophyta > Magnoliopsida > Poales > Poaceae > Triticum > Triticum aestivum. The sequence goes on along the minus strand of NC_057798.1, from coordinate 606,857,387 downwards.
CTAAGCAGTTCAGCTTCAGTGCCAATTTGGATCCTAAATAGGAAAGCACGCTCATCGAGTTCATCCGTGAGAACCGGGACATCTTTGCATGGAAACCTTCTGACATGCCAGGTGTACCTAGAGAACTCGCTGAGCACACTCTCAATATTGATCCGAAGTATAAGTCGGTTAGGCAGTTTCTTCGACGGTTCAACGAAGAGAGGCAGAAAGCTATTGGAGAGGAAGTCGCCCGGCTCTTAGCAGCTGGGTTTATTGTTGAAGCTTTTCACCCGGAGTGGTTGGCTAACCCGGTGCTCGTGCTCAAGAAGAACGGCACCTGGCGGATGTGTGTGGATTACACGGACTTTAATAAGGCTTGTCCGGCTGATCCCTTTGCTCTCCCCCGTATTGATCAAATCATTGATGCTACGGCGGGTTGTGAGCGTTTAAGATTTTTGGATGCTTACTCTGGTTATCATCAGATCAAGATGGCAGTTAAGGACCAGGAGAAGACGGCTTTCATCACTCCGTTTGGAGCCTTCTGTTATGTATCTATGCCATTTGGTCTCAAGAGTGCTCAGGCGACTTATCAGCGATGTGTACAGAACTGTCTCCACGATCAAATTGGGCGCAATATTCATGCTTATGTGGATGATATCGTGGTGAAGTCCAGAGAGAAGGAAACCTTGATATCTGACCTGAAAGAGACCTTTGATAATCTCCGGGTTTATAAAATGATGCTTAACCCGGAAAAGTGTGTATTTGGTGTACCTGCAGGTAAGCTCTTGGGTTTCTTGGTTTCAAACAGAGGCATTGAAGCTAATCCGGAGAAGATCAAGGCAATTACCTCTCTGGCTAAACCGGCGTGCATCAATGATGTTCAGCGACTGGCGGGTCGTGTTGCTGCTTTAAGCCGATTCATAAGCTGGTTAGGTGAGAAGGCCCTACCGCTATATCAGATGATGAAGAAAACAGACACCTTTGTCTGGAGTAATGCTGCTAATACTGCCTTTGAAGATTTAAAGAGACAGTTGTCTGAGCCACCGGTCCTTGCGGCTCCCATTGATAAAGAGCCATTGTTGTTATATGTGGCTGCTAATTCACGAGTCGTCAGTGTCGCCATCGTGGTGGAGCGTAAGGAGGCAGGCAAGGAGCATCCGGTTCAACGGCCGGTTTACTACTTCAGCGAGGTGCTCATTGAGTCTAAATAGAGATATCCACATTGGCAGAAACTTGTTTACGGAGTGTTCATGGCAAATCGGAAGCTGAAGCAGTACTTCCAAAGTCATCCTATAACGGTGGTAAGTTCCGCCCCTTTGGGAGACATCATTCAGAACAGGGAGGCCACAAGACGAATCGCGAAGTGGGCTATTGAGCTTGGGCCCTATGGTTTGAAGTATATGCCACGTACTGCTATTAAATCTCAAGCCTTGGTGGACTTTATCAATGATTGGACAGAGTTGCAGGCACCTTAGGAGAAGCCAGATAACACATATTGGACTATTCACTTTGATGGGTCCAGGCAGTTAGAAGGCTCAGGGGCTGGAGTTGTTTTAACTTCCCCTCGAGGTGAAAAATTTCGTTATGTGCTCCGGCTTATGTTTCCCTGTACTAACAATGCAGCTGAGTATGAGGCCTTGCTCCATGGTCTCCGGATGGCCAAAGAGATGACATTGAGCCGGGTAAGGTGCTTGGGCGACTCAGATCTCGTGGCTCAACAGGTGTCAGGCAAGTGGGACTCCAAGGATCCCCTTATGGTGGCTTACCATCGTGAAGTAGATGATGTGGCTGGGCACTTCAAAGGTTATCAAGTAGAGCACACTGATTGAAGGAAGAATGAGGCGGCTGATGCACTAAGTCGGTTGGGATCTCAGCGTAAGCCGGTGCCACCTAACACCTTTCTCGACGTCTTGCATAATCCTTCCGTCAAGGTACCTATAGAAGAAGAACTAGCAGTGCCAGACCTGGAGGCACAGCTGGTGGCTGCCCTTCACGTCATCTCGGATTGGACAGTGCCATATTTGGCCTACATGACCCAGGGAGAGTTGCCTGAGGATGAGACCTTGGCGAGACAAATCATCAGACGGTCCAAATCTATGATGATTGTTAATGGCGAGTTACATCACCTCAGTGTCACAGGGGCGTTTCAACGTTGTGTGTCGCTTGCGGAGGGTCAAGAGATACTTCATGAGATCCATGAAGGAGATTGTGGTCATCATGCCGGCTCAAAATCTCTTGTGGCCAAGGCTTTCCATCATGGTTTCTATTGGCTGACGGCTCATGCTGATGCAGAGGATCTAGTCAGTAAATGTGACAGATGTCAAAAATTCTCACGACGAGCTCATGTGCCGGCTCAAGAGTTGAGGATGATTCCAATTACTTGGCCGTTTGCAGTCTGGGGGCTTGACATGGTTGGACCTTTCAAGAGGTCTAAGGATAAAAATACACACCTCCTGGTGGCAGTGGATAAGTTTACAAAGTGGGTTGAGGCAGAGCCGGTCAGTAAGTGTGATGCAGCCACAGCGGTTCAGTTCATCAAAAAGGTGATCTTCCGTTTTGGTTTTCCACACAGCATCATAACTAATAATGGCACTATTCTCTCCAAGGGTGCCATGGAAGAGTTCTGTCAATGAGAACATATCCGACTTGATGTTTCGGCTGTTGCTCATCCTCAATCTAATGGTCAAGCAGAAAGAGCTAATCAGGAGATCCTGAAGGGTATCAAACCACGGCTCTTGGTCCCCTTACAGCGGTCTCCGTGTTGTTGAGTGGAGGAGTTACCCTCTATACTGTGGAGCGTCAACACTACACCTAACAGATCCACGGGTTACACGCCTTTTTTCATGGTCTATGGAGCAGAGGCAGTCCTGCCAAGTGACATCCGGCATGACTCACCCCACGTGGCGGCTTACGTTGAGGCTGATAACGAAAAAGCTTGTCAGGACGCACTTGACTTGTTGGATGAGGAGCGAGACTTGGCAATAGCCCGCTCGGTGATTTACCAGCAGGACCTTCATCGCTATCACAGCCGCCGGTTTAGAAGCAGAACCTTCCAGGAAGACGACTTAGTGCTCCGGCTCATCCAGGATCAGTCTGATATGCACAAGCTATCCCCTCCTTGGGAAGGACCCTTTGTGGTCAGCAAGAATCTGAACAACGGGTCATACTACCTCATCGATGTTCGAGAGCACAAAGACTCACGTAAATCAGAGGAGGAGACCCACCGGCCGTGGAATATTGCCCATCTTTGGCCTTACTATACTTGAGCCACCGGCTCTCAAGATGTATATATTTTGACGATGTATATATTATATAAAGCAATAAAGCAGGACCTCTGTCCTTTTTTACCCTCAAAAGTCTATATGTCTTTTTTATCAGATGGTGGAAACAACCAACAGGGAGCGGATCATATCTAAATCTGGCTTTCCCTTTGGTCCGGCTTATGATCATATCTGAATCTAGCCATGATCACTTGGGGGCTTCCTGTTCAAACATAGGTCGTATTCGAACCAAAGAGAACATAGCTGTCGATACTCACTTGATCGGCATACTGCCAAACCCACTTGGGGGCTTCTTGATCATATTTGAATCACAGCTTCACCCCTTTGGGTCTGACGTGGATCGTATTCGAATCTGCGTCATTAAACAAGTCTTATGGTCACCTGGGGGTTTCCTGTTCCAACATAGGTCGTATTCGAACCAAAGAGAACATAGCTGTCGATACCCACTTGATAGGCATCGCCAAAGCCACTGGGGGCTATATGATCGTATCCGAATCTTAGCTTATCCCCTTTGGAACGGTTTGCTGATCATATTCGAATCAGAAGCCTTTGAATATTATTTATTATCCATAATATTTCATAAACATAATTATTTGTCTATCTTGAGACCTTCTTGAAAGCACTATGAGATGGGTTTTTTTGTTCTTCTGGCTTAATATTGATCACCCCAGGTTATTAAGTGACAGGTGAACATTATATGTTCCAACCTTCAGGAGTTGAATTTACCCGCATGGTGTAAATCATATAAGCAGGCGAGATTACAAGGATCACAGGATAAGGCAAGCAAATGTAACATCAAGGAAATGAAACATCAACATAAGCTGGAAATATATAGTGATGGCGGCTTATGAAAGTATTAAGCGCCATAAACATGCGCGAAGGCATGACAAAATTGAGAGGTTTTTTCTACCCTATTACAAGACTCCCCGAGTCTGAATAATGAAGCATTTTTTTTGCAAAGTCATAAACGCCTGGCGGTTCACTCCTCTGGTGGGCTTGAAGATTCTGGGTTATCCTTCTCCGCCTCTCCGCCGGCTGCTTTGTCCTGGAAGGTTGATGAGGCCTAGTCAATGCCACTCAAGGCTTCAAACTCGGCTTCATCTGAAGGAAATATGCCCTAGAGGCAATAATAAAGTTATTATTTATTTCCTTATATCATGATAAATGTTTATTATTCATGCTAGAATTGTATTAACCGGAAACATAATACATGTGTGAATACATAGACAAACTTAGTGTCACTAGTATGCCTCTACTTGACTAGCTCGTTTACCAAAGATGGTTATGTTTCCTAACCATAGACAAAAGAGTTGTCATTTGATTAACGGGATCACATCATTAGGAGAATGATGTGATTGACTTGACCCATTCCGTTAGCTTAGCACTTGATAGTTTAGTATGTTGCTATTGCTTTCTTCATGACTTATACATGTTCCTGTAACTATGAGATTATGCAACTCCCGTTTACCGGAGGAACACTTTGGGTGCTACCAAACGTCACAACGTAACTGGGTGATTATAAAGGAGTACTACAGGTGTCTCCAAAGGTACATGTTGGGTTGGCGTATTTCGAGATTAGGTTTTGTCACTCCGATTGTAAGAGAGGTATCTCTGGACCCTCTAAGTAATGCACATCACTATAAGCCTTGCAAGCAATGTAGCTAATGAGTTAGTTATGGAATGATGCATTATGTAACGAGTAAAGAGACTTGTCGGTAACGAGATTGAACTAGGTATTGGATACCGACGATCGAATCTCGGGCAAGTAACATACCAATGACAAAGGGAACAACATATGTTGTTATGTGGTTTGACCGATAAAGATCTTCGTAGAGTATGTGGGAGCCAATATGGGCATCCAGGTCCCGCTATTGGTTATTGACCGGAAATGTGTCTTGGTCATGTCTACATAGTTCTCGAACCCGTAGGGTCCGCACGCTTAATGTTTCGTTGACGATATAGTATTATATGAGTTATGCATGTTGGTAACCGAATGTTGTTCGGAGTCCCGGATGAGATCATGGACATGACGAGGAACTCCGGAATGGTCCGGAGATAAAGTTTGATATATAGGATAATAGTGTTTGTTCTCCGGAAGGGTTCCAGAATTCACCGGAAGGGGTTCCGGATGTTTCCCGAAATGTTTGGGTACGAGAACACGTTATTTGGGCCAAAGGGAAAAGCCCACAAGGTTTTTGGAAAGCGCAAAAGGAAGTTTTGCGGAGTCCAGGGGCCAGACGCCAGGGTCCCTGGCGTCTGGGTCCAGACACCGGGAACCCTGGCGTCTGGCCCTGGAGTCCGAGAAGGACTCTTGCCTTTCGGGTGAAACCGACTTTGTGGAGGCTTTTACTCCAAGTTTCAACCCCAAGGCTCAACATATAAATAGAGGGGCAGGGCTAGCACCAAAGAGACATCAAGAAACACCAAGTCGTGTGCCGGCAACCCCGTCCCCTCTAGTTTATCCTCCGTCATAGTTTCCGTAGTGCTTAGGCGAAGCCCTGCGGAGATTGTTCTTCACCAACACCGTCACCACGCCGTCGTGCTGCCGGAACTCATCTACTACTTCGCCCGTCTTGCTGGATCGAGAAGGCGAGTACGTCATCAAGTTGAACGTGTGCAGAACTCGGAGGTGCCGTGCGTTCGGTACTTGGATCGGTCGGATCGTGAAGACGTACGACTACATCAACCACGTTGATAAACGCTTCCGCTGAGCGATCTTCAAGGGTATGAAGATACACTCCTCCTCTCGTTGCTATGCATCACCATGATCTTGCGTGTGCGTAAAATTTTGAAATTACTATGTTCCCCAACAGTGGTATCAGAGCCTAGGTTTTATGCGTAGATGTCATATGCATGAGTAGAACACAAATAAGTTGTGGGCGATACAAGTCATACTACTTACCAGCATGTCATACTTTGGTTCGGCGGTATTGTGAGATGAAGCGGCCCGGACCGACATTACAGGTACGCTTACGCGAGACTGGTTTCACCGTTACGAGCACTCGTGCTTAAAGGTGGCTGGAGGGTGTCTGTCTCTCTCACTTTAGCTGAATCGAGTGTGGCTACGCCCGGTCCTTGCGAAGGTTAAAACAGCACTAACTTGACGAACTATCGTTGTGGTTTTGATGCGTAGGTAAGAACGGTTCTTGCTAAGCCCGTAGTAGCCACGTAAAATTTGCAACAACAAAGTAGAGGACGTCTAACTTGTTTTTGCAGGGCATGTTGTGATGTGATATGGTCAAGACGTGATGCTATATTTTATTGTATGAGATGATCATGTTTTGTAACCAAAGTTATCGGCAACTGGCAGGAGCCATATGGTTGTCGCTTTATTGTATGAAATACAAACACCCTGTAATTGCTTTACTTTATCACTAAGCGGTAGTGATAGTCGTAGAAGCAATAGATGGCGTAACGACAATGATGCTACGATGGAGATCAAGGTGTCGCGCTGGTGACGATGGTGATCACGACGGTGCTTCGGAGATGAAGATCACAAGCACAAGATGATGGCCATATCATATCACTTATATTGATTGCATGTGATGTTTATCCTTTATGCATCTTATCTTGCTTTGATTGACGGTAGCATTTAAAGATGATCTCTCACTAAAAATTATCAAGAAGTGTTCTCCCTGAGTATGCACCGTTGCGAAAGTTCTCAGTGACACCACGTGATGATCGAGTGTGATAGGCTCTACGTTCAAATACAACGGGTGCAAAACAGTTGCACACGCGAATACTCAGGTTAAACTTGACGAGCCTAGCATATAACAGATATGGCCTCGGAACACGGAGACCGAAAGGTCGAACGTGAATCATATAGTAGATATGATCAACAAAGTGATGTTCACCATTGAAACTACTCCATCTCACGTGATGATCGGACATGGTTTAGTTGATTTGGATCACGTGATCACTTAGATGACTAGAGAGATGTCTGTCTAAGTGGGAGTTCTTAAGTAATATGATTAATTGAACTTAAATTTATCATGAACTTAGTCCTGGTAGTATTTTGCAAATTATGTTGTAGATCAATAGCTTGCGTTGTTGCTTTCATATGTTTATTTTTGATATGTTCCGAGAGAAAATTGTGTTGAAAGATGTTAGTAGCAATGATGTGGATTGGATCTGTGATCTGAGGTTTATCCTCATTGCTGCACAGAAGAATTATGTCCTTAATGCACCACTAGGTGACAGACCTATTGCAGGAGCATATGCAGACGTTATGAACGTTTGGCTAGCTCAATATGATGACTACTTGATAGTTTAGTGCACCATGCTTAACGGCTTAGAATCGGGACTTCAAATACGTTTTGAACGTCATGGACCATATGAGATGATCCAGGAGTTGAAGTTCATATTTCAAGCAAATACCCGAGTTGAGAGATATGAAGTCTCCAACAAGTTCTATGGCTAAAAGATGGAGGAGAATCGCTCAACTAGTGAGCATGTGCTCAGATTGTCCGGGTACTACAATCGCTTGAATCAAGTGGGAGTTAATCTTCCAGATAAGATAGTGATTGACAGAATTCTCTAGTCACCATCACCAAGTTAGTAGAACTTTGTGATGAACTGTAGTATGCAAGGGATGAGGAAAACGATTCCTAAGCTCTTTGTGATGTTGAAATAGACGAAGGTAGAAATCAAGAAAGAGCATCAAGTGTTGATGATTGACAAGACCACTAGTTTCAAAAAGGGGCAAAGGGAAAGAAAGGGAACTTCAAGTAGAATGACAAGCAAGTTGTCAGTCCCGCGAAGAAGCCCAAAGTTGAACCAAATCCTGAAACTGAGTGCTTACACTGCAAAGGAAATGGTCACTGGAAACGGAAATACCTGGAATATTTGGTGGATAAGAAGGATGGCAGAGTGAACAAGGGTATATTTGATATACAAATTATTGATGTGTACCTTACTAGTGTTTATAGTAGCCCCTGAGTATTTGATACTTGTTCGGTTGCTAAAAATTAGTAACTCAAAACAGGAGATACAGAATAAACAGAGACTAGTTGAGGGTGAAGTGACGGCGTATGTTGGAAGTGGTTCCAAGATTGATATGATCATCATCGCACACTCCCTATACTTTCGGGATTAGTGTTAAACCTAAATAAATGTTATTTGGCGTTTGCGTTGAGCATGAATATGATTTGATCATGTTTATTGCAATATGGTTATTCATTTAAAATCAGAGAATAATTGTTATTCTATTTACATGAATAAAACCTTCAATGGTCATACACCCAATGAAAATAGTTTGTTGGATCTCGATCATAGTGATAAGCATATTCATAATATTGATGCCAAACGATGCAAAGTTGATAATGATAGTGCAACTTATTTGTGGCACTGCCATTTGGGTCATATCGGTGTAAAGCGCATGAAGAAACTCCATAAAGATGGATTTTTGGAATCTCTTGGTTATGAATCATTTGATGCTTGCGAACCGTGCCTTTTGGGCAAAATGACTAAAACTCCGTTCTCCAGAACAATGGAATGAGCTAGTGACTTATTGGAAATAATACATACCAATGTATACGGTCCAATGAGTGTTGATGCTCGTGGCGGGTATCGTTATTTTCTGACCTTCACAAGATGAATTGAGCAGATATGAGTATATCTACTTAATGAAGCACAAGTCTGAAACATTTGGAAAGTTCAAAGAATTTCAGAGTGAAGTGGAGAATGATCATAACAAGAAAATAAAGTTTCTGCAATTTGATCGCGGAGACAAATATTTGAGTTACGAGTTTGGTCTTCAATTAAAACAGTGTGGAATAGTTTCACAAACTCATGCCACCTGGAACACCACAGCTTAATGGTGTGTCCAAATGTCATAACAGTACTTTATTGGATTGTCAGGACCCCGACTCAATGCCACATCGATCTAGCATGTAACACCTCATATCACTTTGCGGCCTCACGCACGGTATTCCCACGGGTGTCGCCTTACCTTTGCCCGGGACCGTTTGCACCTTTTGGCACACGTATATGACAGTGTCGCTAGCATCCATATGATAAGGAGCCCGGGCTGACATGGCTAGTCGTAAACCCAAAGCGGCACAGACTTACAGGGACAGGCATCCATGACCCAGCATCGAACGTGTCGGTCATTAGCGAGTGAATCCAGGCTGTAGCACTGGGCTAGCAGGACTCCGGTGAACCGGGCTGTAGCGGGCTAACAGGACTCCGGTATTCATCGCGTGACATTTCCCCGAAGGGACAGACACAGGAACGAAGAAGGACACATGCCGGCCAGCCTAAGTGTTCCGGAGCAGTAGCAAGCTACCATGGCTCAGTGAAACACTAGGAGACATTTCCCGGTAAGAGAGGCTACTAAAGATAAACAACTAGATGGTCAGATCCCACACATACCAAGCATTTCAATAACATACACACAATATGCTCGATATGTGCAAATACAACATGGCATCACAACATGACTCTACGACTCAAGTAATTTATTCAATAGGCTCCGAGGAGCGCGATATTACAAACATGGGTCTCATGACCCAACATCAGAGCATACAAGTCAAAGCACAAGCGGAAGCTATCATGTCTGAGTACAGACATCTATAAATGAAAAAGGCTGAGAAGCCTGACTATCTACCAGATCCTGCCGAGGGCACAAGATCGTAGCTGAGGTAACAAGCTAAACGTCGAAGACCACGCGGAAATACTAGTGAGACTGAAGTCTCTCTGCAAAAACATAAAATAGGCAAACGTGAGTACAAATGTACCCAGCAAGACTTACATCAGAACTATCTACATATGCATCATTATCAACAAAGGGGATGGTGGGGTTTAACTGCAGCAAGCCAGCTTTGACTCGGTGGCTATCCTGAACTACGACTGCAAGTAACTCTTTTGAGGTGGCGCACACGAGTCCACATATTCACCATATCAATACACCACTATGGATCCGCTCCCGTCTCCCTACGAGAACGCCATCCATAGCACTCACGCTTATCTTGCGTATTTTAGAGTATCCACTTTCACTTGTCTATGAACTGATATAAGCAACCCAGAAGTCCTTTTCCGCGGACACGGCTATTCGAATAGATTAGGTTAACCCTGCAGGGGTGTACTTCTTCACACACGCTCTCACCACTTACCGCCGTTTACACGACATGTACTCGGCAACCTTCAAGCGGAAGCCCAACGTGGGTGTCGGCCACGACCTACCTAATCACCTAAGTCTCTAGTCCAGGTTTATCGCCTATTCGGGTTCCATCCATGAGGAGATCCGGCCGGAGTTTCGCTCACAGCCCCAAACGATGTGAACAGGGTTCCCGAGACACCAAACGGGCGCCCGGTACACCGTGCCACGTGCCTACCGCATCACAGCCCACCCCTACGGTCAGCGCTGCCCACGGCCTCCAGCATACTACAAACACCAGAAACTACTTGCAACTCCTGGACAGAGGACAAGGGTGATCAAGAAGCCGAGAGGGTCCATTGGTTTCGGGCCCAATGCGTGGTAGTAGCTGAATCATGGATCACAAACACAGAACTCAGTTCCTGAGGACGGCTGCAATGAGACAACCCACCATGTACTCCTACATGGCCTCTCACCGCTACCTTTACCAAATCGTGTTCACACACTTAGCTCACACACAGTAGGACATGTTCACACGCCTCTGATTCATCCCCGATGAATCAGACCTGACTCAACTCTAAGCAGTAGCAGGCATGACAAACAAGCATGAATGAGTAGGCACATCAGGGCTCAAACAACTCCTACTCATGCTAGTGGGTTTCATCTATTTACTGTGGCAATGACAGGTCATGCAAAGGACAAAGGGGTTCAGCTACCGCAGCAAGTAACAGATGAATCGGTGTTGTCCTAATGCAGTAAAAGAGAGCAGGAGCGAGAGAGTAGGATTGTATCGGAATGAACAAGGGGGTTTTGCTTGCCTGGCACTTTTGAAGATAACATTGAGTCTTCATCAGTGTCAACGATCACATCATCGGTATCACGTCTATCGAGAGGGGACAAATACCGGCAACACAGAAGGGAACACAATCAATGCAATGCACAATATGATGCATGATCATGACATGGCAAAATGAATGTGTCTTGGGCTAATGCAACTAGCAACAGATTAAATGAAGTTGGTTTGAATCCAAGATTCAAATTCAAACTCCATATGTGGTTATTTAAATGTCATTCACTTCATTTGCCCTAAACAGTAGTGATAAGTTGTTCTAACATGCATGAAAATGGTACAGATGGATTCCTTGAATTTTTCTGATAATTTTTCATATATAAATTATTTAATTTGGAGTTACGATTAATTTTCTATGATTTATTGAAGTTTAGAATATATTCTGGAATTATAAATCATTTCCTAATTTATTTTAATTCCAGAAATACTTTACTGCGTCAGCATGACGTATTAGTGACGTCAGCAGGTCAACGTGGCTGGTCCAGGTCAAACCTGGCCAGTGGGTCCCATCCGTCAGTGACTAACCTAACTAATCTAATTCAGTTAGCGGCCTGGGGCCCATTGTCAGTGTCTATTAAACTAACTAATATTTAGTTAACACTAATCCTAGCCTAATTAACAGGCCGGCCCCACATGTCATGGACACAGGGGGGGGGTCAAAGGGTCAAACCCCCTGGTCGGCGGGGTCAACTCGCCGGCGTTTAGCCGCCGGCGAGGCTAAACGCGGCGGTGCAGGTGCGGGTTTCACGTACAGGGCACCGTTCGGGGCGCCGTTGGGCGCTATGGATAGCTGGGAGTGGCCCGCGGCGAGTGGTGCAGGTAGTTGGGTTCGGGGTCGCCGGAAAAGGCGCCGGCGACGAGCTTTGGCGGTGGTGGTGGTCGGTGATGCACGGGCGCGTCGCTACGGTGCGTCGGTGAGCAAAAGGAGAGGCTGGGCAGCACCTGCTAGGCACGGGGAGCACCACGAGCAGCATGGTGAGGCCAGAGGGGCATGGAGGCTATGCGTGCAGCAGCAATGGCGGACGGCGGCTTCAGTGCTCGTGGGGAACGGCGCTACAGCACGGGGGCGAGCACAAGGAGTTAGGGGATAAGGTAAGTGGCTCACGGCGAGTCAGACGGTGCAGACGGCGGGGCCGGGGAGGCTCTGGATGCGGCGAATCAAGCGACGGAGATCGCCGGCACCGAGGTTGAAGAAGACGTCCGGGGCGGCGATGCAGCGCTCCCCTGGTTGCTTGGCTCGGGGTGGACGAGGAGGACGACGATGCGGAGCTCGGGGATACGAAGAGGGAGCGAGGGAGTGGCTGTGGCTGCGGCGGTGACGAACGGCGGCGACGATGGCGTTCGGCCGTTCGCGGGAGAGGGAAACAGAGGAGGGGGAGGAGCACAGGGAGAATGAGAGGGGCCAGGGGGTGCGTGGCGTCTCCGTGGCGCAGGTCAGGACGAGGGAGGGCAAGCAGGAGGTGGCGGGAGGACGTGGCCGCGGTCGCTCGCGTGCGGGCACGCAGCTGCTTCGGGGCGAGGGGAGGAAGACGACGGAGGGGCTGCGGTGGTGGGCTGGGCCAGTTGGCCAGGCCGCCTGCTGGGCCGGCCAGGTGGGCTGCCAGGTAGGTCCAGGTGAGTTCTCTCTCTCTCCTCTATTTTCTGTTTTCTATTATTTCTGCAACTGTAGGGCTTTATTAAAAATACTTAGGCATCTTAAAAAAATCCTGGAATAATCAAGGGCTCTATTTAGATTATTTCCAACAGCCCACACTTATTTTCAGAATTATTTGGGCATTTAGAATATTTTATAGCATTTAAATGCCCAAATGCAAATAGAGTATGATTTAATTCAGAGCCCAATATGTCCTGCAAAAATATAAATCATTTTTGGTAGATGCTTTCACCTCTAACCAGAAATGTTGAACATTTTTAGAGGGCATTTTGGGTTTAATGAAAAAGATTTTATTTTGACCCTAGTTGAATTCATTTGGTGCTAGGGTTTAGTCAATCCCCATTTCAGGTTTAAATGAAATTTAAACATGATGCAACACTCTAATGCATGCACTAGGCATTGTCAGAACTAGGGATGTGACAACTCACCCCCACTAAACAAGAATCTCGTCTCGAGATTCAAGCGTAGGGTAGGATGAAGGGAAAACGCAAACTAGTACAATCTTCACGATCCAGGTTGCACTTCAAATGAACGTTGATTTGAACACCATCTTTGTCTTGTCGTCTTGCTCTGAGAACTTCAGCTAATCAGGACAAGAAGAGGAAAGGAAAACTCTAGAAGGATCGGTCTCCTCGAAGATCGAACAACTTAGGATCAACTCATGGTTTGAGACATGGAAATATCTCTCAAGCTGAGAGACGAAGCACACCTTTAGAGGAATGGAGTGGAACAGATGACGAAGGTTCACTAGGTAGACAACGAGTCCACACCTAAAAAGGTGGTAAACGATTATCAATGTAGCGAGGAGTTGAGTTGCCATGATACCACAACGAGGCACCTTAGGGACGGTGACTCGTAGAAATATCCCCTTAAGTGGCAAAAGAATTACCTTTGATTCAGAGATCATTGAAACTCTTTAAACCAGCCTAAGGCAATTCTCGAGCGATCATTTGGAGGGGTTCGGTAGAATGGCATACTCGGACTTGGATGATGTGGATTACCTTGTTGAAGACAACGTAATGGATGAATTTGCTTATCACCGGAAATGGAAGAGACCCATGGTAGAATGGCACATTGGCGGTGCAAGCTGGGAACAAAATGCAAATGCTGGGAATGATTCTGGTAACTGGGGAAGAACCCAACAATAGAGAGTGAATTCACTGTTGGAGTGGTTATAGCATAACCGAGGAAATCTGGGGCAATCCCAGCTAGTGCCGATGATAAGACGTAGCGCTTGTGCGTGCTCTCAAGAACTTGAGCATTTCCATATTCATCAAGGTTTTACCAACATCCGTGTCAAGGGTCCGGTAACACAACTTACTACCATGATGAATGGTGATGGAGGATGCAGATGCAAAGGAAGATAACACCTTCTCAGATTACACCTTAGCGAGGCCAAGGAACAAAATCTGGATGATCGACCGAGAGACATTTAGCACTCCGCTTCTAATGTTCTCCTTGATGTGCTAGTGTATCCCATTCATAGATACGGTTTGATAACTAGAACATCAAGTAAAGGTCGGACTTCGGGAACACAACAAATCCATAAGGGCACAACTAGAGAGTAAATCCTACGAAGTCCTTATGGGAAGGTGGCCAACTTCATCAATCAAGATATTATAATAACAGGTCTTCCGGCTGGGTGTGTTGGCCATGACATCCACTTTATCGGTTATCGCGAGACCAATATTATAGTTCTTGGGAAATGTTCCAAACCATCATATCTGCCTGAGATTCAGATCTGGTTGGTGTCAGGATATTCCAGACTCATCGAGTCTAGGAAGAAAAACGAAAGTTTGCAACACAAATCGACGAGATGACGTTGCGAGATTCTCGGAAGATGAACTACGATAGCAAGCTCCAAAACATGAGCTGGTTCTGCTACAAACATGTGAACACGTTGTCCCAGACAAGCATGACCACGTGGTAGTCTTATAATAAAACACTACCGAGTTCAGGAGGGGGAACCATCAACGAGGGTATCGAAGTTCTTTCATAAGTCCGGATTAGCTCTTATGAAGGAACTCCTTCTCCTTGAACAAATCAATCAGTGGCTTGGTGTGCTAGGGATACATATAGATTGAAGGTTGCAAGTCTTCAAACCACAGCATTCTTCGCACGTGTGCATGACTGATTTGGAATGATTCCAAAGAAAGCAACATTGACTTTCTCGAATCCACGGCGGCAACTTGCATCAGATGCACATGAATTAAAGGAAGTCACTACCTTCATCCAAACATATGCTTCATGAGCTAGCATGAACAAATGCTTTCAAAAGTTTCCAACACTAGCTTAATGTTCAACAAAATTATGGAGGAGACAAGGATGTTGTCAATGGGCTCAACAACAATTCATCTGGGTTTCCTTTTAAAAGGAATTCCATAGTTAAGTGAACAAGTGATAGCATTGGTCAGACCTAAAAGATATAATGGTGTATGCTCGAGGGATCAACCACGAATAAGACAACATTACGAGCATCGTTGGTACTGATTTGATTTGACGATAGCCCACACTCAAATCAAAGGATTGATAAGACAATAGGTCCAGCAACTGATCACAAGGACCAATCGATGAAGATATCATCTTTCTTCAACACACACTACACAAGAATATCCCTTTGGAACGAACTAAGTCAGACAAGCTTTTATCTTCCAACTCTCCAAGTTGTTGTCTAGCTTAACCAACTAGCTCAGGGATATCTAACACCGATTCTTGGAGAGAAGGTGGTTCACAAGAAACCAACTTGATCACGAACTCAACATAGCGGTCAGGTGACAACCCGGTAACACCTCCAAGAAGATATTTGGAAAGTCACGAACCACCGGTATGTTACTAAGCTCGAGAACAATCTTGCTTTTGAGGGCAAGACGATATGATCAAATGAGTGAGGACTTGACAAGATCCTAACTCATCAATCGAAGGGTGCACCGAAATAAGGACTAGGTAGCACGATCAGTCTTAGAAGGATGATTCGAAAACCAACATACTAAGAATGAAATTATTATCCTTTAACTACCAAGCAACAGAGTTGCTAGCAGTATTGATTTCACACATCACAATTCATTTGTCGGTATTCCGGTTGCATCAACACGAAGGCCGAGGAATGAACAATGATGGCAAGAAGTATCACTGTACCAAGAGTTCATAGGATGGTGTGCAATTCCTATAACAATCCCGATATAAAGATGGTAATACTCCAAGGTAGAACAGAACCAAAGCTGGATTAGCAATTTGATCTGCGGAGCACAACTTCTTTGACCCAATCCTAGATATGGAAGAGGTACTGGAGTTTGTTTCTCCTAGTCATTCTGGATAGAATGGCTTGACGGACCACAAGAGTAATAGGCATCGATAACGAACGCACGCATACTCTTGACTATCAATTGATAGACGAGGGTCAGAATGCAACTAAAGAGAACAACTCAAAGGAACATATAATTTTCTGAGTTGTGGATGCATAGATTAGTATGTCGAACCAAGTTCAACATATTTCTTCCGGATAACCCATGCAGAAAGGTAGAACTGGCAGAGTCACGATTTATGAATGGAGAACTCCTCAAGAATACTCTGATTGTGATATTTCGATCAACGAGGAACATCTGCCATAAGTAGTTCATGGTATTGGAAGAAGAAGATACCACGGACTTCAAGGACTATCGCAAAGGTTACTAATAACCTAAGGGAACTAGCAATTACTATCAACATGAAGTAAGTAGAGTGAATCTCGGGTTCAAGAACCCAGGAATAGAATACCTACTACTAAGTAGCATCACGGGATGCTTCGAGAATGATGGCCAGAATCATCACACTGGGAACACAAATCATGGCTAAATTACTAGATGATCCCCTAAGACACCTAGGGTCATAATAATACTCCAACATATATGTCAAGGTAATAAAGTACCTCAACTCACTGATTAGTGTGGTTAATCTGGCCCATGGGAACATCGAAACGGGAAGAAAGGATTTGCAAATGCATCAGACTATTTAGAAACCTGGGATGACTCGGACAGCATAACGGCTGTAAATGCTCAGAAAAGATTTGAGACATTCACAAAAATGGTGGCATAACCACTCAGAAGCACAATATCAAGGTTTCGAGATCAACAATTAACATACGGAAGTAGTAGAAACTGAACTGAGGCTTAAATCCAACAATCTTATAAGTCTACTGATTAGTAACACGTGATCCTAATAGAAAGAAGAGATAGCCTAGTTCTTAATCCCCGTAGAAGAGAAGATGACTCAGATCAGAAGGGCATGAGGTATAAGGAGTAAAAAGAGCCTTACGTTCCATCCCACAATCAATTCCCTTATATAACTAAAGAATTTCTAGACTCAACTTCGACCAGTTTGGCTTGGTAATCCTACAGGCAGTCAAGCTCTGATACCAACGCTGTCAGGACCCCGACTCAATGCCACATCGATCTAGCATGTAACACCTCATATCACTTTGCGGCCTCACGCACGGTATTCCCACGGGTGTCGCCTTACCTTTGCCCGGGACCGTTTGCGCCTTTTGGCACACGTATATGACAGTGTCGCTAGCATCCATATGATAAGGAGCCCGGGCTGACATGGCTAGTCGTAAACCCAAAGCGGCACAGACTTACAGGGACAGGCATCCATGACCCAGCATCGAACGTGTCGGTCATCAGCGAGTGAATCCAGGCTGTAGCACTGGGCTAGCAGGACTCCGGTGAACCGGGCTGTAGCGGGCTAACAGGACTCCGGTATTCATCGCGTGACATTTCCCCGAAGGGACAGACACAGGAACGAAGAAGGACACATGCCGGCCAGCCTAAGTGTTCCGGAGCAGTAGCAAGCTACCATGGCTCGGTGGAAACACTAGGAGACATTTCCCCGGTAAGAGAGGCTACTAAAGATAAACAACTAGATGGTCAGATCCCACACATACCAAGCATTTCAATAACATACACACAATATGCTCGATATGTGCAAATACAACATGGCATCACAACATGACTCTACGACTCAAGTAATTTATTCAATAGGCTCCGAGGAGCGAGATATTACAAACATGGGTCTCATGACCCAACATCAGAGCATACAAATCAAAGCACAAGCGGAAGCTATCATGTCTGAGTACAGACATCTATAAATGAAAAAGGCTGAGAAGCCTGACTATCTACCAGATCCTGCCGAGGGCACAAGATCGTAGCTGAGGTAACAAGCTAAACGTCGAAGACCACGCGGAAATACTAGTGAGACTGAAGTCTCTCTGCAAAAACATAAAATAGGCAAACGTGAGTACAAATGTACCCAGCAAGACTTACATCAGAACTATCTACATATGCATCATTATCAACAAAGGGGATGGTGGGGTTTAACTGCAGCAAGCCAGCTTTGACTCGGTGGCTATCCTGAACTACGACTGCAAGTAACTCTTTGAGGTGGCGCACACGAGTCCACATATTCACCATATCAATACACCACTATGGATCCGCTCCCGTCTCCCTACGAGAACGCCATCCATAGCACTCACGCTTATCTTGCGTATTTTAGAGTATCCACTTTCACTTGTCTATGAACTGATATAAGCAACCCAGAAGTCCTTTTCCGCGGACACGGCTATTCGAATAGATTAGGTTAACCCTGCAGGGGTGTACTTCTTCACACACGCTCTCACCACTTACCGCCGTTTACACGACATGTACTCGGCAACCTTCAAGCGGAAGCCCAACGTGGGTGTCGGCCACGACCTACCTAATCACCTAAGTCTCTAGTCCAGGTTTATCGCCTATTCGGGTTCCATCCATGAGGAGATCCGGCCGGAGTTTCGCTCACAGCCCCAAACGATGTGAACAGGGTTCCCGAGACACCAAACGGGCGCCCGGTACACCGTGCCACGTGCCTACCGCATCACAGCCCACCCCTACGGTCAGCGCTGCCCACGGCCTCCAGCATACTACAAACACCAGAAACTACTTGCAACTCCTGGACAGAGGACAAGGGTGATCAAGAAGCCGAGAGGGTCCATTGGTTTCGGGCCCAATGCGTGGTAGTAGCTGAATCATGGATCACAAACACAGAACTCAGTTCCTGAGGACGGCTGCAATGAGACAACCCACCATGTACTCCTACATGGCCTCTCACCGCTACCTTTACCAAATCGTGTTCACACACTTAGCTCACACACAGTAGGACATGTTCACACACCTCTGATTCATCCCCGATGAATCAGACCTGACTCAACTCTAAGCAGTAGCAGGCATGACAAACAAGCATGAATGAGTAGGCACATCAGGGCTCAAACAACTCCTACTCATGCTAGTGGGTTTCATCTATTTACTGTGGCAATGACAGGTCATGCAAAGGACAAAGGGGTTCAGCTACCGCAGCAAGTAACAGATGAATCGGTGTTGTCCTAATGCAGTAAAAGAGAGCAGGAGCGAGAGAGTAGGATTGTATCGGAATGAACAAGGGGGTTTTGCTTGCCTGGCACTTTTGAAGATAACATTGAGTCTTCATCAGTGTCAACGATCACATCATCGGTATCACGTCTATCGAGAGGGGACAAATACCGGCAACACAGAAGGGAACACAATCAATGCAATGCACAATATGATGCATGATCATGACATGGCAAAATGAATGTGTCTTGGGCTAATGCAACTAGCAACAGATTAAATGAAGTTGGTTTGAATCCAAGATTCAAATTCAAACTCCATATGTGGTTATTTAAATGTCATTCACTTCATTTGCCCTAAACAGTAGTGATAAGTTGTTCTAACATGCATGAAAATGGTACAGATGGATTCCTTGAATTTTTCTGATAATTTTTCATATATAAATTATTTAATTTGGAGTTACGATTAATTTTCTATGATTTATTGAAGTTTAGAATATATTCTGGAATTATAAATCATTTCCTAATTTATTTTAATTCCAGAAATACTTTACTGCGTCAGCATGACGTATTAGTGACGTCAGCAGGTCAACGTGGCTGGTCCAGGTCAAACCTGGCCAGTGGGTCCCATCCGTCAGTGACTAACCTAACTAATCTAATTCAGTTAGCGGCCTGGGGCCCATTGTCAGTGTCTATTAAACTAACTAATATTTAGTTAACACTAATCCTAGCCTAATTAACAGGCCGGCCCCACATGTCATGGACACAGGGGGGGGGTCAAAGGGTCAAACCCCCTGGTCGGCGGGGTCAACTCGCCGGCGTTTAGCCGCCGGCGAGGCTAAACGCGGCGGTGCAGGTGCGGGTTTCACGTACAGGGCACCGTTCGGGGCGCCGTTGGGCGCTATGGATAGCTGGGAGTGGCCCGCGGCGAGTGGTGCAGGTAGTTGGGTTCGGGGTCGCCGGAAAAGGCGCCGGCGACGAGCTTTGGCGGTGGTGGTGGTCGGTGATGCACGGGCGCGTCGCTACGGTGCGTCGGTGAGCAAAAGGAGAGGCTGGGCAGCACCTGCTAGGCACGGGGAGCACCACGAGCAGCATGGTGAGGCCAGAGGGGCATGGAGGCTATGCGTGCAGCAGCAATGGCGGACGGCGGCTTCAGTGCTCGTGGGGAACGGCGCTACAGCACGGGGGCGAGCACAAGGAGTTAGGGGATAAGGTAAGTGGCTCACGGCGAGTCAGACGGTGCAGACGGCGGGGCCGGGGAGGCTCTGGATGCGGCGAATCAAGCGACGGAGATCGCCGGCACCGAGGTTGAAGAAGACGTCCGGGGCGGCGATGCAGCGCTCCCCTGGTTGCTTGGCTCGGGGTGGACGAGGAGGACGACGATGCGGAGCTCGGGGATACGAAGAGGGAGCGAGGGAGTGGCTGTGGCTGCGGCGGTGACGAACGGCGGCGACGATGGCGTTCGGCCGTTCGCGGGAGAGGGAAACAGAGGAGGGGGAGGAGCACAGGGAGAATGAGAGGGGCCAGGGGGTGCGTGGCGTCTCCGTGGCGCAGGTCAGGACGAGGGAGGGCAAGCAGGAGGTGGCGGGAGGACGTGGCCGCGGTCGCTCGCGTGCGGGCACGCAGCTGCTTCGGGGCGAGGGGAGGAAGACGACGGAGGGGCTGCGGTGGTGGGCTGGGCCAGTTGGCCAGGCCGCCTGCTGGGCCGGCCAGGTGGGCTGCCAGGTAGGTCCAGGTGAGTTCTCTCTCTCTCCTCTATTTTCTGTTTTCTATTATTTCTGCAACTGTAGGGCTTTATTAAAAATACTTAGGCATCTTAAAAAAATCCTGGAATAATCAAGGGCTCTATTTAGATTATTTCCAACAGCCCACACTTATTTTCAGAATTATTTGGGCATTTAGAATATTTTATAGCATTTAAATGCCCAAATGCAAATAGAGTATGATTTAATTCAGAGCCCAATCTGTCCTGCAAAAATATAAATCATTTTTGGTAGATGCTTTCACCTCTAACCAGAAATGTTGAACATTTTTAGAGGGCATTTTGGGTTTAATGAAAAAGATTTTATTTTGACCCTAGTTGAATTCATTTGGTGCTAGGGTTTAGTCAATCCCTATTTCAGGTTTAAATGAAATTTAAACATGATGCAACACTCTAATGCATGCACTAGGCATTGTCAGAACTAGGGATGTGACATGGATATGGTGCGATCTATGATGTATCTTACCGCTTTACCACTATCGTTTTGGGGCTATGCATTAGAGACGGTTGCATTCACTTTAAATAGGGCACCATCAAAATCCGTTGAGACGACGCCTTATGAACTGTGGTTTGGCAAGAAACCAAAGTTGTCGTTTCTTAAAGTTTGGGGCTGCGATGCTTATGTGAAAAAGTTTCAACCTGATAAGCTCGAACCTAAATCAGAGAAGTGCGTCTTCATAGAATACCCAAAGGAAACTGTTGGGTACACCTTCTATCACAGATCCGGGGGCAAGTTATTCGTTGCTAAGATGGATCCTTTCTAGAGAAGGAGTTTCTCTCGAAAGAAGTGAGTGGGAGGAAAGTAGAACTTGATGAGGTAACTGTACCTGCTCCCTTATTGGAAAGTAGTTCATCACAGAAATCAGTTCCTGTGATTCCTACACCAATTAGTGAGGAAGCTAATGATGATGATCATGAAGCTTCAGATCAAGTTACTACCGAACCTTGTAGGTCTTCCAGAATAAGATCCACACCAGAGTGGTACGGTAATCGTGTTCTAGAATTCATGTTACTAGACCATGATGAACCTACGAACTATGAGGAAGCGATGATGAGCCCAGATTCCGCGAAATGGCTTGAGGCCATAAAATCTGAGATAGGATCCATATATGAGAACAAAGTGTGGACTTTGATTGACTTGCACAATGATCGGCGAGACATTAAGATTAAATGGATCTTCAAGAGGAAGACGGACACTGATAGTAGTGTTAGTATCTACAAAGCTAGAATTGTCGCAAAAGGCTTTCGACAAGTTCAAGGTATTGACTATGATGAGAATTTCTCACTCGTATCTATGCTTAAGTCTGTCCGAATCATGTTAGCAATTGCCGCATTTTATGAAATCTGGCAAATGGATAAACAAAACTGCATTCCTTAATGGATTTATTAAAGAAGAGTTGTATATGATGCAACCAAGAGGTTTTGTTGATCCTAAAGGTGTTAACAAAATGTGCAAGCTCCAGTGATCCATCTATGGACTGGTGCAAGCATCTCGGAGTTGGAATATACGCTTTGATAAGTTGATCAAAGCATATAGTTTTATACGGACTTGCAGTGAAGCCTGTATTTACAATAAAGTGAGTGGGAGTACTACAGCATTTCTGATAAGTATATGTGAATGACATATTGTTGATCAGAAATAATGTAGAATTATTCTGCAAAGCATAAAGGGGAGTTTGAAAGGGGTTTTTTTCAAAGAAAGACCTCGGTGAAGCTGCTTACATATTGAGTATCAAGATCTATTGAGATAGATCAAGACGCTTGATAAGTTTTTCAATAAGTACATACCTTGTCAAGATTTTGAAATAGTTCAAAATGGAACAGTCAAAGAAAGAGTTCTTGCCTGTGTTGCAAAGGTGTGAAATTGAGTAAGACTCAAATCCTGACCACAGCAGAAAATAGAAAAGAGAATGGAAGTCATTCCCAATGCCTCAGTCATAGGTTCTATAAAGTATGCTATGTTGTGTACCAGACCTATTGTATACCTTGCTCTGAATTTGGCAAGGGAGTACAATAGTGATCTAGTAGTAGATCACTGGACATTGGTCAAGAATATCCTTAGTGAGGACTAAGGAAATATTTCTCGATTATGGAGGTGATAAAAGAGCCCGTCGTAAAGAGTTACATCGGTGCAAGCTTTTACACTGATCCAGATGACTCTAAGTCTTAATCTGGATACATATTGAAAGTGGGAGCAATTAGCTAGAGTAGCTCCGTGCAAAGCATTGTAGACATAGAATATTTGCAAAATACATACGACTCTATAATATGACATACCCGTTGACTAAACTTCTCTCACGAGCAAAACATGATCATACCTTAGTACTCTTTGGGTGTTAATCACATAGCGATGTGAACTAGATTATTGACTCTAGTAAACCCTTTGGGTGTTGATCACATGACGATGTGAACTATGGGTATTAATCACATATAGATGTGAATATTGGTGTTAAATCACATGATGATGTGAACTAGATTATTGAATCTAGTGCAAGTGGGAGACTGAAGGAAATATGCCCTAGAGGCAATAGTAAAGTTATTATTTATTTCCTTATATCATGATAAATGTTTATTATTCATGCTAGAATTGTATTAACCGGAAACATAATACATGTGTGAATACATAGACAAACATAGTGTCACTAGTATGCCTCTACTTGACTAGCTCATTTATCAAAGATGGTTATGTTTCCTAACCATAGACAAAAGAGTTGTCATTTGATTAACGGGATCACATCATTAGGAGAATGATGTGATTGACTTGACCCATTCCGTTAGCTTAGCACTTGATCGTTTAGTATGTTGCTATTGCTTTCTTCATGACTTATACATGTTCCTGTAACTATGAGATTATGCAACTCCCGTTTACCGGAGGAACACTTTGGGTGCTACCAAACGTCACAACGTAACTGGGTGATTATAAAGGAGTACTACAGGTGTCTCCAAACGTACATGTTGGGTTGGCGTATTTCGAGATTAGGTTTTGTCACTCCGATTGTCGGAGAGGTATCTCTGGGCCCTCTCGGTAATGCACATCACTATAAGCCTTGCAAGCAATGTAGCTAATGAGTTAGTTACGGAATGATGCATTACGTAACGAGTAAAGAGACTTGTTGGTAACGAGATTGAACTAGGTATTGGATACTGACGATCGAATCTCGGGCAAGTAACATACCAATGACAAAGGGAACAACGTATGTTGTTATGCGGTTTGACCGATAAAGATCTTCGTAGAATATGTGGGAGCCAATATGGGCATCCAGGTCCCGCTATTGGTTATTGACTGGAAACGTGTCTCGGTCATGTCTACATAGTTCTCGAACCCGTAGGGTCCGCACGCTTAATGTTTCGTTGACGATATAGTATTATATGAGTTATGCATGTTGGTAACCGAATGTTGTTCGGAGTCCCGGATGAGATCATGGACATGAAGAGGAACTCCGGAATGGTCCGGAGATAAAGTTTGATATATGGGATAATAGTGTTTGATCTCCGGAAGGGTTCCGGAATTCACCGGAAGGGGTTCCGGATGTTTCCCGAAATGTTTGGGTACGAGAACACGTTATTTGGGCCAAAGGGGAAAGCCCACAAGGTTTTTGGAAAGCGCAAAAGGAAGTTTTGCGGAGTCCAGGGGCCAGACGCCAGGGTCCCTGGCGTCTGGGTCCAGATGCCGGGAACCCTGGCGTCTGGCCCTGGAGTCCGAGAAGGACTCTTGCCTTTCGGGTGAAACCGACTTTGTGGAGGCTTTTACTCCAAGTTTCGTCCCCAAGGCTCAACATATAAATAGAGGGGCAGGGCTAGCACCAAAGAGACATCAAGAAACACCAAGCCGTGTGCCGGCAACCCCGTCCCCTCTAGTTTATCCTCCGTCATAGTTTCTTTAGTGCTTAGGCGAAGCCCTGCAGAGATTGTTCTTCACCAACACCGTCACCACGCCGTCGTGCTGCCGGAACTCATCTACTACTTCGCTCGTCTTGCTGGATCGAGAAGGCGAGGACGTCATCGAGATGAACGTGTGCAGAACTCGGAGGTGCCGTGCGTTCGGTACTTGGATCGGTCGGATCATGAAGACATACGACTACATCAACCACGTTGATAAACGCTTCGACTTAGCGATCTTCAAGGGTATGAAGATACACTCCTCCTCTCGTTGCTATGCATCACCATGATCTTGCGTGTGCGTAGGAAAATTTTG
This sequence comes from Triticum aestivum, assembly GCF_018294505.1. NCBI lineage: Eukaryota > Viridiplantae > Streptophyta > Magnoliopsida > Poales > Poaceae > Triticum > Triticum aestivum. Next base: position 606,832,200 of record NC_057798.1, on the reverse strand, counting down.
AAATTACTATGTTCCCCAACATCATCATTTATTAAACTGGTTGGATCCACTTCAGGGGCAAAGGTATGCTTACGAGTTGGAGGGATCAGGGTGACTTCATCATAGGGAGGTGTTGGGATTCTCCGATTCTCGTTGTGATAGCCCGACTGATACTTGGTAAGATCAGTATCGTTCCCGATAAGAGTAGCCACGGGGCGTATATCTTTGACATAGGCGGTGAAGTCATGTTCGTCAAATACGGTCCCATCTTCTTTAAGACTGGGGTATCCAAGAGCAAGGTCGGCCGGGTCTAGTTCTGGAATGCATGCTTTCGCCCGGCTCAACGCAGCTACGACCCCGGCTCTTGCGGACGCCCACCTTAGATCTTGGACCCGTTGAGGTAGTGAAGCTAGCCGTTTCAGCACGTCTTGTAGGAGATAAGGAACGTCATCTGATAAATCTACAACGGCCAGAGCACGTTGTGACCCGGTGTAGAGCTGCTCCACAAGAGTATAAACCGCCTTCAACTTGATCAACATGTTCTGCTTGAGATTTGTGCTCCTAGGGCCTGCATTATTAAACATAAGGTGAGCCGGAGTTTACAATTGAAGTAATCATAGAAAGGAGGTTTGCAAGGTTTAAAGTTTATATGAGTAACTTACCAAAGATTGCTGAGACCATTTGAGATATCTGGCGCTTTAAGCTGGACAGCTCCGTTGTTGCTTCTGCAAGCAATGCCTCTGCCGTCTCGGCCCGGGACACCAGTGAAGCCTTTTCATCAGCCCAGATTTTCTTCTCCGCCTCAAAATTATTCTTCAACTTTTCTTGTTCAGAGACACTGAATTCAAATTTGGAGTTGGCCTTTTGAATTTCAAGTTCTTGAGCTGCCAGGCGCTTCTTCAGATCAGCAGTTTCCGACTCAAATTGACTTATGGTGGCCTGCATTAATGTCGGGTTATAATCAGGATTATGGTAAGATAACATTAAGTCCCAAGCACTTTGCAAGCAAAGATACTTGACACTTGGGGGCTAATGTATGCTGAAGAATTTTAACTTACAATGCCGGCTCATGGAAATTAAGTCTCAAGCACTTTGCAAGCAAAGATGCTTGACACTTGGGGGCTAATGTGTATCGCAAGTTAAACGTATCATGTTACAAACCGAGTTAAGTATCTTCTTTCTAAACTGGACAAAGCAGTGCTAAGCAGTTTTTCTAAGTCTACAGCATATTTATTCATAAGCACTAGACTTGGGGGCTGATACAGTAATTATGATTCAGAAAAAGGGGATAAGTTATACCTCAGATTTTTGCTGTATTTGCTTCACCATGTCGATTTCCAAGTCACGGCTGCTATGTACTTGATTAAGATAGCCAGAGACTATATCTCCAATGCTTAAATGAGTATAGTCAGCAATGTCCAGTTTGGCCTTTCGGCGTTCCAAAGGTTCCTCCTTAACAGGGCACTTGGTAAGGACAGTGGGCCGCCCCAGTTCAATAAATTGAGTCTTCAGAATCTCAACCTCCGGATCAATTGTCTTAGCCGGGCTAGGAGCATCCGGATTATCAGAGCTATTGAGAATGTCTTCGTCGGGTGGATCAGAGGTTGGTGTTGGAATGTCATGGGTTGATTCAGGCGGCGGCTGATGAGTGGAACTATCAGGAGCAGCCGTGCCAAGCTCCGGTTCAGTCACGACCGGGTCTTGGGGCGGCTTACTCCTTTTTACCCTCTTACTGGGTTTCACTTGCACGCTGTGGACAAAGGCAGAAGGATGAGTACAAAGGCATGGGTAAGGTAAAACATAAAGTAAACAAAATTACATTACCCGGGGGTAGTTTTGAAAGCCGGCATGTTAGATTGCATAGACTCGCCGGAAGAAGGAGAGGTATCCTGATAATTGGAGTCAGATGAATTGAGAGGTTGGCGAATTAAACCCGCCAAAGGTAAAACAAAACGTAAATCGGAGATAAACTCAGTCTGACGCTTCCTGGTTACGTCAGGTAAGCCAGAGGAGAGCTCTACATCCTTGCTGTTCCGGGTCTGCCTCCGGCTTTTGAACTGCTGTTGCTTCAAAAGAAATTGAGGATCTTGATAAGCTAGAGGATGTGAAAATCTTACTTTCCGGGTCACCCTTCGGATTTTTTGCTTGGGCAAAGGCTCTGAGTCGGAGGAGATTATAGTTACCTCTTCGTCAACCGCTTGGCTGTTCCCCGTATCCTCCTGAAATGATAGAATGTCAATAAAATAATGACAAAAGAGTCAAGGAAGTTAAAAGCTACCTCTTCTTCATCATCATCAGTGTCATCCAGCTTAAACATATCTGAGGCACTTGGCTTCCTCTTCTTCGAAGTTCCAGTCTTGGTGGTTTTCCTTTCAGCTCTTTTTGCCACCCTGGCTTGTTTGGCCGCCTCATGGTTATACTTGACCTTCCAGAAGTTGGCATCGGCCTGTGAAAAATGATAAGGGGTTATGAATAAAAGCAAGGTGCATTATCTTAAAGAATATTCATTGAGGTTGATAACTCACTGTGGGAGCCGGGTTCGTCTTGCAGAAAGGAAGTAAGCCAAAGGCATTACTAGTCACTGTGCCCTCTTTCAACAACGTTTGGATTGTAGCCTCCACCACATCATGTGGTAAGTCGTCGGGACTAACAGTGGGTCATCCTTCTCGCCTGAGTAAGTGCACATTAAGCCGGGGCGACGGCTTAACGGAAGCACTCGCCAAGTGACCCAGACTCGGACCAGATCGATGTCGTCTAAGCCGTTTCCCAAAAGAGCTTTGATTCTTCTAATGGTGGGAGCGAGTGGCAGACGTTCAACAGCAAAAAGTTTATCCGGCAGCGGGTGGTTGGATTCAAGGCGCAGAGCGCGGAAGCCGGGCAGAGGGTTCTCGCCAGCCGGAGAAGTGTCCTGGCAATAGAACCATGTCTGATTCCAATCCTTCAGATGACTCGGCAGTTCATCATAAGGAAAAAGACAGTCTCTCCGCCGCTGAATTGAGATGCCACCAAGTTTTAGGCTGGGCCCGTTGGCACGTTCATTTTGCCGGTTTAAATAGAATAGCTCTCTGAACAAAAGAAGATTGGGCTCTTCTCCTAGATATACCTCGTAGAAGACTTGGAAGTTGCAAATGTTTGACACGGAATTGGGCCCGATGTCTTGAGGTCTGAGGTCAAAGAAATGCAGAACATCCCTGAAGAATTTTGAACTGGGTGGAGCAAATCCCCGGCTCATATGATCTGTAAAAACTATCACCTCCCCTTCTTTGGGTTGAGGTTTCTCCTCGGATGAGTCAGGGGCACGATAATACATAACCTGCTTCTTGGGAAGATGGCCAGACTTCACAAATTCAGACAATTTACTTTTTGTGACTGTGGATGGGACCCAATTACAGGTCACAGGAGCCTTGGTTGCCTTAGGTGCCATGACGTAAGTACAAGCCTATGACAAAGTAAGAAGATCCGGCTCAATTTTAACCCGGAGAGAAAGTATTTTTTCTATCCAAAATGGCGGCTTATAACGGGGCCTAATGACATATGACTGATTATATCTGGTTACCTAAGCCGCTATGGGAATTAGTGACAGTTAAGTTATCTTAATTAACAGGAGCTGGCAAGACTATCAGTTGACATTGTTTATTTTTAAACCGACAATGAGAGCCGCTAGAGTTAAATGGGTCTAACAGAAATAGGTTTCACAAGTTGCGATTATTATTTTGGATCAAACAGATGTTCTAAAAAGAAAATTTTCTAGGCCTAAGACTGGCACAAATGAAGCTCAAGGGCTCGAACGGGGACTCTGTGTGACGGAAAGGGATCTATTTGCATTCGAAATGGGTGCGAAACGGCTACCGCATCAGTCTTATACCATCTTACAGATCAAGAAACGATGGTGGCGATGAAATCTATAGGGGGTTCCTGGCGAACAGTGAAGAACAACGAAGAAATCGAAGTTCCTAATGCAGATCTGAGGAACAAGAAAGAGGAAACTTACAGATGCAGAGTGGCTGTGGAGGATCGTCGCATTTTTCTGGTCAAACAGGTAGATGCAGTGGCCTGAGTTGGCGAAGACGAGGAGATCTGCGACGGCGATGGCGGCGGAACTCGAGCGAAAGAGAGATAGCAAGAGGAAGAAGATGAACAACTGAGGGAGAAAACGGAGATGACCTAGGTCGAGCCTATTTATAGGGAAGGGCCAACCGGGACTGTACGAGAAACGAGGAGATTGGATATTATTATCCAGCGGCCCCGACGCCTCGGGTTTCGGGACAATCAGTAAAGGCAAAGATTCGTTGAAGATATAGCAGGTTAAAATAAGGATTTAATTGGATATGACGTCACATCGGGTTAACATGGATCCAGAAGATGACGTCATGGAGAGTTAAACCCTTTTGCACAGACAGAAGACCAAAGGCTTATTTCTTAAGGTATTTTAAAATTGACATGAACCGGTTCAAATCAATCTGGGGCATAATGTTGGGGGTATAACTATTTGTGTAAGCCGCCCAGGAGGGGCCGGGTTACGCAAAGAAGACTCATCAAAAGAAGCCCAAGACCAAGCGTGAAGATGGCGGTTCAATAAAGGGTCTAAAGCCCGCAAGAGGCTTAAGGCCCACAGTGGTAAACCGTCATGATAATATGACTTGTAACATAAGGTAGACTTAACAAGTCACTGAACCGAACACTGTCTATGAGCCGGCCGGGACTCTGTAGGCCACAGGGCGTCCACCCATGTATATAAGGGGACGACCCGCTGGCGGCTTAGGGTAAGAAACAACTCATCGAGAATCGGGCATAGCGTATCTCGCTCCCTGGTCATCGAAACATCAAGCAATACCAACCCAACTAGACGTAGGCCTTACCTTCATCGTAAGGGGCCGAACTAGTACAAACTCCTTGTGTCTCTTGTCCTAACTAACCCTTCAAGCTTCCTAGTTGTGATGGCTCCACGATTAAGTCCTTTCACTAGGACATCTGACGTGACAATTCCACGATAGCTAGGGTTTACATGGAGTCGGTTACAAGGAAGGAAATATAATATCCGGATCGCCAAGCTTGTCTTCCACGCAAAGGAGAGTCCCATCCGGACACGGGCCGAAGTCTTGAGTCTTGTATCTTCACGCTTCAATAGTCCGAACAATGTATATAGTCCGGCTGTCCAGATACCCCCTAATCCAGGACTCCCTCAGTAGCCCCTGAACCAGGCTTCAATGATGATGAGTCCAGCGCGCAGTCTTGTCTTCGGCATTGCAAGGCGGGTTCCTTCTCCGAATACTCCAAGGTTATTATCGAACATGTAGGTCGTGTCCGGATCTGCAAAATGATCTTCACATACCACCGTAGAGAGAATGATACTTCAGCTGACAACTTTTTAAACGACGTGACATGTCCTTACGGTCGGGTCGAACCGTTTTCCCACAACCAGCCACAGCGCGTATAGCGAGGCGGTTTCCTTGACACATCTCGTTAAAGCAGAGATCGTGTCCCCTTATCACAGGATTCTCATAAATACGGGTATGGGTAATCCCCCCGTGCCATCAATCGTGGCGCTTGGGAAGTAAGCGATTCTCAACAGGCTAGTGGGGAGGCGCCCTGCTTTCGTCGCCTCTATAAAGGGATAAGAGTTCCCCATTCTTACCCACGCCTTCTTCTTCCTCTGCCCACTCTTGCCTCCTCGAGCTCCAGCGCCCTAGTCCAAATCTTCTTCGCACAGTTAAGCATGTCCAGAGCAGGAGGTAAATGGGTGGCTTCCACCGTGAAGGAGAAGAATATCGCAAGTCTTCGGGCGGCCGGATACTTGGCCGCAGACATAGCGCACCGGCTACCAGACGGCGGGCAGGTCATTCCAACTCCAGGACCCCATGAGAGGGTCGTGTTTCTTGCCCACTTCGTCCGTCGACTGGAGTTTCCACTCCACCCCTTCGTCCGCGGGCTCATGTTCTACTACGGGCTAGATTTTCATGATCTATCCCCGAACTTCGTCCTCAACATCTCGGCGTTCATCGTCGTATGCGAGGCTTTCCACCGCATCAAGCCTCACTTCGGCTTGTGGCTTCAAACCTTCTGCATGAAGCCGAAGATCGTGGGCGGCCAACAAGCGGAGTGCGGAGGAGCCATGGTGGGCAAAATTCCTAACGTCACCTGGCTTGACGGCTCCTTTGCGGAAACCGTGAAGGGGTGGCAATCGGGGTGGTTCTACATCACCGAGCCGCGCGACGCCAACTGGGTGGCGGCCCCCGAGTTTCGATCTGGAACCCCTATGCGGCTCACCTCCTGGGAACAGAAGGGCCTGTTATGGGGCGAATCTACAGAGCTGACCAGACTCATAAACTGCATCAAGGTCATGAAGGACAAGAACATCAAACTTGTCAACGTGATCCAAGTCATGCTCGTTCACCGGATTCTACCGTGCCAAAAGCGGGCATTCAATATGTGGGAGTTCGTCCCGGTCGAACACCAGACGCTCCAGAGGCTCTATGGCATGAAGCACAAAAACGCGTGGAAGGCGCTGTTCAAGGCCTCCGAAGTACCTCCTCTCATATCCGAGGACCGTGGGCTCCATGTTGCACGGCACCCTATCCAGGTGAGTTCTCAGGCTGCCACCGGGTTCGGTTCTTACAAATGTATTCATGGGGAATCCTTAAGTGATTCTGTATATTTGTTCAGGATTATGTGAAGACAGCGGAGCGGATTGACTGTCCGGCTCCGCTGCCAGAAAGCCCAGCTAATGATCTCCTGACAAAGATGCTGGTCCCGGCGCCCTATAAGGGGCCGGAGAAGAAGGCCGATAAGAAGGCCCCAGACGTAAGGTTGCGCAAGCCTCGTCCGAAGACGACGAGGCGCACTCCTCCCTTGAAGGGGAAGAAGAAGAGGAAGAGGAGGCCGCCCCATCCGGAAAGGACGAGGGGCCTGAGAGGGCGGGCCAGGGGACCAGGAGAGGCCCCGGCGCAAGGCCGTCATACCCCTATCGTCTGATGACGACAAGGCAGATTCCTCCCGCGGAAGCGGGGGAAAACAAGAAGAAACTCCACCACCCCGTACTGGGGGGAGAAAAAGAGGAAGGCCGCCCCGGTGGGGGAGATTGGGACGTCCAAGAAGGGAAAGGTGTCCCTTCCGGACTACTCCACCACCGCTGCCGATAGCGAGGAAGGGTGGCTGCCCAGGAAGAAGCCCCTGGTGCGATCGTAAGTATCCGCACTCCATCGTAATTTTGCTTCATAGTTTTCTTGTAATGCCGAACTTGTATGCAGTCCGACCAGGGCCCATCCCGAGGTGTCGTCTTCGGACGGGGCCTTGAGTGAGTCAGCAATGAACTCACTACCGACGGCCACTTCTCCTCGGCCTGCGGACAACATGGAGGTGTTGTCCCAAAGGCTCCCTGAGCGGGAGGAGGTGGATCTGGAGGCACCCCAAGGCGGCATTCTACACGTCAGACACGCGGGGTTCAAGGTCCCTGCGGATCGTGCTGGTGAGAGACGCAGTAAGCCGGACTCTCAGCCAAACACCGTTCCAGAACCTACCGTGGTTCTGGACTCAGGCGGACAGCCCCTCGTTAAGGTGGGCGAGCCGTCTATGCCGAGTACTTCCGCTACGCCTGAGGCATCGGATCATCTGCTGGAAGCGCTTCGCGGTGCTTCCATAGATGAAGAGCACCGTACTCTCATGAGTGTGGTGATTCAGAAGGTGTCGTCCGCCAAGAGCGGACTAACCGAAGCCTGCACCAGCCTCCTAACATGCTTTGAGGTAAGTAGTGAAAATATGTGAAATTATCACCCGATAGGTAGTAGCCCCTGATACTCTGTTTGGTGTTCGGAAGGAAAAACCAAATGGAGGGTCAATTATAATCCGCAGGAGTCTAACAGTAAGTTTGAATGCGAATAAACAGGTTGTGCTGCTGGCAAGAAGTTTGAGTCCATGGAGCATGAGCTCAAAGCAAAAGAGGCCGAGCTTGCGAAGGCCCTTATAAGTATAAAAGACGCCAAGGCCGAAGCCTAGAGGGCACAACAGGAAATCCAGGAGGCCAAAAAGATAGCGGCAGGTAAGAAATTCTTTATGCAAAGCAAACATGTGGAGGAGGCGTTTCTTTTACTTACACGAGTCCGGAGCTCTCCAGGGGCATTCGCAGATCTGCCACGCAGCATATCGGACGCCGCAGAGTTCTACCGTGCTCAGGAGGGGAGCTCAACGGAGAAGTTGTTCTGGTCCAAGTATGCTGGGGCCGAGCATTCAACGCCTCCGAGTGACCAACTGAAGCAGTTGGTCGAACTCCACAGGGCGGCCGAAGTGGCTATGAAGGATTTCATAGTCCGGATGTGGCCTGGTGAGCCCCTGCCCACCAGCTACTTCGGCCTGATCAAGCGGATGGTGAATGCTTGTCCGCGACTGGAAGTCATCAAGCAATCTGTTTGCATTGAGGGTGCCCGCCGGGCCCTTGCCCATGCTAAGGTGCATTGGGGCAAGCTTGATGCGAAGAAGCTGGTGAAGGACGGGCCGCCAGAGGGCAAGCCGCATCGCGTTCCCGAGAAGTATTATGATGGCTTATGAAGGGTGCTCGCCTCGTGGCCGACGAATGTACCAAGGACATAATTTTTGAATGAATTCACTTCTGTCATGTTTGTAATTTAAAGACGAAGTTACTTGCACTATGTAGCGCTTTGGTTATTTAAAATATTACATTCTGTGCGGCTGTTTATCAAATTCTGAAAGTAGGCTAGTCGTCGGCTTCCGCCCCCATGTAACTAGTACTGGGGTGTTCGTGGAAAACCCGGACACTCTTTATACAAATGTTTGGTCCCTTAAGGAGGTGTCCAGCGTAGCGAACAAGGCAATCGGACTATGCGGCTTTATAACCTTCACTTAGCCATAGAAGTCTACAATTTTAAATTTCGGCGAAGCCCCTAGAATCCGGAAGGCCGAATTGGGGTGCTATATACGCCTAGATCGGACGAAGCCGAATTATCACCTAAAGCAGAAAAATCTTTAAGGATTTTAAGACCTCTCGAACAGCGGCCAGCTCTCGCCACATCATGCCGGTCAGTTTTCGGCTTTCTCTACTGAGGTGCTCGTCCGGCAGAACCAGGGCACAATCGCAGCAGTTCTCCCTATGCTACCTTAGCCGATATAATGGAACGTAAGGCACCAAAACAAGGGAGCCAGGCTATCCCAACTGTAGACCCAAGACATGATTCAAAGCTGATGCATATAATGCTATAAGTTCGGGCTGCCACACTGTTGAAATTGTTTGGACTTGTCGTGCCGTATTATGGGGCGCCATAAGAAGCCCCTGGCAAACTCAATGTACCAAAGTGTACGGATGCAATATTAGAAGACATTTGTAAGATAAAATGCTCAAATAAGAATAATAAGTTGACACTGTATATGATCTCCCATTGATGAATAATAAGTTTAGGCGTATGTTTACAATGAATGCATTAAGCGGAGATAAATAGGATTATTTGACATATCCTATCCAGAGGCAGGCTACGTATAGATAGATAAAGCAGGTATAACAATCGTAAATAGATTCCACCTGGGTATTTCCTTCCATGCGCAAAGCCTGTTGCCTCCTTGGTTTTCTCTCCTATGTAAGTCCGACAATCCGGCTCTTCTGGAGAAGCTGCACTAAAGCAATGTCCTTAAAGATAAAAGGAAAGGTTACGAGGCAATACCGTACTGTTGACTGAGCCACTGCTACTCCTCCGCCTGTGCCCATGGTATTTTGAGTGCATAATTGTGTACGCGTAGCACGAATGCTGCTTTGATGGCATTTGAGCGTAGGCCAGACTGCTAGTCGTGCTCTTGGCGTTCCTGGTGATCCTGTTGCGGGGTGTTCCGCCCTCGCCTGACGGAGCTTGATGTTGTCGTTGCCAGATTGGTGGTTTGCCGGAGGAGGCCGCATTGTACTTCTGCCGCAAGGGCTGCAGTATGCTCTTCTGTACGGAGAGAGCGGTCCATATTTCCGTTGACTGTTATGACCCCGCGCGGGCCTGGCATCTTAAGCTTAGGTATGCATAGTGTGGTACCGCATTGAATCTAGCGAATGCGGTTCATTCGAGCAGTGCGTGGTAACCACTGCGGAAAGGGACGATATCGAAGATTAGCTCTTCGCTTTGGAAGTTATCCGGAGATCCGAAGACCACTTCCAATGTTATAGAGCCTGTACAACGGGCCTCTACTCCAGGAATTACACCTTTAAAGGTGGTTTTGGTGGGCTTAATCCTTGAAGGATTGATGCCCATTTTGCACACTGTGTCCTGGTAAAGCATGTTCAGGCTGCTGCCTCCGTCCATTAGGACTCTTGTGAGGTGAAATACATCTATGATTGGGTCTAGAACCAATGCGGCTGAGCCGCCGTGACGGATGCTAGTAGGATGATCCCTACGATCAAAGGTGATCGGACAAGCTGACCATGGGTTGAATTTGGGGACGACTGGCTCCATTGCGTAGACGTCCCATAGTGCTCGCTTCCGTTCCCGCTTGGGGATGTGGGTGGCGTAGATCATGTTGACTGTTTTCACCTGGGGGAAATTTCTTCTGTCCCCCCATGTTTGGACGTCGGGGCTCCTCGTCATCGTCGCTGTGCAGCCCCTTGTCCTTGCTTTCGGTGTTTATTTTGCCGACCTGTTTAAATACCCAGCAATCTCTATTGGTGTGGTTGGCTGGCTTGTCCGGGGTGCCATGAATTTGGCATGAGCGCTCTAGTATACGGTCTAGACTGGATGGTCCCTGATTGTTTCTCTTGAATGGCTTCTTCCGCTGACCGGATTTGGATCCGCTGAATCCGGCATTGACCATGGTGTCTTCGGTGTTGTCGCCGTTGTTCCGTCGCTTGTGTCTATTGCGCCGTAGCTTGCCGTTATTGTCACGGACATCTGACGTGCCAGAATGTGGCGTAGTGCTGCTGCGAGCCAACCAGCTGTCCTCGCCCGCGCAGAAGCGGGTCATTAGTGTCGTGAGAGCTGCCATAGACTTGGGTTTCTCCTGGCCGAGGTGTCGGGCGAGTCACTCGTCACAGATATTATGCTTGAAGGCCGCCAGGGCTTCGGCGTCCGGACAGTCGACTATTTGGTTCTTTTTAGTTAGGAACCGAGTCCAGAATTTCCTGGCTGATTCTCCGGGTTGTTGAGTAATGTGGCTCAAGTCATCGGCATCGGGAGGTCGCACATATGTGCCTTGGAAGTTGTCAAGAAATGTGTCTTCCAGGTTTTCCCAACTGCCAATGGAATTTGCGGGCAGGCTATTTAGCCAGTGCCGGGCGGGTCCTTTGAGCTTAAGGGGAAGATACTTGATGGCATGTAGATCATCTCCGTGGGCCATGTGAATGTGGAGAAGGAAATCTTCGATCCATACCACGGGGTCTGTTGTGCCATCGTATGATTCGATGTTTACGGGTTTGAACCCTTCTGGGAATTCATGATCCATTACTTCATCGATGAAGCAGAGGGGGTGTGCGGCGCCTCTATGCCGGGCTATGTCGCGACGCAGTCCGGCTGTGTCTGACTGGTTATATTCGGCCTGGCCGGATTTGCTATTAGTGTATCCGGTATGACGGTCATCATCCTGTGTTGCGGCGCGCCCCCATGATCCGTAGATCGATCTTGGTTGTCCCGTGGCGTTATCCAGTTTATCGTGCAGGTCCTGAGTATTGCCCCGGGCCGTAGTAAACTGGCGCGGGGGTGCGGGCTGGTATTCGGGCTGATATGCCGTTTTATCCCGACCTCGAGGCGGCCGGTCAGCCATGTGGCGCTCGAGTCCATATTCCTCGGCTGCCAGGACTTCTGTCCATCTATCTGTGAGCAGATCTTGATCAGCTTGAAGCTACTGCTGCTTCTTCTTTAGGCTTCTCACAGTGGCAATAAGCCGACGCTTGAAGTGCTCCTGCTCCGTGGGGTCCTCGGGCACGCCGAACTCGTCATCGCCGAGGCTAAACTCGTCTTCGGAGGAAGGCATGTAGTTGTCCTCCTCCGGATACCCGTCCATCACCTGTTCATCTGGGCTGTCATGCCCATCTTCCTATTCGGCCTGCTCGAAGGCGGGCTGTTCGGGTTGTATTCATCGTCGGCACCGTCCGGATTATTTTGGTCTCTGGTACCGGTATTGCCTTGGCGGGGCTTGGAGCGGCGCTGGCGACGGCCATGCTTTGCTTTTTTCTTGGAGGGGTTATCCTCCGTTGCCTCATCGCCTTTAATTTCTTTTGGAGTGTCCACCATATATATATATATATATATATATATATATATATATCATATGAAGAGGTGGTTGTCCACCACCCTGTGAGCGGTGGCTCCGGTACGTCTCCGGCATCGTCGTCCATACCGTCGATGACTTCGAAGTCGAAGTCAAGCACGTCGGTTAAATCATCGATCGTGGCAATGAAGTGGGTGGTGGGTGGGCAGCGAATTCCTTCGTTGCCTGCTTCCCACTCAAGCCGGACATAGTTCAGCCCAGAGCCTCCTGACAAAGAGAGAGACTTTAATGAGTTCAGCATGTCGCCAAAGGGCGAGTGCTGAAAGATGTCCGCAATGGTAAACTCCATTACCGGAGCCCAATCTGGCTCGGCTGGCTCGAGAGTGTGCGGCCCGGGACCAACAACCGGATACGAGTCCGGGGGCCCGGGGATACAGGCCTCCACAGAGATGCAACCTGTGTTCGGCTCCACCGCCGATGAGCGTGTGTCCTGCGGGGCGGGGTCTACCCCTCCGTCCTTGGGCAACGCAACCTGTTCCGAATTGAAATCCGGGGCTACTGCAGGGATGATGTCCTGAGCATTGTCCGACAGTAGGTCTAGGCTGTGCTCGTCGTGACTATCCGGCGCTCCTGGCACAGGCCCGAATCCGTCGAAGATCAAGTCTCCGCGAATGTCGGCCGTGTAGTTCAGGTTTCCGAACCTGATCTGGTGGCCAGGGGCGTAGCTGTCAATCTGCTCCAGATGACCAAGCGAATTTGCCCGCAGTGCGAAGCCGCCGAACACAAAGATCTGTCCGGGGAGAAAAGTCTCGCCCTAGACCATGTTGTTGACGATTGAAGACTCCATCAAGCCTTGAAGCGACGACACAGAGGAACTCTCAATGAAAGCACCAATGTCGGTGTCAAAACCGGTGGATCTCGGGTAGGGGGTCCCGATCTATGCGTCTTAGGCTGATGGTAACAGGAAGCAAGAGACACAATGTTTACCCAGGTTCGGGCCCTCTCGATGGAGGTAAAACCCTACTTCCTGCTTGATTAATATTGAAGATATGAGTAGTACAAGAGTAGATCTACCACGAGATCATAGAGGCTAAACCCTAAGAGCTAGCCTATGACAGTGTGATTGTAATTGTGATCGGCCTTCTAAGGACCATCCTCTCCGGTTTATATAGACACCGGAGAGGGCTAGGGTTTACATGGAGTCGGTTACAAGGAAGGAAATATAATATACGGATCGCCAAGCTTGTCTTCCACGCAAAGGAGAGTCCCATCCGGACACGGGCCGAAGTCTTGAGTCTTGTATCTTCACGCTTCAATAGTCCGGAAGATGTATATAGTCCGGCTGTCCAGATACCCCCTAATCCAGGACTCCCTCAGCCCCTACACGTACTCCCCCTACGTGTATGACCGTTCCTGAGTCTCACTTGTACTTATCTCTATTTTCTTGCATGACACGTAGACAGGATGCGCATAGAGGAATTTTGTTACTACACATTGTTACATAGTACTAGTACTATACTACTAGTCCCTACTCACTCCCTCCGGTTTACTACTGGTACTCCCTCCGTCCTGGCTTATTGGTCCCCTTTGTACTCAATTCATGGGCTCGTTTCCTCAAGAAAATTGTCTTTACCAACGTATTAATATCGGGAATGCATGCGTGAACAACAGATGATTAAACCTTGCATGCAACATTTTGACAAAGCATTGACTTCTGAACATCTGAATGTAAGGGACTACAACCTCATTCATGCATGCAACAGTCACACGTACACATGGATGCAAAAACGCGCGCAACGCCCTAATGCATGCATATCCGAGCACACGACGGAACACACACGGTCACGCTCAAGTGCTCAACCTACACGTGCATGCACACACATACTCAGTTAGGGTGAGCTAGTGACTGTATAAACACCGGAAAATGTATATATTGAGCGCAATGAGCGTATTATGAAGTCCGCTGACCGTATTTTTACAAATATACAGTGACAGACAGTGTATTTATCTCATTTGAAATTAAGCCATATTAACCGGAGAGGAGGCAGTATGGACTGGCATTACTTTGTTGTGTCCCGTCAACTTGCCGAACAAGGAGAAGCTTGCAGGATGGGAGAAGCTTGTGCGTGGTGCTCATAGGACAAGGAGAAACTTTTGACTAATGCAATCTCTCCCTCGCTCACGCAGTGGACGTGCAACAGTTAATTCGGTGTCATATTGCCAGAAGCATACACTATACTAGTACTATTATTGTTCAACTTCCCGAAGAGGCGAACAGCCAAGCGCAAAGTTTACTAGTACTAGTAATACTACTATAGTCTATAGAGGTATGTACTATACTACTAGGAACCGGATGGAGGAGCGTCTGCACTCTTATTATATTTTTTAAATGTGATAAAGCAATCTTCAACACATTTGGTTCTCTTCGAGGGTTCTCGCATGTGATAATGGAAGTTGACTGCATGGAACACTCGCCATAATTCTCGCTTAATTCTAGCTCATATCCTATTATAAATAAGAGTGCTCGGTAATATTTCCTCTTTTTTTGTTATTCAGCATGTAAATAGGTCAGCAAACCTTGCGGCGCATCTTTGTGCGAACCGTGCTTGCTGCACTTTGAATGTGGCCAAGAGCTGGCTTGATGAAACACCTCGCTTCCTAGTGATCAGTGTCTTGGTTGATCGTCCTAAGAATGCTTATATATGAATAAAGCTCTCTCATTTACCTGCAAGAAACATTAAGCCATATTAACCGGGAAGGAGGGAGTATGGACTAGCACTACTTTTTGGTGTATCCCGTCAACTCGCAGAACGAGGAGAAGCTTACAGGACAAGGCGAAGCTCGCTTAAGCCTTTTGACTAATGCAACCTACACTCGCCAAGGCGGTGGACATGCATTAGTTCATTCGGTGTCAGATTGCCAGAGGCATACACTGTAGTACCTAACATGTGGAGTACCATCATTGTTCGACTTCACAAAGAGGCGAAGATCCAAGCACAAGGTTTAGTAGTACGAGTAGTACTACTACTAGAACCGCATGGTGGAGCATCTGTACTCTTATTTTTTTAATCTCTGATAAAGTACACATTTATTCGGGAGAAGGGCAGAAAACGGCAGCCCAATATTATAGTATTAAAAAACATCGAACACATAATGATGATATCGATCAACCATGCTCGAATATATCTTGGCCCCCGTGCGAGCCCGTCTATGTGTTCTCGCTCCTCGTCTCTCTCAAGGAACGGCGGGTTGGCCATTTTGCCATCAATTGAGATGGTTTGCTCACACTCCGGTCCCATATGTCAGTGATATGCTAAGAGGAGGTGCGTTGACCGATTGGCCATACGCGTACTTGGTTTTGCACCTTCATACTACTCCTCCCTTCGTCACAGTTAGAAGGGCGCGCTTCATTATGATGCATTTCTCTCAATGCATTTCCACCAACAGAGAGACTTTAGACGCGTTTGGTTTAATGCTCAATTAACTAGGGTGTGGTAACGACGTCCACAATTTTCTCTCGATGTACTACGGAGTGCTAGCCTACGGAGTGGAGTAAGTACATGCATGTGTGTACCCTGGGTGGAAGCACTGCGTGCATGTGTGTACGCATTATTTCCTCTAGTAATAGACGTCGTGCTATAACTACCAATGTTATTTTTAGGCCGATCGCTAGTCGGCTTGGTCCCAGAGATTTTTTTCTTTTTTTGAAGAGCACTCTATAAACAGTGACGGATGGAGTAGTACGAGCGGATTCAAAGAAGAGCATATTGATGGTTGCTTCTTCCGAGCAACTTACAGCGGGAAAGGTGGGGCTTATGATTTGATTGCTCATGACTCACTATTAATGCAGCGCAACGACCGGGCTGAGTCTCCCATGCGGTTGTGCACTACTCCCTCAGTTCTTAAATATACTCCAGAGTATTTGTCTTTCTAGAGATTTCAATGAGTGACTACTCAAATATTTAGGAACAGAGGGAGTACACATACGAAGCAAAATGAGCGAATCTACACTCTAAAATATGCCCATTTGAAATTTGTAAAAAGACAAATATTTATGAACAAAGGAGTATAATTTTGTGCATCGCGCATGGACCCGGATGCTGAAGAGGCTTCTGGCAATGCTATCAAGCTTCCATCATTTGTTTACATAATTGACGTACTATACAAATAATTTTCCAGCGACATGAAATTGTACAATGGTGTGATCTTTCAGCTTTTGTTTCGTGTGTCTTGCCATCGATGCTCTTTCGGAAACAATAAAAAACTAACTTCCTTGTTAATGCATCTCAATTATTAGCAGATCAGAACTAATATTTACATCACAACTGAAGACAAAGTTGTGATAAGGTGTTAAATTAAAATTGATCCATGCTTTCATTGGCAGCAATGTCCCCCCACCTCTGTCTAAATCAACAAGGCATGTTGGGAAAAAAAGTAGCTGTCTGGAGCATGCAACATTCCGATCATTTTGTGCAGTTCCACTAAAATAGAGCTGAGTGTCCCTGTTCCAAAGATATTAAGTGTGATTACGATAATAGAGGACTGCTGATGAAACAATAAACACACAAATAGAAGCCGGTCACCTTTGCAGTCTCTCTTAAGACTAACTAGTTGGAGAAGATTAGGCTCGGAGTTGGATGAGGAGGATAGCAAAACCAATCTCCCTTTCTGCAGTCCCATGAAAATGTAAAAATGTTGTCCGTGTGACATTTTGGCAGAACTTCACAAAACACTCTTAAGAAAAAAGTGATTTGTGCAGTTCACCAAAAGGTCGCAATAGCAACGAGGTGAAAATGGATAGCCCTGTTTGCAAAAGGAGGTAGAAAGGAAACAATTACTGCCCAATAACACGAGTTGAAGACACATACACCGACAAAAAATAAGCATATTCCATGTAATAAGGGAAAGATAGCACATGGTGGTTTATCAAAAATGGTATGAGCACGAGATTGCAAGATGGAAAGTACGCCAGCCGAGATACATTTTAAGCAAACAACTAAAGAAGATCCACATGCAGCAACGTGGGAAGATGGGAAATGGAGCAAGACCGGAGGAAGCTCTACCTGAGGGTCGTCAGGATGTAACTAGGAGGGCGCCGGCGGCCGGGATCTGCCCATACTATGGCAGCGAGCAAGTGGCGAAGGCCCTACCACGCCGGAGCTTCGTCAGAGAGAACGGCAGGTACCGCAGATCGGGACGTGTTGCCTCAACACCGTCGAACAGAGAGACGATGCACATCCTCCCTCTCTGCCGGCGGACGGGATGCGGCCGGATCACTGACCAACTCAGAGAGAGAGAGGCCATCGCCGCCTTGTGGGAGATGGTGTGACGAGAGACAAACCCATTTTTCCATTTCCCCGCGGCAATTGTTCTATATTAAACCCGCAAAAAATCATTTTATATTCTATATGTGCCATTGAGGAATATATAACTTTATTTAATACTAATGCGTCAAGTCGAACTTTGTTCCATCTAGGCATGGTACCCGACCCTCCTTCGACTAAACAACTGCTACACACGTCAAATTGTCATGCGGGCTGCCTTTTCATATAGAAACAAACTACACCGTGTACCCGCGCGGGTGTGGCCGGGAACGAGACGTGAGTACGTGCGTCTTGTGTGCACCTCTTCTTTAGGTGCAGGTACGTACGTGGGTGGGTGTGAGAGAGATGGTTTGTGCGAAACAGAGGAAATGTGTTGATGATATCTCAAACAAAAATCATAACATATGCAATGTGTGTGAAACGGAGTCATGGACGTGAGATATCGTTAGAATTGAAAACAGGGATGAAGTGTGTGGCTGCCCGATCGATAAAGAGTGCCATCGAATTTGTGTTTACCCACCTCAAAGATACAGGGCGGCTGGCCTACTGGAATTTGAGAGGGCAGAGGTGCAGTTTTTCTATATGGCATGGATACCTACCTACAACATTCGACCACCAGTGTGTGTTTGTGGGGGGGAGGGGAGGGGGCAGAGACCGATCGACTAGTATATGTGTGGGGAAGGAGAGAGACCAAGCTATGTATTGAGGGAGATCGATCAGCATCCATGGATATGTGTAGTAGATGAATAAGGTTGGGAGAAAGACAAAGGTAGAGTGTCGGAGGGTTGGTGGTGGAGTGGCATCTCACAAATGGTGGGAGAGGCCTGCTAGACAAACGGAGGGTAGGAGTGCAATATCAATAAGAGAGGGCGGGGGATGTCTGTCTGTCTATGCACGTGCGTGTGAGAGACAGGTCGGGAGGTATGCAAGGATGATGAGGGGAGATGATATGGTTGTGTTAAGCATACGTAACTACATAGGAAGATCAACCGTCGTGTGTCTGAGAAAGGGAGAGACATAACTAGCAAGGTAAGTGTATCGGTGCATGGGGAAAACGAATTATAGTCGACCTGGCTATATGTAGGGAGATTGGTATGTATACATGCATGCATGTGTTAGAAGCAAATAAGGTCCAGAGAGACAGACAGGGGAGAGGGGTGCGGCTAGGAGGTGGTGCGAGAGGCCTACCATGTCGAGGCAGGAGGAGTGTGCTAGTATGAGATCAATGAAAAGAGGGGCGGGAGTGTGCACCTACGTGGAACCGTATTGGACATAGGGGGGCATGGACGATGAGAAGAGAAGAGGGGAAGTATATATGTGTTTGTGGTAGGCACACTTGGCTAGAGAGGTATATCGACCAGTGTGTGCCGGAAAGAAGGAGCTGGGGGCTTACATACACCACGGGTGAACGACCTAAAGAGAAATAACGAATGTGCGCGATGGAGGGGACGCTGAGGGAGGGTGAGAGGGGGGCGGTCGTGTGCATGCACGATAGAAAGTTAGCGCTAGCTAGCTACAAATAGAAGAGGATCATGAAGGTGTAAAAGACGAACAAAGATCATAATTCGTTCTAAAAAAGTGGATACGGATACTTGAGGAAGATATCATAATGTAGAACATTGATTATAATTTGGGCTAATGTGTGGCTTTTGCAGCTCAGTTCTAAATACTTGTCATAATGTAGGGGACGGGGCACTATACTTTGTGTGATAAATACAGTGTACGTATGGAACATGGTTTAGATTATGAATATATAGTTAGTACATCAAATGTACTATTATTTGGAATCAACATCAAGTGTATTCAAAAAATAGAATTCGAGTTCATATAGTTCATATCTATCTCTGTAGTAATCATGTGGTGTGTTATTAAGGTAATACACGAATGATGGTTGAAGTTGGCAACAATCATGATTGTAGATTCTTATTGAAATAGAGAAACAAATTCAAATTCAGTTTGAATTGCAGTGGTAGTATAGACCTCTGGAATGCACTAAAATGTTGGTATGAGTAGGTTACATGCATTATATAGCCAACGAAAAAATTTAATTGGACATAACATGGATTCATACTCCCTCCTTCCATCTATATAGGGCGTAATGCATTTTTTATGACCGCCTTTGACTATTGACAAGATTTATAGTACATGACATGCATAATGTGAAAATTATATCATTGAAACCTCCTTTCACACACGAATTTAACGGTGTGCTTTGTGTAAGTTGCATGTCATATATTATTGCTCTAATATTTGGTCAAAGTTAGCATTGAAAAACACATTAGGCCCTATATAGATGGAAGGAGTGAGTAGCTTTGAATAGCATTTGTATAGTAAAACGAGGAAGACTCTCTCTTTGTGTGGTGTGAATAGTTTTATTTTTTTTGTTTTCTTTTTGGTTGAGGGAAGTGAGAATTTATTTGGTACATACAAGCATAATATTACATGTTAGGCGTGTCCCTAAAATTCAACTCGCGCCTTGTTATATCCTGAAAATTCAGATATCTTGCTCAAAAAACCGCCTTCACAACCCGCGCCTTGCTATCCTGAAATTACAATGTGCGTGAAAACTCCCTCCAACTGCCAAATCCCGACACGTGAAATCCCCCTTATAACCCTGAGCCGAAAGGGCCGCTAGTTCAAATCGGTGGGGGTACTTTTGTAACACACCCTACATTTTGGACAAGTGCGTCCCTAAGTCATGGTTCACCCCCTCCCATCGCCTCCTTTTCGCCATTCGATATCCCAGGCCTCCATAACCTCTCCGCTCCAGCCACGAAACCCCACCCTCCTCCGTCTGCCACCTCACCGCTGCCCAGCCGGAGCCTCTTCCCCGATGATGTTGTCCACCGCAACAGCTCGACGTCCCTCGTCCACCTCCCCGGATGAGGATCTGTTGTCCATCTCGTCATCTCGCCGGTTCAGCCGCCCCGTCCTCCACCTCCAAGGAGTTGCTCCGACGATCGCCTCGTCTATCGCGGCTACTCCATCCCCATACCGCCGCCTTAACCTGCTCCACCGAAACCACAGCATCCTCACCGACTCCTCGGACGAAGTCGAGGCCTACTCGGCGCCACCAAAGAGGTTGTACACTCATCGCATCGCACCTTCTTCTTAACTCAACCTCCAGGCGCTGACGGTGCTCCATCCCGCACCCCCATGGAGCGGCTACCTTGAAGCCGGCGCCGCGGGCGACATCTCCATGGCGGCTCTCCCCCAGTGCGAGGCCCCTTTGGCAGTAGCGTCCATACCAGTCGGATCTGCTGCTGCTGCTCTGGCTCTCGCTCGCTCGCGCTGCTGCTGCTGCTCTCCCCCTCGCTCGTGCTGCTGCTCTGCTCCGATTTAGCTACACTTCAGTCGACTGAATCGACTTTTGGGTCAGTCGATTTTCAGGGGGAGGGGGGGCTCGCCGAAGTTAAGGAAGAACCACCCACAGCGGGGAGGGGAGCTCGCCGGAGAGGAACCCCACTATCTATCTTAGGGTTCAGGGTGGGAGGTGGGGGCCTAGAGGGCTGGTCGGGGCGGTGAGGCGGCGACGAACCGGCGGTGGGTAGTTATTTCGGGGCGGCGAGGCAGCACTGGGGCCAACGGTACGGCCGGTGGTGGCTGGCGACTCAGGGGGGTGCAGGTTGAAGATGAACTGCAGGCCCTCCCTAAACTACATGTCAAGTGCCTCTTTGCTACCATTGCGTCCAGTTTCGACAGTAACATTCAGATTCCACAGTAAATTTCAGTTTCGACACTTAAGTTCAGAGTCAACAGTTTTTACCTCATCTGTTGTAGTTAGGTGGTTTTTGGTGATGTAAATTTTACATCTATTTTACATCATCTATCGGAGATGCTACTAGAATCCCACTTGAGATTGACGATGTCTGTCTTGTGATGCTTCAGCCTTGACGTCTTATGGCTCACCGGAGCTGCTCCAACGATAGAACGATCCATCACAATAGAGCAGTGCCCTGGCCACCATCTACAGATTCCTCAGATCTTCCTCCACACCTCTGACAGCCATCTCTACCTCAACTGCTTCAATGGTCAACCCAAGGATGCTGAGGTCGACACGGCTACGACAAAGAAGTTGTACACTTGCTGCATCACTTATTACTATACATTCATGTTGATCCATTAGGGCTATTTTGGTTCAACAGAAAAACATAGCAATAGGGAATTTTCCTATGGCACGCTACTATTCGATTATTCATGCATTTTGTTGAAAGGAATGGAGCAAACCATCCACCTGGACCTACTTTTCGAAATCATATGCATGAAAACAAGACCAAGTGCATTAGTGCCAGAATAACATTCTAACTGTACACGCTTTCATATGATTTCACTTTATTTTGGCCATGTTTCTTTGCATTCCTCTGCTCTTCCAATTCCTATGAACCAAACACCCAAGTTGACAGAAATCATGTGTTTACAAATGCTCTGTTTACCACGTGCATTCCTATCCTATTCCGGTGTTTTTCCTATCCCTGCATTTTTAAAATCATGAAAGCCAAATGAGCCCTTACAGAATTACTTCAGTTACAGGTAGGTGCCGAAGGGAACTTTGTGTGGTTTGTCCTGCTCCTGCCGCGACGTCGTCCACCTCACCTGAGCTGCTTCATCGACAGAAGCATCCACCAAACCAAATATCACGACTCCTGACCGTCTTTTGCCGCCTCAGATCTCCTCCCCCGCCGCCGGCACCCACCGCAATGGCATCACCATCATCGACTCAGCAGATGAACCTGAGGAGTACACGGGTCCACAAGAGAGGTCGCACTCTGTTGTTTCTGCTTATGTTATGCATTGCTTAAAATTACTTGCTACTTTATCATCATGTTCACCTCTTGGACTCCAAGTCAAGTCCAAATTAATGTTCAAACTTGAGTTCTAAATTAGTTGTGGGGCACATATCGAGGAAGCAATGAATAGTATCTCTGTCTAATATCTGGTTCACCTAGGGTATGCCTATGTTGTTCATCTTGGGTGGGAAACAAATAGTAAAGCAATCATCATCTGTCTTTTTATTAAATTAAAGCAATCATCAGCCTGCTATCATTATTTTTGGATCCATCCACTGGTTGTTACCATCACTCTAAATTTCTGCATGCTCTGCTTACATAATCTCACCATATTTTTTTCGTATGCATGTCAGATATTGTACATAGTCATGCTCAACATGTAGATAAAAAGAGAAGAGTTTTGCGCGGCAATACAATGTCATGTAGACATCGCTCCATGGTGGGTTCAATGGCAAACCCTCCCCCCCCCCCTCTCCAGATTGTAATCCTGAGGAAGATATCCGTTCTGAGGCGGATTCAGACGCATCTAACCACTCCTATTTACCCCCCAAGGTGTTTGCTCTACCTTGGCATGATGATGTTAGTCATATCATGCATATGTTGCCTTGCAGTGCCTACTTTTGACATCATATATGTCATTTGCTTAGTTTAGACATGTTCTGTAATGCCACCTGTTTAGTTTCTATATAATATATGGGAATTATGCAGTCTCATGTCTTTTAGCCAGCCATAATATATGTGGAATGTGCAATGCCATCCTATTTAACCAGGCATTATATATTTGAATGCTATCTTTCCCATCCTTTTCTTCATTACATTTCCATTTGTCGACAATGTTTGTACATTAAACTACTCTTCCTGTGAATCAGCCATTTCAGTGGGAGATGGAAAAATCTGGAGTGAAAACAAGGCCTTTAGAGCTGACAGTGCTACCTGTCGAAGCAGATCTCTTGTTGGGTCCCGATAGCTCCTCAAAGATGAATTCAGAGATAGATGACCAGTCATATTCCCCCACCGAGGTGTGTGCTCTAACTTGGCATAGTTATACTGCTCATATCATGCATATGGTGTCTTGCATTGCATAGTTTAGACATCATATACACAATATTCAACACCAAGTTCTTAGTTCAGACATCATATCGAATGCCCTCTGTTTAGCATATAAATCACATATGATAATTAAATGATGTGATCCTGATTACTTAGATAACATGTAGGTGAATTATGTCATGCGATCATGTTTAGTTATTCATCATATCTTTGAATTATGTTATGGTATGCTATCCAGTTTAGATAGACATCATATATGTGAAATTATGTCATGCTATCCGTTTTAGTTAAACAATATACATGTCAACTATTTCATGCCCTCTTTTTCCCACACTATCTATTGCCTCTGTCTCTCATACAATGTATGTACATTCAACTAAGTTTCCTGTTTATCAGCCATTTGAATTGGAGCAACTGATGCCAGTATCTAGCGGGCTAAAAACACGGTCTTCAAATAAAACAGTGCTACCTCTTGGTGGAGATAGCACCCCGGTTGTACATGCACGAGAACCAGCGCTACCACACATAACCCAAACTCTCGCAGATTGTACCCCTACTGCGATGGACAGACAACCAACTTCACCCAATCTAACCCCAACCCCAGCAGATAGTAACCCAGTTCCTGTTGATACAGCACCATCTCCACCACAGAGGTCCCAAACATGAGCAGTTAGTAAGGCGGCTCCAGTGCCCAAAGGGCCAGTACTACCACGGCGAACCCCAACTCCACCAGTTAGTATGCCTATTCCTGTGGAGGAAGCACAACCATCTAGTCGTAGTTTAGCATCTATCGCATTTGATGTTGTTAAATCCTATGTGCATATCTTCCCATCTTGGAAATATTATACTGGAGATGAAGGAAAATGCCAGTTGCAGGTGTTTGTCCAGGAGTTATGTGTAGGTAACGTTATTCATGGCAATTACTTTGCTTTGTCCAATACATCCTACCTCCATGATGGTTATAATACAGCAAATTTTCCAATTTTTCTCTATAAAGAAGGACCGATTTGGAAACTCAGGATGAGGTAACCCGTACTAATACCTCTGCCATCTTCAAGAATGCTTGGTGGCAGTATTGGACTTACCTGAAGAAAACGTACTTCACCGGCAAAGAAACTAATCAAATTCCCTTACGTTCTCCTAAGACACATTTATTGGACGTTGACTGGGAATGCCTTGTTCTGTACTGGTCCCGAACCAAGAATGTGGTAAGGTCTATGAGCTCATTTTCTATTTTTAAGTACTATATTCTTGCGTCTTACTGTACTCTGTTCATGTAGAACAAGTGCCTAAACCTTAAGAACAACTGTTCTAATTTAATATTCCATTGCTAATTTGCTATCGTGCATATTGCTTTGCTCTCGTATCACTGTATTTACTCATACAAACTTATTTTTAAATTGAAGGATCCAATCGAAACTCCAATGGCACAGCAGGTATGTTCACGCATGTTTCTTTAACAGGTTTGCTCTTATCAATAGCTCTGTTGATTTCAATTTCAATTGTGTATACAGTTGAATTCTCATGTCATGCACATTACTAGCATCACAACAGAGCCAATAGTGTTGTTGTACATGTAGACCCGTGGTACCCATCTGAAATCTTGTTGTGCCGTGTAGTTTCCCACGCTTTGTATTCTTTCACTATTGCTTTGTCTTGAACTAATATGATTTGAACATTGTCCCTATTTTGATTTGGCAAGACAATGCAGTGACCATATGACATAAATATATGTTTGTTTGATGCTTTTATTATGTACTAGTACTTGGCAATAGAAGACTTGGTAGTTTAATCCTTTCCACCTTACTAATGAACTGGTTCACCGAAATGAGTTTCATATACTAGTACATGCTAAACCTATTATGTGTCTGCTTGTTTCTTCTTTTAGAATGCTGACAGAATATTGGGGAAGAGTGCCTTATTAAGCAATGGTAAAGGAAGTAATGCAGATAAGGTTCGGGATAGTGAGACATCCTTGTTGGTCTCCAATAAAGCTGATAAAACAGCTAAGGAAGACTATCTTGAAGACAATGAGACAACCCCAAAGTCCTGTCTTGGTTTAGTGTTCGAGTTACTAGCCACTACCGCTTGCACAAGCTATTCAAACTCACTGTCTGAATCAGTTCGGTTTCTTGAGTCTCAACTACAAGCTAAAAGACATCAATCAGCTGTGCTGCGACAAGAAGCGGAAGGACTGCGGAAGTCCCTGGAGCATTCAGATGCATACTTTCTGGTGCAATAGCAAGCGTTGGAGGATTTTAGCGCCAAACAGGACAAAGCTAATAAGCTTGCTAAGCTTATTGCCAGCATGGTGGATACCGAGGATAACGTTTCTTGAGCTCTTTTGAAGTTGTTTTAGTTATGCTCTAGTTTTGCTGCCATGTTTATTTAAACTGGTGGCCAATTTTGACGGCCAGTGTATGTAATATGCTGCTTTGTTCCCTATATTTGCACTGGTGGCGAACTTTGATGCCCAGTGGATGTAATATGTGTAATAGTGGTAATAGGCTAGCGTTAGTTGCTTGCTTATTTATTTCCTTATTCTCTTGTTTAGTTCTTTGCTTGTAGTCACTGCAGTTCTTTTTCCGTGTTTTTCTAGTGGCCACAATAACCTATTTTTGGTAACTAGGCCACAATAATCATGGCAACACACGGACTGTTGTAACCATGGGCCTCCCGCGGGCCGTATGATCCATGGGCCTTCTACGGGCCATCGATCCATTGGTCTTCTATACGGGCGTTAGGATCCATGGGCCTTCTACATGTTGTAGGATCCATGGGCCTTCTATGGGTCATACAATCCATGGGCCTTCTACGGGCCGTACGATCCATGGGCCTTCTATGGGCCGTATGATCCATGGGCCTTCTACGGGGCGAATAATCATTTCGCCAATCATGGGCCATACTATTCGTGGACCATAACGGGCCGTTAATAGGCCATATTTGATAACTCTATGAAAACAGCCCAGCGGGTTTTTTATTGACATGAAAATGGCCCAACATATTAATGGGCCACAAATGGGCTGACTGTAACCACGGGCTGAATTTGGCCCACCAGCAAGAAATGACAGTAACGGGTCGTATGCAACCGAATGCTGGAAATGAGCCCAAGAATAAATGGGCCCTGAGAAGGCCGAAAGATAACATGGGCTGGAAACATCCCAATAGAATAATGGGCCGTTAATGGGTATAAAGTGATACACTGTTCATTATAGGCTAGTTTCACCACGGGTCGTTAATGGGCCAAGAGTTACAGAGGGCCTCATATGGGTCGAAAGCTGTCATGGGCCATACATGGGCCGGAAGTTAAAATGGGCTGGAATCATATTGGATGGCCCAGATGATGCTACTGGGCCTAATTCGGATAGGTCGTAATGGGCCCTGGGTTAGCGGGCTGTAAATGGGCTAGATGCGAACAAGCCATTGTCGGTGTCAAAACCGGCGGATCTCGGGTAGGGGGTCCCGAACTGTGCATCTAAGGCTAATGGTAACAGGAGGCTGGGGACACGATGTTTACCCAGGTTCAGGCCCTCTCGATGGAGGTAATACCCTACTTCCTGCTTGATTGATCTTGATGATATGAGTATTACAAGAGTTGATCTACCACGAGATCATAGAGGCTAAACCCTAGAACCTAGCCTATGATGATTATGATTGTCCTTGTCCTATGGACTAAAACCCTCCGGTTTATATAGACACCAGAGGGGGCTATGGTTACACAGAGTCTATTATAGAGAAGGAGATCTACACATCCGAATCACCAAGCTTGCCTTCCACGCAAAGGAGAGTCCCATCCGGACACGGGACAAAGTCTTCAGTCTTGTATCTTCATAGTCCAACAGTCCGGCCAAAGTACATATTCCGGCTGTCCGAATACCCCCTAATCCAGGACTCCCTTAGTAGTCCCTGAACCAGGCTTCAATGACGATGAGTCCGGCATGCAGATTGTCTTCGGCATTGCAAGGCGGGTTCCATCTCCAAGTACTCCAAGATAAACTTCGAACACATGAATCGTGTCCGGCTCTGCAAAATAAATTCCACATACCACCGTAGAGAGCACAATATTCCACAAATCCAATCTACTGACAGTTTTTCCCAGCGTGGCATCACGCCATGGCCCGGTCACTACAAACCGTTTTTCCCAGCCTACCACTACACGTGTTGCGAGGCGGTTTTATTGGTACGTCTTGTCAAAGCAGAGATCGTTTTCCCCTTATCGCGGGATTCTCATCAATACGGGTGTGGGTAACCCAACTACGCATGTTGCTATGATTCCTCAATTTTAGGCAAGTCCCAAACGGTCACGCTGGGGACGTTTGATATTCACCCCCTTTATAGAGGGACAGAGGCCCGTTCCTTTCTTCCCATGCTTGCTCCTTCCCCTACCTCGAGTTCCAACACCCAAAGCTCGGGCTTAAGCACTTTGGACCTTCAATCATGTCCGGACCCAACCTTCAAGGTCGGTGGATGGCCTCCTCTGTTATATAGGAGGACATCGAGAAGCTCAGGGAGGCCAGGTATCTGACCATCGAAATCCAGCACAGCCTTCCTGCCCAAGGCCAGGTCATCCCCACTCCCGAACCCAACGAGAGCATTGTATTTGTTTCCCACTTCCTCCGAGGCTTAGGCTTTAGTCCTGATCCCTTTGTGAGAGGGCTCATGTTCTATTACGGGCTAGATTTTCACGATCTAGCTCCGGATTCCATCCTTCACATCTCGTCATTTTTCGTCGTGTGCGAAGAATTCCTCCACATCACCCCACACTTCGGTCTATGGCTCAAGATCTTCAATGTAAAGCCGAAGGTGATCGACGGGTGACATGCGGAGTGCATAGGCACTGTAATAAGCAAAAGCGCCGATGCCCCATGGCCAGAAGGTTCCTTCCTGGAGGTGTACAATATATGGCAACGGAGGTGGTTCTACATCACAGCTCCCCAAGGCACAAAGTGGGCGGCTGCCCCTGCCTTCCGCTCGGGCCCTCCGCCTCAAATGGTGTCGTGGGCCAACGAGGGACTGGACTGGGGGCCTGCTAATGACGTACCAACATTGCAGAGCCGCATTCGGGATCTTCTTGAGAGGGATGTCAGTCTCATTAAAATAATTCAGGTAATGCTAGTCCGTCGGGTCCTGCCGCGCAAACGTCGACCTCTCCGGATGTGGGAGTTCAACCCAGAAGGACCCCGAACTATTCAGCACTTCTTCAGCATGATGCCTGAAGGGATGTATCGGCTATTCTTCGGATCACGAATAAAGTGTCTAGACACCACTGAGGATGCGGGCTTGAACTGCAATCGTCCAGATACCCATGTAAGTAACTCTGCAACTGAACACGCTGTTCATATATATCATAACATTATTTTGAGAACTATTCGCGGCTAGGATTGGCTGAATAACGCGGAGAGGATCAGGTGTCCGTCCCCTCTTCCCGAAGGCTTGCCGAATCCTGCATTAACCAGGATGCTTAAACGCGCACCATATCAAGTGCCGTCGGGGAAGGATGAAGGGAAGAGCAGAGAAGCTGAAAGCGAGCTTCATACATCGCACATCCAAACCGGGTGAATTGATGCCTCCATGAAGGAGGATAATCGAGGAGGTGAATCTAATGTTCCCTCCCCCCACGGGAGGAAAAGGGTCGCTTCCGAAGACTTGGAAACGGAGGTGCCCAAATAAGGGAAGAAACCCTCGCCAGGGATTCCTGCCCCAGAGGGCGTCCTCACCGCACAGCACCCACAAACGGGCTAGCCCTCCACCGAGCTATAAGTGAAAAAGGACTGTGATAAAACATGTCCTGATTTATCTCCGAGAATAATAACCGAGATCTATCTCTTGCAGTCTGGCTCGTAGCCCTTCTCCATAGAGTTTGTCTTCGGGGGATCTTCTTCCGCAGATGATGAAGAGTGAAACTCCACTTGCCTCCCCGCCCCATGGGGCGGGCGATCCCGAGGTGTCGTCACGGAGGATCTCTCCCAACCCGTCAAGGCCAGAAGTTAACATTTTGGCCGCCCGAAGCCCGGAGTGTTCGACTCCCAAGGAGGGTAGTAGGAAGAGTCCAGGTCGGTCCGGCAATTAGCCGGACACGCTGACGGGCCTTCTGGAGCAAGCAACTATATCCGAGGCGCACCATGCTTTAATGAGTATGGTGTTTGAGAGAATTTCATCTTCCAAAAGCGGGTTGAATGAAGCTTTTACAAGCTTGCTCAGAGGCTTTGAGGCACGCAAAGAAATATGTAAACTTTCAGTTGTACCACACACGCTAGGTGTGCTTTGTGTAGATAGTAGCCCCTGAGACTCTGGTTGCCAGCTCGAGGCGGCAAACGGAGGATCATACTCCTGAGTAATGATCGCGTTACATTATGTGCAGACGGCTAAGCGTCCGGCAGTTGATCGGACTGCGGAGTTTGCTGAGCTAAGGCGACAGCTTGATGTGGCGGATGCCGACATCGCGCTTGTGAACAAGCGGCTTCACGAGGCACAGGGTATGTGCTGCTTATCTTTTTTTATCAGCTAATATTCAAGAGGAGCATGATGCTAGTATCTATAATATGCTTTGGTTGTAGATGGAGCTGCTGTCGTGGAGGCCCTTCGGGCGGAACTTGCCCGAGCCAAGGAACAAGCTAGGAGAAGTGATGCGGCTTCCCTAAAGGTGGCCGAAGAGTTAAGAGCCGAACAGGCTGCTCATCGCCAGAGCGAAGATAAACTAGCCAAGATGGTTGTTGAGCTGCGAGATGTCGCCGACCGATATGATCTCCTTGAAAAGGAGAGCCAAGCGAAAGCGGCTGGCCTAAAGAAGGCCTTTGGGGTAGCCAAGGAAACACGCTCTGAAATCAGAGCTGCACGGGAGGAGCTTCGACAAGCCGGAGATATCACAGCTGGGAAGCCCTTTTTGTTGCGAATGAAGTTTGGAGATCCAAAGTATGTTCCTCTGGATCAGTTATGGAGTGCTGCAGACGCGTATGCGGACCTGGCCAAAAGTAGTGCTGATGCGACTGAGTTTTTCAAAGATCGAAAAGATCATGAGGTAGAAAGGTTATTTTGGTCGCAGTTCAGTTCCCCGACACGTCCGCTGCCGTTGAATGAAAGGATGGCCGCATAGGCCGAGCTCCATAGGTTGTCCGGACTTGCCATGAGGTCAGTTATAGACCATTTATGGCCGAGGGGACCAAGGCCGGACAGTTATTTTGGATTAGTGCAACATTTCCTTGGCGCTGCATCGCGTATTGACGTTGTGAAGAGGTCAGCGTGCATAGAGGGTGCGCGGCTGGCTCTTGCCCGTGTTAACACATATTGGGCGGATATAGAGGCCACCGGTGTTGTAACCCGAGGTCCGGCGGGAGGCCAGGACCCGGCCGAGCACTATTTTCAGCAAGTCCTAGAAGGCGCCCGTTTAATAGAGGCTCAGTGCTCGAAGAGTATTATGTTCGAGTGACATATATATCAATTGTAAAAACAATGTTATTTTGATTATAAAGGCTGTTTTTATACTTTTTCACGAAAGTATTGTAGTGCCTCATGTGCGGCCGTTTGTGTATGTATATAACCTGAAAGTTTGCAGTCGTCGGCTTCAGCCCCCACGCATACAATGCGGGGGTGTTTGAAAAAGGCACGTAATCACACTTGACCCAACGTCTTGGTCCATTAAGGAGGTGATCACACGTCGAACTAGGCAATCGAACTATATTGCTTTAACACTTTCACTTAGCCATAGGAGTTTGACAGTGGGGCTACTATATAGCTCCTGGTACTTCCGTGTTCAGCCGAATTCGATGTGCGTACGTACATGACCGGGAAACCAGTCCTTCGTTAATGCGGAGGAATCCCGAAGATTCCGCTGATTCATGGAGTGGTTGACTAGTCTCTCGCTGTATCATGACAATCAGTTTTCGGCTTTCTCTACTGAGGTGCTCGTCTGGAAAAACCAGGGCACAATCGCAGTAGTTCTCCCTTGGCCGCCTTAGTCGATAAAACGAACGTAAGGTAGAAAACCCAGGAACCGGGCAAACCCAACATTTGACCAAAGACATGATTCGGAGCTGATGCATATAAGGCCAAACTCGCGACGCCAAACACTCCCGAAGGTATTCGGACTTTTTAACATATACTGGGCTGAGTAACACCCTCGATAATGAACCCTGAATTACCAGGTACGCTCATTAATCTAACATGGCGAAATGCCAATAACGCCAGTATCCCTCGTGGGTGTATTGAGTACCCGGGGGATATCAAACAACAAGAGACATTAAAGAAGGTTTACACAGGGGCTTAATCTAAAGAGAAAGCTTTGAGCGGGGCCCTGCTGCACGTCTGCGCCTTTGTCTCTGTTGTGCCGTATCCTGGAAGGGTGTAGCACGATGATCATCTATAAAAAAGGAGAACTCAGGTAAAAGAGTCTGGGGTAATCGTGCGAGAAGTTGGTTATTCTCAATGAATCATGAAAATGCAATATAGTGTTATATTAATAGGGTCAAGCCAAACTGTGGGCTTTGTTACATGTTTGCAGCCCCTAGCACCGCCTATGGGGGTATATCTATAGACCCCAGCCTAGGTTTATCTATGCTATTACCACTGGCGGTGCGCTGGGCACGTCTAACCGTGTCTGCGGTCTTGACGAACGATCATGAATTCTGGTTGAAGAGGCCGCTTAGTGTTCAGCTGCTAGAGCCATCACATATTCTTCTGCTCGTAAGGAACGTTCTCTGTTTCCGCTAATTGTGATGACGCCGCGTGGGCCGGGCATCTTGAAGGTTTAAGGTAGGCATAGTGCGGCACAACATTGAAGCGAGCGAAGGCCGCTCTTCCAAGTAGCACGTGATAGCCGCTTCGGAATGGAGCGATGTCGAAGATTAATTATTCGCTTCTGAAATTGTCGGGAGAACCGAATATAACCTCTAATACGAGAGAGCCCGTGCAGCGGGCCTCAACGCCTGGTATTACTCCTTTAAAGGTAGTGTTGCTTTTGCTAATTCTTGATGGGTCTATCCCCATCTTGCGGACATTATCCTGATATATTAGATTAAGA
Source organism: Triticum aestivum (assembly GCF_018294505.1). Classification (NCBI taxonomy): domain Eukaryota; kingdom Viridiplantae; phylum Streptophyta; class Magnoliopsida; order Poales; family Poaceae; genus Triticum; species Triticum aestivum. Next base: position 606,799,861 of record NC_057798.1, on the reverse strand, counting down.
CTACTGCCGCCGTCCATAAGGACTCGTGTCAGATGGTATCCATCAATTATTGGGTCGAGAACCAAGGCAGTCGATCCTCCATGCCGGATACTTGTTGGATGATCCCTGCCATCAAAAGTGATCGGGCAGGCCGACTAAGGGTTGAATTTGGGGGCGACGGGTTCTACAGCGTATACATCTCTGAGTGCGCGTTTGCGCCTTCTCTTCGGTATATGAGTTGCGTAGATCATATTCACTGTTTTGACTTCTGGTGGGAATTTTTTCTGTCCCCTAGTGTTCGGCCGGCCGGCTCATCCTCGTCTTCACTTGGCGTCTCCCTTCCTTTGTGTTCGGCGTTTAGCTTGCCGGCCTGCATGAAGACCCAACATTCTCTGTGGGTGTGGTTTGCAGGTTTTTCGAGGGTGCCATGAATTTGACATAATCTGTCTAGAACCTTATTTAGGCTGGACGGTCCATCCCCTCTGCCTTTAAATGGTTCTTTCTGTTGACCAGGTCGAGAGCCCTTGAATCCGGCATTGACCGCCGTGTTATCCGGACTCTCTTCCTTGTTTCGACGCTTGTTTTTATTGCGTCGTGGCTTCCCATTGCCATCCCTAATTTCAGATGTGTCTGGGTCCCTGGTGCCTCTATGGTCCAACCAGCTGTCCTCACCCGTGCAAAAGTGGGTCATAAGGCTTGTTAGGGCCGCCATTGTCCTCGGCTTTTCTTGGCCGAGGTGTCTGGAGAGCCATTCATCTCGGATACTGTGCTTGAAGGCCGCTAAGGCTTCGACATCCGGACAATCAACAATTTGATTCTTCTTAGTGAGAAATATGTTCCAAAGCTTATGGGCTGACTCTCCGGGCTGTTGTATTATGTGACTTAAATCATCTGCATCCGGGGGTCGGAGATAGGTCCCTTGAAAATTGGCCCTGAAAGCATCCTCAAGTTCCTCCCAACTTCCAATTGAGTATTCGGGGAGGCTCTTCAACCAGTGTCGAGTTGGTCCTTTCAACTTGAGGGGCAGATATTTAATGGCGTGGAGATCATCTCCGTGAGCCATGTGGATATGAAGGATAAAGTCCTCAATGCAGACCCTAGGGTCTATCGTTCCGTCATATGCCTCTATATTTACGGGTTTGAATCCATGTGAAAATTCATGATCCAGCACTTCATCGGTGAAGCACAGGGGGTGTGCAGCATCCCTGTAATTGGATGTGTCGTGGCATGCTGTGGACGGTTGTTGTGTTCAGGATTGATTCCGAACTGGTATTCGATCAATATGATCATTTTGGTGGCTATGATCTTGCGCCGGAGCACGTCCTCTAGATCCATAGATGGACCTGGTCGCACCACCCTTTTTGTCCAGGAGCTCACGCAAATTGTGTGTTGTCTTGTGTGTGGCGTCAGTTGATGCTCTATCGCGGCCATGAGGAGGTCGGTCCAGCTGATCAGCCGTATTATTCTTCGGCGGGATGGGCTCTATGGCCTCGGTGTCGAATTTGGGCAGTAGCTTGCACTTTGGGTAGCTCCTTGTGTGGCGATCGTCACCATATATTTCTTCAGCGTCTAGCACTTTGTTCCATCTGCGGTTGAGTGTATCCTGCGCGGCCTTAAGCTTTTGCTTCTGCTTCTGCTTCTTCAGGCTCCTCGCGGTGGCGATAAGCCTTCTGTGGAGGTTCTCTTGTTCCAAGTGTTTTTCCGGGATGAATGCGTCGTTGTCCGGACTGTCCTCCTCTCCGGAGGCAGGTTGATGAGTTTTACCCTCGGGGTCATCGTGATCGGGTGTCTGCTCCGAATTATATTCGGCATGCCCTGGCTCATCCTGCTCCATCGATGGGTCCATGGGGTCGTCGTTTCCTTTGGGGTAAACCGGGGAGTCAATTTTTCTTGCGCCATCGTCGCTATTTTTACTGTGGCTGGACTTAGAGCGGCGCCTACGCCGTCGCTTTGGTTTCTGCCCGGGGGGATTATCCTCTGTGGCGTCCTTTTTGTCGCCGTTGTCCTCCTTGGGTGTGTCCACCATGTATATATCATATGATGAGGTGGCTGTCCAGCACCCCGTGGGTGGTGGTTCCTGATCATCTCCAGCATCGACGTCCATACTGTTGATGTCTTCGGAGTCGAAGTCCAGCATGTTGGTTAAGTCATCGACAGTGGCTATTAAGTGGGTGGTGGGTGGGCAACGAATTTCTTCGTCGTCTGCATCCCACTCGAGTCGTACATAGTCCGGCCAAGAGTGTCCTGATAAAGAGAGAGAGCTCAATGAATTTAGCACGTCACCAAAGGGTGAGTTTTGAAAGATATCCGCGGAGGTAAACTCCATGATTGGTGCCCAATCAGATTCGATGGGCACGGATGCACGCGGTTCAGAACCTAAGTCCGGAGACAAGTCCGGGGGTCCGGTGACACAGATTTCCTAAGAGGTGGAGTCTGTGTTCGGCTCTATCGCCGATGAACGTGCGGCCTCCGTGGCGGGGTCCATCCACCCATCCTCGAATGGCGCAACCTGCTCCAAATTAAGGGCCGGGGCAGCTATAGGTGCGATATCCCGAACACCGTCCAATGGCAGATCTAAGTCATGCGCGTCGTGACTGTTCGGCGCTCCTAACACAGGCCCGAATCCGTCGAAGATCAAGTCTCCACGAATATCACTCGTCTAGTTCAAGTTTCCACGTCTGACCTGACGGCCAGGGGTGTAGGTGTCGATCTGCTCCAGATGGCCAAGCGAGTTGGCCCAGAGTGCGAAGCCGCTGAATACGAAGATCTGTCCGGGGAGGAAAACCTCACCCTGGACCGTAGCGTTGTTGATGAGTGAAGGAGCCATCAAGCCTTATCGTGGTGACACAGTGGAACTCTTAATGAAAGCACCAATGTCGGTGTCAAAACCGGCGGATCTCGGGTAGGGGGTCCCGAACTGTGCGTCTAAGGCTAATGGTAATAGGAGGCTGGGGACACGATGTTTACCCAGGTTCGGGCCCTCTCGATGGAGGTAATACCCTACTTCCTGCTTGATTGATCTTGATGATATGAGTATTACAAGAGTGGATCTACCACAAGATCGTAGAGGCTAAACCCTAGAAGCTAGCCTATGATGATTATGATTGTCCTTGTCCTACAGACTAAAACCCTCCGGTTTATATAGACACCAGAGGGGGCTAGGGTTACACAGAGTCGGTTACAGAGAAGGAGATCTACACATCCGAATCGCCAAGCTTGCCTTCCACGCAAAGGAGAGTCCCATCCGGACACGGGACGAAGTCTTCAGTCTTGTATCTTCATAGTCCAACAGTCCGGCCAAAGTATATAGTCCGGCTGTCCGAATACCCCCTAATCCAGGACTCCCTCAGCCTTAACAGGCTTTCCGTGGGCCGAGCCGCCACCTTTTGACCAAGTCAAACGGGTCGGCCTTTTCACAGGAATGGACCTCTGTTGGGTCATGCCACATGTCGACGTATCATAGGCGCCTTCGGTCCAATGAGTGGATGACATCTGTCACAACGGTGAGCCGACACGTGTTTCCTCTAGCCAATGATGATTTTACACGTTGAAAATCCCCATTGGTCGGGGCTGTTAACGGGTTATCGGGTCCAAAACTAGACCCCGTAGCTTAACGACGTTCCGTTACGGTGGATGCCACGTGTCGGTCACCCTTCATGAAAGCACTTTTGTGACGCGCGATTTATCATCATGGAAGTGAACACTTCTGTGATGATAATTTTGGTAATGTCATGGAACACTTCTACGACAGCACAGGTATGACTATCTTGATTCTGTCATAAAATCGTCATGGATGTACATGCATGACAGAAAATGTGACCTACTGTGACAAACACGTATCATCATGGAATTATATTTTTTTTGTAGTGAGTACTACCACTCATTTCTTCACATTATACACGTACAATATATATGTCCAGCATCATATAGCCAGCAGTTTAGTTGTCAAAGAATTTCAGGGTGCTTAGTTTTGTCAAAGAATTTCAGGGTGCTTAGTTTTATTTGAGGGGTGTGTTGTGCTGGACACCATTATTGTGACTCAAATATCTTTTGCCATGTTATAATGACATACATACCGATGGACCAACATGCCAGCTCTCCCTCTATCTCACTACAGTAAAATAAAGTGTGGGGCCTACTTGATCCCAACAGCGTTCTTATTTTTTCCTGTAAAATTATTCGCTTGGTTACTCCTGACAAGCAGGGCCACACTTATCATTGTGAGAATCGGCTTATTTTTGTCATGTAACGTGGTCAACGGGTTTGACATGAAAATAACAATGTCTAATGGCATTTTTTTGCAAACATCTAACTTAACAATGACATTTTTGAGATATCTAATTGCATTTTTGAGCAGGCATCTCACGGATCGATGGCATTTTTTAGTAGTTGTAACTTCTAATGGCAAAACAGAGTAGTGATACACAACTAGTGGCATAAATAATAAGAACCCTAGAATTAAATAGGTATGCTAATTTCTTTAATAGAATTTAGCACCCCATGTAAGCACATACTAGCTTTTTTTAATAGTACTATATGCATAATTTGGCTACGAGCGCTCTCTATATGTACCACCTTTTTTCTTTAATTTCATCTTGTTAGTTTTGCTCCATGGCCCAATCCATCGATACTACTACTATACAAAAGTATGCATTTTTAAAAGGCTAGAGGGCGGGGGAGTCTAGCTTGGTCCGTTTCACGAGAGGCGAGGGTCTTTGTGATTTGACGGCTCATTACTGCTGGAAGGCGGGGCCTTGTGATTTGACTGCTCGTATAAATGTGCCAACGACCTGAGGAGGAGCAAAGAACAGTGCGGTACACTCAAGTTTTCCACTGGAGTAGTACTACGACGGAGGATCATGAAACACGGCAGCCCAGTGCCATATGGCGATAAGAAATGATCTAATTTGCTAGTCATCTCATTGTTAGCATTGTTCTATTCATGCCTCGCAGAGAACATGACACGTATGGCGAAACACCTGAAGCAAAAGAAGAAACACAAGAGCAAAAGAAGAAGGAAGATTATCACCCCCAAAAAAGAAGGAAGACGCACACACAAGTTTGGGGTGCTGCTCTCACCACATGAAGGCTTGCTGGCCGGGGAATCATAACTGCTTCTTCATCGCCTCCACGACCTCCATCTCCTTGCGCGTCTCCTCTTCCATCTTCTTCATTTTGTCCATGATGCGGGATTTCTCGATGCGAGCCTTCATCATCTGTTCCACGGCTGCATTATGTACCTTGACAGCAGTCGGGTGCTTGATTGGGAGCTTCGCCAACTCCTCCTTCTGTTCCATGACGAGGGCCTGCAGCATCTTCATCGAGGAACTACTATTCTCATGCAGCTTCTTCCAGACGGCATTCTTCTCCTTCAACAGGTCGAGCTCGTGGCACAACTTCGCCTTGTCCTCCTGAAGTTGTAGGATTTCACCACCCGCCTTCTTCTTCGAGGCAATGCTCTTCTTCAGCAGCATCACCAAGTCGGCGGTCAACTCCCTCTGCTCATTGAGCTCAGTGGGCATGTCGTCGAGGCTCTCCTTCAGCAGCTCCACCAAGACATGGATGAACTCCTTCTTCTTATTGAGGTGCTTATTGAGATGATCGGGCATGCCATCGAGGGATAATGACTCCAGCGCCACCAGCTCAGCATGTTCGCCTCCACGGCTAGGGCAGTCCTGGGAGCCATCACCTGCCCGTGAGAGATCTTTCGAGGTCTTTGCATGGCGGCGAGCCCTCTCTTTTGTCTCCGCAGCCTTGGTTGCTGCTCCCTTGTTATGAGTAGTTCTCGACCTAGAGCCCTGCCCACCGGCCATGGCAAGGACGGACGAAGAAGGACTTATGAGGAGGAAGGTAGAGTAATTTTCGGTTAGGTAGTTCCCCTTCTTATAACCTAAGTACTAGCACTAGTACTAAAACCTGCATAGTGGGAACACGTTCAGGTTTGGTACGTACTTGTTAAGAGGGTGTTGGGGGTTCTGTCATCCCCATTTCCAAGTTTCTGATCAAAGTAAAACATGATGCAATCACTCTAATACATGAATTAGCTAGGGTGTGACAACTCACCCCCATTCAGAAAAATCTCGTCCCGAGATTTAGGATCCTTCGGGAAGGAAGTGGGGTACTCAAGTCGAAGATGATCCTCCCTTTCCCAAGTGGCTTCTTTTTCGGAATGGTGTGACCATTGAACCTTGAGAAACTTGATGTTATGGTGTTGAGTGGTACGCTCGGCTTGATCAAGGATACAAACAGGATATTCTCGATATGTGAGATTATCTTGGAGATCAAGTGTTTCCTGGTCCACTCCACGGATAGGATCCGAGAAGCAACGCCTGAGTTGAGAAACATGGAAGACATCGTGGATTCTAGAGAGGTGCGGAGGTAGTTCCAATTGGTAGGCAACTTCTCCTTGTTTGGCAAGCATGCGAAAGGGTCCAATGTAGCGAGGAGCCAATTTGCCTTTGATACCGAAGCGATGAGTTTCCTTCAGAGGGGTAACCCGAAGGTAAGCCTTCTCGTCAACTTCAAAAGTCATAGCCTTATGTTTACGATCATATTGGCTCTTTTGACGAGATTGGGTTGTTTTCAGCTTTTCACGAACAATGCGAACTTGCTCTTCTGCTTCCTGGGTCATATCCAGGCCAAAGAATTGTCTTTCCTCGGTTTATGACCAGCTAAGAGGCGTTCGACACCTTCGTCCATAGAGAACTTCAAAAGGAGCTTTACCTAAGCTACATTGATAGCTATTGTTATAAGCAAATTCGGCAAATGGAAGGCATTTCTCCCAATCCATTCTGAAAGAGATAACAGAAGCTCAAAGCATATCTTCCAGAATTTGATTGACACGTTCTACTTGGCCACTTAACTGAGGGTGGAAGGCGGTGCTAAAGGAGAGACGAGTTCCCATAGCATTTTGGAAACTTTCCCAAAATTGAGAGGTGAAGAGACTTCCACGATCCGAGTTAATTTCTAATAGGACGCCATGGAGAGACACTATTCGGGAGATATACAAGTCTGCTAGCTGACTAGCGGTTATACTCTCACTAACAGGCAAGAAATGGCAACTTTGGAAAGACGATCGACGACAACGAAGATAGCATTATTCCCTCTCTTGGTCCTGGGAAAACCGGTGATGAAATCCATACCAATTTTCTCCCATTTCCATTCAGGAATAGCTAAAGGTTGAAGGGTGCCAGCAGGTCGTTGATGCTCTGCTTTAACACGACGATAGACGTCGCAATTAGCAATATATTGAGCAATTTCTCTCTTCATCCTAGTCCACCAAAACCACTGGCATAGGTCCTGATACATCTCAGTACTACCAGGATGAATGGTGAGAGGAGAGTCATGAGCTTCCTTAAGGATCAATTGCCGTAGTTGTCGCTTCTTGGGAACCACCAAACGGTTTCCGAAGTACATGACACCTTAATCATTCACAGAGAAACATTTAGCAGATCCTCTAGCAATGTTCTCTTTGATCCGGGATATCCCCTTGTCATGCCACTGAGCGGTTATGATATGATCCGTTAGGGTAGGTTTCGCCACCAAGGTGGAAAGGAATCCTTTAGGAACAATGTGAAGATTAAGCTTCTGAAATTCCTCATGGAGAAGTGGTTGACTTTGTAGTAACATCAGGTTGTTACAATAAGATTTACGACTTAATGCATCAGCCATGACATTGGCTTTTCCTGGGGTGTAAGTTATCCCTAAGTCGTAATCTGTGATCAACTCGACCCAACGTCTTTGCCTGAGATTCAAATCTGGTTGGGTGAATATATATTTTAGACTTTGGTGATCGGTGAAGATTTCGCAACGATTACCGAGGAGGTAATGTCGCCAGGTTTTGAGTGCTTGGACTACAACTGCAAGCTCTAGGTCATGTTTAGGATAATTTTCCTCATGTGGATGCAACTGTCCTGAAGCATAGGCAATTACATGACGATCTTGCATGAGTATGCAACCTAGTCCTTGTCGTGAGGCATCGCAATAGATAACAAAGTCCTTGGAGAAATCTGGTGGTACCAGTACGGGAGCAGATGTCAGGCGTCTTTTCAGTTCCTGAAAACTGTGCTCGCATTGTGGAGTCCACTCAAACTTTTTAACTTTCTTGAGGAGTTCAATTAGAGGTTTAGCAACTTTCGAGAAGTTCTCAACAAAGCGACGACAGTATCTCGCTAAGCCAAGGAAACTTCAAACTTGCTTGACCGATTCAGGTGTAGTCCAATTAAGAATGGCTTGAACTCGCTCGGGATTGACAGCAGTACCCTTACCAGAAATTACATGGCCTAGATATGTCACTTCTGGCAACCAGAATTCACATTTAGAGAATTTGGCATAAAGGTGATGCTCTCGAAGTTTCATCAATACTAGCCTTAGATGCTTGGCGTGTTCTTCCTCATTCTTGGAGTAGATGAGTATATCATCGAGGTATACCACGACGAATTTATCCAAATACTCCATGAAGATCGAGTTCATTAACCGAGAGAAGGTGGTTGGGGCATTGGTTAAACCGAAGGACATGACGGTGTACTCATATTGGCCATAACGAGTAACAAAGGTCGTTTTGGGAATGTCCCCGTTCTTGATTTTGATTTGATGGTAGCCCAACCTCAAATCCATCTTAGAAAAGACTGAGTATCCAGCGAGCTGATCATATAGGTCATTGATCCTGGGGAGCGGATACTTGTTCTTTATTGTGACCAAGTTGGCGGGTCGATAATCTACAACCATCCGATCCGTACCATCCTTCTTCTTGATGAAGAGGACGGGACAAGCCCATGGAGAAGAACTAGGACGGATGAAACCCTTTTTCAAGGACTCATCGAGTTGTTTCTTGAGCTCAGCTAGTTCTAGTGGTGCCATCTTATAGGGTCTCCTAGAGATTGGGACAGTTCCTAGTACAAGATCTATCACGAACTCAACATCCCTGTTAGGTGGAACACCTGGCAGTTCTTCTGGAAAGACATCCGGGAAGTCACGGATTACCGAAACGTCTTCAAGGTCTCGCAAAGGGCTGGCATTAAGACAGTAGAGCTGCCGCTTAGCTACTCGGGTCAAGACATTGACTACCTTGCCCGATGGATGTGTAAGTTGAATAGTCCTAGAGAAACAATCATTCTTAGCATGATGGGCTGACATGCAGTCCATACCAAAGATGATATTAATGTCCGAGGATTTGAGTGCTATCAAAGATGCAAGGAAAACAAGTCTATCGACATGAATTTCATTTCCATGGCTCACTTTGGAAGTTTGCCATTTGGATCTCGGGGTTTGAATTATCATGGAAGTGGGCATATCACAAAATGCGGTGTTATGCAAACGAGCATAGCTCTCGGATATAAATGAATGATATGCTCTAGTATCAAAAAGAACAGATGCCGGATGGTAGTTAACAAGGAGCGTACCAAGAACGACGTTGGGATCATCCTGGGCCTCTTCAGCTGAGACACAGTTCACATGGCCACGTGCAGCGGTGGCCGGCTTGCATAGTACACCTTCCCTGTTGGCTTGCCACGGCTAACAGCCTTTCCGGACTGGTTGGGGTTGCGGTTGTTCTGGGGACACTCTCGCAAGTAGTGACCCGGTTCTCCACACTTGAAGCATGTCATGGTGCTGGTGCATGGGGGAGCATTGGTGGTTGATCCACCATAAGACTTGGGCGAGGCATACTGCTGGACTGGACGAGGCACCTGATAGGATGGCCTTGGTGTGAACCTAGGTGGCAGAGTTGTGTTGGGCACTGACGGTGTCCTGGACTCGGGGTACTCACCACATCGTCCCCCGATCAGTTAGATTGGGCCGAGGACCCCCATGGCCATATACTCATGGGCCAGTTCGGACAGTTGCCGTATACAAGGAAGATTCCACAAGACTTGGTGATCAAGACAAGGACTCCTCCCCCACCAGCGTATTCAGCTAGGACTCTTGTTACCCTAGGCCTATGGTACATTATATAAACCGAGGCTAGGCTAGTCGATAGATGATTATGACATTACTGATCATACCTCTAGGGTTTAGACCACAACATATGATCTCAGGGTAGATCAACTCTTGTAACCCCTATACTCATTATAGTCAATCAAGCAGCATGTAGGGTATTATCTCATCAAGAGAGCCCGAAGCTGGGTAAAATCTCGTGTTCATGTTACCATTGATCCTCAGACACACAACTTGGGACCCCCTACCCGAGATCCGCCGGTTTTTGACACCGACATTGGTGCTTTCATCGAGAGTTCTGTTGTGTGATCGGCAAAAGGATCAATGGCTTGACTATAGGTCAACTGCGACGTCGGCTTCTTCGTCACCAGCTCGACTGGTCACCTTGGCTTGACCGAGGATTGCACCCTACCTCCGATCATCATGTTCGGATGAGGGCCTTCATCAACATCAACTCCGATCTCTATCAAGATCATGGAGGAGTCATCCATGGAGCTCGGGGGCTCAACGTCAACATTGCCCTTAGGCGACCGTGCTGTTTTTCTGGACAGCAAACCTGTATCCGCCGCCACCACCTCCTCGAGTGTCGCATAAATGATTGCTTCAGTGGAATTATGCGGAATTAAGTCTACAACAACCCGGCAAAAAACTTGTCGAGTTCCGATGGAGGAATCTCCGGCAATCTTCGATATACCGGAGCCCTGTTGAATATGGACGAGAATCCGGACGAGTTTGGAGCGGGGTGTCCAGCATCTAGCTCGGACGTCCTTTGGAAGATCCAACCGTTGATTCGCTGCGGAATTCCCATATCTACCACCTGCCAACAGTTCAGCTCGATCCGACCGTCCAAACTCTGGGAACCTTCCGATTAGTGCATCACTTTTTGGATCTGTTTTCCGCGCAAGAAGGAATCCGACCCGAGTCCATATTCTTTATGAACGGGATTTCGGACATCCTTTTTTGAAGGAAGTTTTTGTATGGGGTATTGTGTTTTATTCTCAAACACATCCCATTAATATTAAAAAGTATTTTTACAATATGATCTTCACCATCGCACCGGTGTCAAACCGGCTCGACAACATCACTCCACGGCGGCCGACCTGCGCTAGACACGTCGTCGCTTTGTTAAGCCGAGCTCAACTTCTTCGGATCATCATCTCGGCCAGCCGAACAATAGTTCGGCATCGCGAAGGATAAATCGTCACCAACATCGCTGCCCCACGGATTACACGGAGCGGGCACACCGGCATCGCCGCACGGTCACTTCATCAAGCCAGCATTGATCACATCACAAGCTACGACCTGCATCGGCATGGCCGAACTGTTGCTTCATCGAGCCGATTTCCATCACACCGAACTACTTCAACACCTCGGCTGAGACATCTCCTTGCCGACCTGCTCCGTCTCCTCGCCTGGACCGGGGGCTTCGTCATACCTTCATCAACATACTCCGGTGACTTCGGCATCCCCAGCCGACCAGCTTCGTCACGTTAGCTGGACCGGGGGCTTTGCCTCGACAAGCCAACCTTTGCCAGCATCGCCATGCTGTCGCCTTATCATCCATCAGGCAATGGGCATGCGGATCGATTCCCAGTGTTGGGAGTCGCTCTTCTTTGGAATGCTACAACAAACAAACCAGGTGTTATTAATCCTAACAATTTTTGTTTGTTGGGTTTATTTTTCTTAAGGAATTATTACTCTGGTTTGTTCCATCATCTGTACACAGGTCCATCAAATGGCAACCACATTAAAAATGGTCACGTGGTGGTTCGGTCAGTTTCCGTACATAGTTCGGCAAACGCCGTATCCGGAGCCCGGCCCGCCCTGCAAATTCAGGCTTTTGTCACGCCTTCACTGCGTCATGCTGACGCCCTGCATCGACATTGACCTCGACACTCAGGCCATATCTCTTTCATTATTTACTTCACTTATGTTAAATAAGTAGAAGAAATTTTTTGTTTGCAGTATTATCTTTATTTGTCATTACTTTTGGTTTGCACTAGTTTACCTGTGCAGCCAATCGACTCAGACTGAGCCGTGTTGTCCCCTCCGTCAACCAAATTGTGTTTTCGCCTTGGCGCGCTGACCTGCTTCATTACCGCGGCTGGACTGGGGGCTTCGTCTTCTCGGAGCGCCGAACTCTCTGCTCGGCCACCTTGGGGCCAGCCTGGGGGCTGAACCTTGTCCCGCATCAGGCTCGGACCGCGTCATCAATGCCGAACACATTAACCAGCTAAGTCGCTCTCATACTCAGAAACTTTCAGTTTTAAATTTTGTTCGGTGCGACCAAGCATTATGCCTTTTTGGCACAAAGTTGTTTGTGACTAAGTTCCTTGTCAAAACTTTGCTTGCGCCGCACATATTTAAATACCCCGTTTATTTGGGGCCTCCCTTGATGGAGCTCTTTCTCTTGCATGTGATTATACTTGTATGGCTTCGTTCCTTGTTCGTGTATTACGCCACAATATGCACCATATTGACCTAAGTGATTTGCAAGCTGGGTTTCCTGGCTCCTGTGCTTACCCCTACTTTCTCGATTGTTCGGCTAGGGAGTAGAGGGAGCACCTCTGCGATTGTCACGACCGGGTCTTCCGAGCTCTAACCTCAGAATGGGTGAAGCTGAAAGCTGGCACTCTTATTGTTATTCAATTATGGTCGGCACACAACGGAACTCATGAGTACAAAAAATCTATTGCACAAGTCTCATATTAACAATGAGCACCGAAGAAAGGTATCGGTGGGGGTACTATTTTCTTCGAAGATGCTTCTTACACTTTGTCAGTAATATAGCATAAGTTCCCTGAGCGCGCTTTGTCTATTATAGCCTTAGGACCTGATTGCCTGGTTATCGGAAACACCGTCGATATTCTCGACAGATGGAGTACATAACACTTTTTGGTCCTTGACCAAAGAGGGATAAGCCGACGGTCGGTTAAGACGCGTTTAAAGTTCGGGTGAACATAGATATGATATAAGTACTTCGGTACATACAGTCATTCTTTTACCCAAGTCACTTGGGGGCTCTCAAATTTATGTGAGCTGTTTTATAATAAGTGTTCTTCTTCCTAGTCGTTGCAAAGTTTTTCTTTTTTCTATCACTCCTTTTTTTGACGCAAGTGTGTGGTCAATAGCCCGATTTCCCTCACATCCACCTTCGGGATAGGAGGTTGAAGCCGTAGGCTGACCCGCTTGAAGTCTTGAGATAAGATGTGTCATGCTAAAGCATGACAGAAGCACAATTTTTTTCTAAGACCAATTTTCTGATTGGCACCGAACAATTGATCTAGTTCGGACGTCGAGTTTTTACTGAAATTTTTTGGTTTTTCAATCTTGCAGCACTTTTCAACTATTTGTGTGTTTTCCGCATAAGTCTCGCAGTGCAAAGCCGGACACCTTTAGAGATTCGGCAAAAATTCTCGGATATTGCTATATATGCATCGGTTTCAAATTGTGTCTTTGGTCGATAGTTGGGTTGCTCGGCTCCTTTGCTTGCCTCCTACATTCCGGTTTGTTTGGTTAGGTGTGCAAAAGGAGAACCACTTCGATTGTGCTTCCAGCTCGCATGGTTAAGCACCTCGGTGGAGAAAGCCGAAAGCTGGTTGTCACAATAAGCATAAACTGGTCAGCGATCTGATGACTATGTTAAATGACGGGCCGTTCATAACATTGGCAGAAGTGTTTACGGCTTGACCTCGGTTGTCACCAAACACTAAGCGGGGGGCTACTTGCTGGCCTCCCAACTTTAAGCTCCTATGACTAAGTGAAAGTTATAAAGCCCGCATATCTGATTGCCTCGTTTCCGCCAACACAACCGCCTTCGGGCACCGAGACGTCGGCTAAGGGTTGTTTTGTTATTTCGGAAACACCCTGCGTAGCACCTACAAGGGGGTAGAAGCCGAAGATGGGCCACTTTCAGATTATAAACGGTCGCAATGGAAGTGAAACTTTGGGTTCATCTAGACCACAGAGTTCGGAAGCTTTCCCCAAACTAAATCCTCAGTATTTTCCTCCCACATGGATCGGAGCTGAGGTTTCATGATCATGCTTAGCATGGCAACCCAAAAGAAAGGAACCACTAGCGGGACTATTTTCTTTGGACGGTGTTTATAAAATAATATAAAACTTTGTCTCTCTGCGTACCTTTGTTTATAAAACCATATGGCCGGATTGCCTTGTTTGCCATAAATCTTTGCCCTCATAAAGGCTTTATAAAGTGGGACAAACACTCCCCGGCTACTGGTCGAGGAGGTTGAAGCCAATGGCCGGTCAACAAAGTTTTGTACAATGCGGATCCGAGCATTGATGATGTAAAGTACTTGGATACATAGAATCATTACACATAATTTGTGATTTTACTTTGGATATCGATCCTTAATTCGGCCACCCGTGCCCACATTAAGGCTTGGGGGCTACTGGGCTTCGTGCTTATTATTTACAAATATTAAAGGGGTACATCGATCCCTTGATCTGATGTTGCCACCCGACCAGTGTCTCGGGGGCTACTGCATTGGCAATACAATGCAGAAAATTTAAAGTGCAATATAATTTTTGAGGAGATTATTATCCTCAGGTTGGTCGGCCGCACCCAACCTGAGTTTCGAGAACTTTGCACACCGCGTTTCTATTCCTATGTATTCTGCCGAGCTAGGAATTGATCCTCAGGCCGATTTCGCGCATCGACCTGAGTCTCAGGGGCAACTAGGATCAGCGGTTTCATGTTTTCCTTCAGGTGCATCTCGGGTTTTAGACCGACGCACATACCTTGAGGGCTACTGGCTATATATCTTAGCAGAGAATAAATTACACCAATCAAAAAATCAGCCCGCAGTCAGGGGTGGTGCACCACCTCGGAAGCAGTCCAGCATTAAGCTCGGGCGCCAGTGGATGGCTCCATAGAGGACATTTCCGGCATTAAGCTCGGCTAAACTCCTTCAACTTTTTGAACCCAGATGATCTATGACATCTCGGATGCAGTCCGGTGTTGGAGCTTGGACACAGTCCGGCGTTAGAGCTTGGATATATTCCGGTGTTGGAGCTTGGAAGTAGTTCGGCGTTGGTGCTTGGCTGCAAAAGATACCTCGAATGCAATCCGGCGTTGGAGCTCGGACGCAAGAGGACGTTGCCGCCCGGGAATAACTTCAAACCTGAAGTGCGGCATAATAATAACAAGGCATTGATAAAGGCTGGAAACTTAAAGGGGCTCCTCGGATACCCGACATATAAACTCTTTGGATTTACTTTGCGATCCTCAAGATCGAAGATGAGAAGATTTGTTGAACCAGTTTTCAAGACCGACGACCGAAGATGAAGAATAGTTCGGAAGAATCGAGGAGCGTCCCCAACTTGAAGACCGGTTCAGGGGGCTACTAACGGTGTCCTGGACTAGGGGGTACTCACCACGTCATCCCCCGATCAGTTAGATTGGGCCGAGGACCCCCATGGCCGTATACTCATGGGCCAGTTCGGACAGTTGCCGCATACAAGGAAGATTCCACAAGACTTGGTGATCAAGACAAGGACTCCTCCCCCACCGGCGTATTCGGCTAGGACTCTTGTTACCCTAGGCCTATGGTACATTATATAAACCGAGGCTAGTCTAGTCGATAGATGATTATGACATTACTCATCATACCTCTAGGGTTTAGACCACAACATATGATCTCAGGGTAGATCAACTCTTGTAACCCCTATACTCATTATAGTCAATCAAGCAGCATGTAGGGTATTATCTCATCAAGAGAGCCTGAAGCTGGGTAAAATCCCGTGTTCATGTTACCATTGATCCTCAGACGCACAGCTTGGGACCCCCTACCCGAGATCCGCCGGTTTTGACACCGACAGGCACCCACACCCGGCACTTCTGAGAGCCAGAACCGGATAAGGAACCAGTGTCATGGGTGTGCTTGCGTGTAGCTTTGAAGTCAGTCTGACCCGTCTCAACACTAATAGCCTTGTTCACTAGCTTCTGGAAGGAAGTGCATTTGTGCAGTCGGAGATCACGGCGAAGCTTGGAGCTAAGTCCCTTGAGGAACCTCGCCTGCTTCTTGGCATCGGTGGATACTTCGTTAGTTGCATAATGCGCTAGGTTTCCAAACTCTCTGTTGTATGCATCCACGGCGAGTCTACCCTGGGTGAAATTGCAAAACTCCTCCCGCTTGCGATCCATAAGACCTTCCAAATGTGATGCTCATGGAAAGCCTCATCGAACTCTGCCCAAATGGTAACCTGGCCAGCTGGGCGCATGGCCTCATAGTTCTCCCACCAAAGGCTGGCGGGGCCTTCAAGATGATAAGCAGCAAAGATGACCTTGTCAGCTTCGGTTACGTGTGCAGAGCGTAGCTTATGGGTGATGCTGCGGAGCCAATCATCCGCGTCGAGGGGTTCAACGCAATGATGGAAGGTAGGTGGGTGCAACTTGATGAAGTCACTGAGAGACACCAAGTCGTTCCTCTGGTGGTGTGTTGTGTTCTGCTCAATGCGTTCCGGCAAACGATTGGTCTCGCGTTTGTTCCTTTCAGCCTCCAACATGACCTCAACCAAGGAAGGAGGATGAGGCAAATTCGCATCTCTAGCCCCACTGCCTTCAGCCTGCTCCGGGGCAGCAGGGTTGTTTTGGGTGTTGACCATCCTAGGATAAACAAGGCAACAGTTTAGACAAGGATGACAAAATTTCGACATAGAAGTGCAGAATGTAATGGATGACTCAGAATGCAAGATGTTCATCCGTACGACATGGTAATACGTAAACTGCCATATGTATACCATCGGTCATACACACCATACACGGTTTAGTACAAGACCAAACTAAAGTACAACTACGGTGAAAGGAAGATTACATCTCATCGGAGGCATTCCAGGCTCCTATACATTATTTTTCCTCACCTCCGGAATTAGTACACGCTAAGTCAAATTCCACAAGACACGCAGGATTGTGGATATACAACTACTACATGCTACTAGTGTCGTGAACCAACTCAGTCGTCTCTGTCTCTGTAGTGGTCCTCATAGAGATTACCCGCGTAGCTTGGAAGCGGAACATGCGGATCCGGAAAGTCACGGTCACGTCGGGCCCGTGGACCATATGGACTCAAATGAGGCCTTGGTCCCACAAACGGCGGCAGACGGCACCCACGTGGAGGCGTGATACCTCCAACATCTGGATAATCCACGCGAGCTGGCAGATGTGGGCGGACGGGGTACAAATCCTGCATATCCAGGTAACAGGTCTGCACAGTAGGTGTGAGCCGTGTCAGGGTAGCCCAGTGGTCCACGAGGGTGTTGTACAATTCCATGTGTAAGGCGTGGTTCTCTCTGTCTCTCTCCTCCAACATCTCAGTGGTGGTGCGAAGACGTGGCTCCTCTTGAGAAGCATCGGCATAAAGCCCAGTGTAATAGCCCTCCTGGCCAGTGTGTGCCGCCGGCAGATAGCGAAACTTAGTATCCTGAAGTGATGCATACCCGACTTGAATGATGGAGATCATAGAGTAGGAAACATCCTGCACGGACATCTCCACGGTAATACCAAACCCATAGGACTAGTGCAGAGGCTCGGTAGCTCCGGGATAAGAAGGGAAGACCCTCACGGTGCAGATATACTGACTTTGATTAAAATCGCAAAACTGCTCTTCGACGGTATATTCAGGATACCATCTATAGCCTATCTCAGTCATCACTCGGACTAACATGGCCGTGTGCCCGGGCACATCAATGCACCGGGTCCATCGTACCACCTGGTGAGTAGTGCGAGAAGACATCTGAAACACCAAATAATGCAAAGGCATTAGAATTTCTAGCATAATTTGGACAACATAACAGCTGTAAATGCTCAAAAAGGATTTTGAGACACTTTGCAAAAGATTGCATAGACAGTCAACAACATCATATAAAGGTTCTGGGTCCTACTAACAACATATTGAAGTAGTAGAACTGAACTAGGGCTTGTAACCAACAATCCTATAAGTTACTACGGATTAGAAACACGTGAACATGATAGAGAGAAGAGATCCTAGTCCTTAACCCTCGTGGAAAGAATGGACTGACTCATATCAGAATGCCATGAGGTAAAGGAGTAAAAAGAGCCTTACATTCCATCCCACAATCAATTCCCCTACATATAACTAAAGAATTTCTAGACTCGACATCGACCAGTTTGGCTTGAAGAACCTACAGGCAGTCCGGCTCTGATACCAACGTTGTCAGGACCCCGATTCTATGCCACATTGATCTAGCATGTAACACCTCATATCACTTTGCGGCCTCACGGACGGTATTCCCATGGGTATCACCTTACCAGGCCCGGGACCGTTTGCGCCTTTTGGCACACGTATATGATAGTGTCGCTAGCATCCATATAACAAAGAACCCGGGCTGACATGGCTAGTCGTGAACCCAAAGTGGCGCTAATTTACAGGGACAGGCATGCATGACCCAGCAACGAACGTGTTCATCAACAACATGTGAGTCCCAAGTCGTAGCAAGCTACAAGGACTTAAAGGATCACCGCGTGACATTTCCCCGAAGGAACAGACACATGAACGAGGAAGGACACATGCCGGCCAACCTAAGTGTTCCAGAGCAGTAGCAAGCTACCATGGCTCAGTGGAAGCACTAGGAGACATTTCCCGATAAGAGAGGCTACCAAGGATAAACAACTAGATAGTCAGATCCCGCACATACCAAGCATTTCAAACATACACACAATATTCTCATATGTGCAAATACAACATGGCATCACAACAGCACTCTACAACTCAAGTACTTTATTTAAAAGCTCCAGGGAGCCATACATATCATTCATACAGATAGGGGTCATATGACCCATCATTCAAGTCATACAAGCATAGAAGCCATAAGCGGAAGCAACATGTCCGGATACAGATATCTAGAAAGTAAAAAGGCTTGAGGAAGCCTATCTATCCTACAATGGTCCACTATGTGCTCAGGATCACCACCTGGGCCTCAGGCTACTCGTCGACAACAAGGTCTATGTAAAACCCATCAGAAGGGGTTGCAGCATCTTCTGCAATTGTAATTAAGCAAACATGAGTACAAAGGTACTCAGCAAGACTTACATCAGATCTTACATACATGCACATTATCAACAAAGGGATGGTGGGGTTATTACATCAAGCTAGATTTGACTCTTGGCTAAACTATCTTACGAGACTCCAACTTGTAATTGTTTTGCGCACTTGAGTCCACTACACACCACATCAATACACTACCGGGGATCCACCTCTGTCATCCTATGGAAGGGCCATCCACGGCACTCACACTTGTCTTGAGGCTTTTAGTATTTTCCATTTACTTGTCTATGTACTGTATAGGCAACCAAGTAGTCCTTTTACCATGGACGCGGCTATTCGAATAGATGGTGTTAACCCTGCAGGGGTGTACTTCTTCACACACGCTTCCACCACTTATCGTCGTTTACACGACATGTACTTGGTAACCTTCAAGCGGAAGCCCAATGAGGATGTCGGCCACAGTCTGCCGAAACACTCAAGTCTCTAGTCCAGGTTTATCACCTATCCAGGTTCCATCCGCAGGGAGTCCGGCCGAGGTTTCCACATATGGCCTCGAACGATGTGTGAAGGGTTCCCAAGACACCAAACGGGTGTCTGATACACCGCGCCACATACCTACCGCATCACAGCCCACCCGAGGGCCAGCGCTGCCCATGACCTCCAGTATACTACAAACACCAGAAATTACTTGCAACTCCTAGACAGAGGACTAGGGTGGTTAAGAAGCCGAGAGGGTCAATTAAGGATCCCAATGCATGGTAGTAGCTGATTCTTAAATCACACATATAGATCTCAGTGCTTAAGGACGGTTCCAATGAAACAACCCACCATGTACTCCTACATGGCCTCTCATCGATACCTTTACCAAATCATGTTCAACACATCACTCTCATTACCGACATGATCATTTCACTCTAGCCCATCACCCAGATGAACCAGACCTGACACGACTCTAAGCATAGAAGGCATAGCAAGGTAGGAAACACAAACATGGCTCAATCAACTCCTACACATGCTAGTGGGTTTCATCTAGTTACTGTGGCAATGACAGGTCATGCAGAGGAAATGGGTTCAACTACCGTAGCACACAGCAGTTTGAAACGCAGTTTTCTTAAATGCAGTAAATGAGAGCAGGAGCGAGAACATGGGATTTTATCGATATGATCAAATGGGTGGTTGCTTGCCTGGCAGGTCTGTAGTCTGATACTGTCCTTCGATCGGGTACTCACAATATTCCTCTGGGGCATAACCTACCGCAGAGAGCACCGGTAACACAATCAATATCAAACAATATGCAACAATATGTTGCATGCATGTGACATGGCAAAATGTGTGTGTCGGGCTAATGCAACTATAACCAGATGGGTTTGAGCTATTTTGAACCAAAGATTCAAAGTCCAAACTCATTTGTGATGTTAAATAGTGCCTTATATTGTTTTGCACTAAACAGCAAGTTAACTTGTTTAAACATGCTTGAAACAAGTACATATGGATAGATTGGATTTTTCTGATCATTTTTCATATATAACACTTTACATTTGGAGTTACAGGTTAATTTCTATGCATTTTTAACGTTAGCACTATTTTCTGTAATTTCCTGAATAAGAATAAATCCAGAAAAAGAGTTACTACATCAGCATTGCGTCAGCATGGCATTAGCAGGTCAACAAGGGCAGTCCAGGTCAAACCTGACCAGTGGGACCCACTGGTCAATGTCACTGTTAGCTAACTAACTTAATTAGTATTAGTTTAACACTAACCTAGGTTTGACTAATGGGTAGGGCCCACATTCAGTGACCTAGGGGGGTCAAATCCCTGGTCAAATTGGGTTGACTCGCCAACGTTTAGCTGCCTGCGACGTCCATACGCGGCGGAGGGTGCAGGTTTCGCCCTCCAATGACCAAATGGACGGCGGAGGCCATCTACGAGCAGCTGGGAGCAAGCCGCGTAGAGGGGTGGTGGTGGTTGAGCTCAAGATCACCGAAAACGACACGGACGATGAGCTTTGCGGCTGCCGGAGTTTGGACAAGGCCGAACTCATCATTGTCGTGGTTCTGGAGGCACGAGGCCATCTTCTACGTGGCCTACAGGGTGCAGCGAGGTCAATGGACAAGGTGGTGTGGTTGTTGGGTGGCCGGAGCTGCGTCGGCAACAAGCTCAGGTGGCGGCGCATGCGGTGGTGCTTGTTGAAGTCACTGCAGTGGACGGCAGCGAGAACAGAGAGGATGGGGAGAGGCAGAAGCTCACGGTGATCTCAGCGAGCTAGGCGGCGAGGTCGGGGATGAGTTGAAGCGAGCGTGACGGCGAAGGGGATCTCCGGCGACGGCGAGGTCGAGCGAGGCTGTTGCGGTGGCTCCAGGGCGAAAGAGCGCTCGGGGCTTGGTCTGCTCGACAAAGAGGAGGGCGACGAAGCTCTTGGACATGGTGAGGTGGCGTGGAGTCGATGGTGGCCGCGCCTACGACGGCGGCTGCGGCTGCGGCTGCATCGGCCATGGTGGGAGAGGGCGAGGGAGAGATGCTGGGGGAGAATGAGGTGTCCAGGGGGTTGGGGCGACGACATGGAGGACCTCCAGACGTCCAGCAGCTCAAGCGGCAAGTAGCTGGCGCCATGGCGAGCTTGTGCGTGCCGACGCCACCTCCCTGCCTGCCTGGCGGGGAAGAAGCAGCTGGCTGGCGCGGGCCAGCATAGTGCTGGGCCGCCAGGTGGGCCGGATGATGGGTTTGGCCAGGTAAGTTTGTTTCCCTTTTTATTTTGTTTTTCTTTTCTTTCTGTAGGTTTGTCGATTTTCTAAAAATGCCTAAGCACTTTCAAAAATCATCAAACTACTCATGCCCACTATATAGGACATGTCCAACAGTAAACATTTTGGTTTATGATTACTTGGACATTTAAAATATTTTATAGCATTTAAATGTCCAAATGCAAATAGCATATGATTTAATCGAGTGACCTTAGGATGTCCTAGAAAATTGTGCACCATTTTTGTCAGAGGTTTTAGACCAAGGCAAAGATTATTAACATTTTAGAAGGGCATTTCAGGTTCATTGGAAAAGTTTTTAGTAAACCCTAGTTGGATTAAGAGGGTGCTGGGGGTTCTGTCATCCCCATTTCCAAGTTTCTGATCAAAGTAAAACATGATGCAATCACTCTAATGCATGAATTAGCTAGGGTGTGACACATATCATCAATGGGCCTTCTACGGGCCGTATGATCGATTGGCCAAACATGGGCCAATAACAGACCGCATTGTGGTCATAAACGGGCTACAGTTGGAATCGTCCGTTCATGGGCCGACCATAACGGGCCGTTGTTAATCGGCCGTATTTGATGACGCTATAAAAACGGCCCAACGTATTAATGGGCCACAAACGGGCCGACTGTAACCACGCGCTGAATTTGGCCCACAAGCAGAAAATGACAGTAACGGGCCGTATGTAAACGAATGCTGGAAATGAGCCCAAGAATAAATGGGCCCTGAGAAGGCCGAAAGATAACATGGGCTGGAAACAACCCAATGGAATAAATGGGCTGTTAATGGGTATAAAGTGATACACTGTTCATTACGGGCCAGTTTCACCACGGGTCGTTAATGGGTATAAAGTGATACATTGTTCATTTCGGGCCAATTTCACCACGGACCGTTAATGGGCCAAGAGTTACAAAGGGCCTCATATGGGCTGAAAGACGTCATGGGCCATACATGGGCTGGAAGTTAAAACGGGCTGGAATCATATTGGACGGCCCAGATGATGCTACTGGGCCTAATTCGGATAGGTCGTAACGGGCCCTGGGTTAGCAGGCTGTAAATGGGCTATATGCGAACAGGTCGTTAACAGGCTTTCCGTGGGCCGGCCTGACACCTTTTGACCAAGTCAAACGGGGCGGCATTTTCACAGGAATGGGCCTCTGTTGGGCCGTGCCACGTCTTGACGTATCATAGGCGCCTTCGGTCCAATGAGTGTATGACATCTGTCCCAACAGTGAGCCGACACGTGTTTCCTCCAGCCAATGATGATTTTACACGTGGGAAATCCCCATTGGTCGGGGTTGTTAACGGGTTATTGGATCCAAAACCGGACCCGATAGCTTAACGGCGAGCAGTTACGGTGGATGCCACGTGTCGGTCACCCTTGACGAAAGTACTTCTATGACGCGTGATTTATCGTCATGGAAGTGGACACTTCCGTGATGATATTTTGGTAATGTCATGGAACACTTCTACGACAGCACACATATGACTATCTTGATTCTGGCATAAAATCATCATGGATGTACATGCATGACAGAAAACGCGACCTAATGTGACAAACACGTATCATCACGAAAGTGTATTTTTTTGTAGTGGGAGATGGTGCTGGTGAATATGTTGATGGAGATTGACCCCCTCTCGATGAGAGGATTGATGGCAATGACGATGGCGACAATTTCCCCCTCCCAGAGGTATGTTTCCCAGGGCAGAACAGCTCCGCTGGAGCCCTAGATTGGTTCCACCAAGGTTCTGCCTCGAGACGGCAGTGCTTCGTCCCGAAAGCTTCCTTATGATTTTTTCCAGGGCAAAAGACACCATATACCAGAAGATGGGCATCGGCGGGCTACCAAGTGACCCACGAGGGAGGGGGCGCGTCCAAGGGGGTAGGGCGCGCCCTCCAGCCTCGTGGACAGTGGGTGGCCCCCCTCTGGTGCTTTCTTCGCCCAATATTTTTAATATATTCCAAAACTGACTTTCGTGGAGTTTCGGGACATTTGGAGTTGTGCAGAATAGGTCTCTAATATTTGCTCCTTTTCCAGCCCTGAATTCCAGCTGCCGGCATTCTCCCTCTTCGTGTAAACCTTATAAAATAAGAGAGAAAAGGCATAAGTATTGTGACATAATGTGTAGTAGCAGCCCATAATGCAATAAATATCGATATAAAAGCATGATGCAAAATGGACGTATCAAGGAAGGGCACATGGGGCCGACGAGGCAGGGGGGCGCCCAGGGGGTAGGGTGCGCCCTCCACCCTCGTGAACAAATGGTGGGTCCCCTTGGTGTGTTCTAAGTGCCAGAAATTCTCAAATATTCTACAAAAAATCATACTCAATTTTCAGGGCATTTGGAGAAGTTTTATTTTCGGGGTATTTTTTATTGCAAGGATAATTAAGAAAACAGATAGAAAATACTATTTTTGCTTTATTAAATCTAAATTACAGAAAGCAAAAGGAGGGTACAGAAGGTTGTGCTTTCTAACTTCGTCCATCACATGCTCATCACAAGGAATCCACTAACAAGGTTGATCAAATCTTGTTAACAAACTTCTTCCGAATAACATGAAACCGGAGAATTTTTGAATAACACTAGGTTACCTCAATGGGGATATGCATGTCCCCAATAATAAGAATATCATATTTCTTTTTGACAATAGGAAGAGGGAATTCAAAACCTCCAATAGTAATCGTTGAAATTTTTCCAATAGAATTGATACTATGAACTTGAGGTTGTCTCTTCGGAGAGTGTACCGTATGCTCATTAACATAAACATGAAAAGTGACATTTCCTTTGTTGCAATCAATAACATCCCCTGCAGTATTTAGAAAAGGTCTACCAAGGATGATCAACATAGTGTCGTCCTCAGGAAAATCAAGACTAACAAAGTCTGTTAAGATAGTAAAGTTTGCAACCACAACAGGCACATCCTCACAAATACCAATGGGTATAGCAGTTGATTTATCGGCCATTTGCAAAGAGATTTCAGTAGATGTCAACTTATTCAAATCAAGTCTACGATACAAAGAGAGAGGCATAACACTAACACCGACTCCAAGATAAAATAAAGCAGTTTTAACATAGTTTCTTTTCATGGAGCATGGTATAGTTGGTACTTCTGGATCTCCTAGTTTCTTTGGTGTTCCACCCTTAAAAGTATATTTCGCAAGCATGGTGGAAATTTCAGCTTCCGGTATATTTCTTTTATTTGTAACAATATCTTTCATATAGTTAGCATAGGGATTCATTTTAAGCATATCAGTCAAACACATGCACAAAAATATAGGTCTAATCATTTCAGCAAAGCGCTCAAAATCCTCATCATCCTTTTTCTTGGATGGCTTAGGAGGAAAAGGCATGGGTTTCTGAACCCATGGTTCTCTTTATTTACCGTGCTTCCTAGCACCGAAGTCTCTCTTATCATTACGTTGATTCTTTGATTGTGGGTTATCAAGATCAACAGCAGGTTCAATCTCTACATCATTTTTATTACTAGGTTGAGCATCAACATGAACATCATCATTAACATTATCACTAGGTTCATGTTCATCACCAGATTGTGTCTCAGCATCAGAAATAGAAATATCATTGGGATTCTCAGGTGTGTCAACAACAGGTTCACTAGAAGCATGCAAAGTCCTATCGATATTCTTTTTATTTTATTAGTAGGACTAGGTGCATCAGAATTAACTCTTTGAGAATCTTGCTCGGCTCTCTTAGGATGGCCCTCAGGATACAAAGGTTCCTAGGTCATTTTACCACCTCTAGTCATCACTCTAACAACATTATCATTATTCTTATTATTTAATTCATTGAGCAAATCATCTGGTGCCTTAAGTACTTGTTCTAGAGGAAGACGAAGTGAATGGGTGCTGGAATAAGTGGAGGGAACCCACATGGGGCCCACAAGACAGGGGCGTGCCCGGGGGGTAGGGCGCGCCCTCCATCCTTGTGGCTCTCTGGTGCATCCCCCTGGTGTGTTCTTAGTGCTAGAAATTCTCAAATATTCTATAAAAAATCATACTAAATTTTCAGGGCATTTGGAGAACTATTATTTTTGGAGTATCTTTTATTGCACGTATAATTCAGAAAAAGACAGAAATTACTATTTCTGTTTTATTTAATCTAAATAACAGAAAGTAAAAGGAGGGTACAAAACGTTGTGCTTCCCAAATTCATCCATCTCATGCTCATCAAAAGGAATCCATTAACAAGGTTGATCAAGTCTTATTAACAAACTTCTTTCGAATGACATGAAACCGGAGAATTTTTTAATAACACTAGGTTACCTCAACGGGGATATGCATGTCCCCAACAATAAGAATATCATATTTATTTTTGATAGTAGGAAGAGGGAATATAAAACCTCCAATAGTAATAGTTGAGATTTTTCCAATAGAATTGATACTATGAACTTGAGGTTGTTTCTTCGGAAACTGTACTGTGTGCTCATTACCATTAACATTAAAACTGGCATTACCTTTGTTGCAGTCAATAACAGCCCCTGCAGTATTCAAAAAGGGTCTACCCAAGATAATCGACATACTGTCGCCCTCGGGAATATCAAGAATAACAAGGTCTGTTAAGATAGTAAAGTTTGCAACCACAACAGGAACATCCTCACAAATACCGATGGGTATAGCAGTTGATTTATCATCCATTTGCAAAGAGATTTCAGTAGGTGTCAACTTATTCAAATCAAGTCTATGATATAAAGAGAAAGGCATAACACTAACACCAGCTCCAAGATCACATAAAGCGGTTTTAACATAGTTTCTTTTAATGGAACATGGTATAGTTGGTACTCCTGGATCTCCTAGTTTCTTTGGTATTCCACCCTTAAAAGTATAATTAGCAAGCATGGTGGAAATTTCAGCTTCCGGTATCTTTCCTTTATTAGTAACAATATCTTTCATATACTTAGCATAAGGAGGCATTTTAAGCATATCAGTCAAATGCATACGCAAGAAGATAGGTCTAATCATTTCAGCAAAGTGCTCAAAATCCTCATCATCCTTTTTCTTGGATGGCTTAGGAGGAAAAGGCATGGGTTTTTGAACCCATGGTTCTCTTTCTTTACTGTGCTTCCTAGCAATGAAGTCTCTCTTATCATAATGTTGATTCTTTGATTGTGGGTTATCGAGATCCACGGCAAGTTCAACTTCTACATCATTAGCATTACTAGGTTGAGCATCATCATGAACATCATCATTAACATTATCACTAGGTTCATGTTCATCACCAGATTAGAAATATCATTGGTATTCTCAGGTGTGTCAATAACAGGTTCACTAGAAGCATGCAAAGTCCTATCAGTATTCTTTTTCTTTTTATTAGTAGGACTAGGTGCATCAGAATTAACTCTCTGAGAATCTTGCTCAGCTCTCTTAGGATGGCCCTCAGGATACGAAGGTTCCTGGGTCATTTTACCACCCCTAGTCATAACTCTAACAACATTATCATTATTCTTACTATTCAACTCACTGAGCAAATCATCTTGTGCCATAAGTGCTTGTTCTACTTGAGTCGTAACCATGGAAGCATGTTTACTAATAAGCTTAAGATCACTTTTAACTCTAGACATATAATCACTCAAGTTTAACAATAAAATTATCAAACTCATCTAAGCATTGACTAGCAAAATTAGTAGATGGGATTTCACCCTTATCAAATCTATAGAGAGAATTTACCTTTACTACCTGTGTCGGGTTATCGAGACCATGTATCTCTTCAATAGGTGGTAAATTCTTAACATCTTCAGCTTTAATACCTTTTTCTTTCATAGATTTCTTTGCCTCTTGCATATCTTCAGGACTGAGAAATAGAATACCCCTTTCCTTCGGAGTTGGCTTAGGAGTTGGTTCAGGAAGTGTCCAATCATTATCATTACTCAATATATTATTCGGTAGCAATTCAGCTTGCTCAACAGTTCTTTCCCTAAAAACACAACCAACACAACTATCCAGGTGGTCTCTGAAAGCATCGGTTAATCCATTATAAAAGATATCAAGTACTTAAATTTTCTTGAGAGGATGATCAGGCAAAGCATTAAGTAATCGGAGAAGCCTCCCCCAAGCTTGTTTCTTATGAGCGGGGAAATATTTTGCAGAGAAGTAATAAATCATATCCTGGGGACTACGCACACAACCAGGAGCAAGAGAATTAAACCATATTTTAGCATCACCCTTTAATGAGAAAGGAAACAATTTAAGGATATAGTAATAGAGGATTTTTTTTCCTCGTCAGTGAATAGGGTGGCTATATCATTCAATTTAGTAAGATGTGCCACAACAGCTTCAGATTCATAGCCATAGAAAGGATCAGATTCTACCAAAGTAATTAACTCAGGATCGATAGAGATTCATAATCCTTATTAGTAACACAGATAGGTGAAGTAGCAAAAGCAGGGTCATATTTCATTCTAGCATTCAAATACTTTTCTTTCAGCTTAGATAACAGTTTCTTAAGATCATATCTATCATTGCAAGCAAGAAAGTCTCTAGCACAACATAACCCTCAGGCACAACAGGCAATTCATATCTAGGGGGAGAATCTTTATCATCACTTTCATTAATATCATCAGTTTCAATAATTTCATTCTCTCTAAGCCTAGCAAGTTGTTCATCAAGAAATTCACCTTGTGGCACAGTATTATCTAGCAGAGAAGTAGTATCATCATAAGCATCATGCATAGAAGAGGTGTCATCATCAATAATATGAGACATATTGGAATCAATAGCAGGTGTAGGTATCGGTATCGCAAGTTTACTCAAAATAGAAGGTGAATCAAGTGCAGAGCTAGATGGCAGTTCCTTACCTCCCCTCGTAGTTGAGGGAAAACTCTTGGTTCTTTCATCTTTCAAATTCCTCATAATGATCAACAGATATAAATCGCAAGTGACTCAAATAATAGAGCTATGCTCCCCAGCAATGGCGCCATAAAAAGGTCTTGATAACCCACAAGTATTGGGGATCGCAACAGTTTTCAAGGGTAAAATATTTAACCCAAATTTATTGATTTGACACAAGGGGAGCCAAAGAATATTCTCAAGTATTAGCAGTTGAGTTGTCAATTTAACCACACCTGAAAGACTTAATATCTGCAGCAAAGTATTTATTAGCAAAGTAGTTTGGAAGTGACGGTAACGGTGGCAAAAGTAATAGTAGCAGTTTTGTAGCAATCGTAACAGTGGCAACGAAGAAGTAACTAAGAAAAGATCAATATGTGAAAAGCTCGTAGGCAATGGATCAATGATGGATAATTATGTCAGATGCAATTCATCATGCAACAGCTATAACATAGGGTGACACAGAACTAGCTCCAGTTCATCAATGTAATGTAGGCATGTATTCAGAATATAGTCATACGTTCTTATGGAAAAGAACTTACATGACATCTTTTGTCCTACCCTCCTGTGGCAGCGGGGTCCTATTGGAAACTAAGGGATATTCACCCTCCTTTTAATAGAGTACCGGATCAAAGCATTAGCACTTAGTGAATACATGAACTCCTCAAACTACGGTCATCATCGTGAAGTGTCCCGACTACTGTCACTCCGGGGTTTGCCGGATCATAACACATAGTGGGTGACTATAACTTGCAAGATAGGATCAAGAACTCACATATATTCATGAAAACATATTAGGTTCAGATCTGAAATCATGGCACTCGGGCCCTAGTGACAAGCATTAAGCATGGCAAAGTCATAGGAACATCAATCTTAGAACATAATGGATACTAGGGATCAAACCCTAACAAAACTAACTCGATTACATGGTAAATCTCATCCAACCCATCACCGTCCAGCAAGCCTACAATGGAATTACTCACGCACGGCGGTGAGCATCATGAAATTGGTGATGGAGGATGGTTGATGATGACGATGGCGACGGATTCCCCTCTCCGGAGCCTCGAACAAACTCCAGATCAGCCCTTCCGAGGAAGAATAGGGCTTGGCGGCGGATCTGTATCGTAAAACGCGATGAATCCTTCTCTCTGATTTTTTCTCCCCGAACGTGAATATATAGAGTTGGAGTTGAGGTCGGTGGAGGTCCAAGGGACCCATAAGGCAGGGGGCGCGCCCTGCACCCTCGTGGACACGGTGTGGGCCCCCCTCTGTTGATTCTTTTGCTAATATTTTTTATTAATTCCAAAACGTGACTCCGTGAAGTTTCAGGTCATTCCGAGAACTTTTATTTCTGCACAAAAATAACACCATGGCAATTCTGCTGAAAACAGGGCTAGTCCGGGTTAGTTCCATTCAAATCATGCAAGTTAGAGTCCAAAACAAGGGCAAAAGTGGAAAGGTGAGAGTGCGTATAACCCATGGACTCAACATTAGTGATAAAGAACTCACATACTTATTACAAAAGTTTATTATCCCCCGAAACAAAGTACTACTACGCATGCTCCTAGGGTGATAGATTGGTAGGAAAAGACCATCGCTCATTCCCGACCGGCACTCATAAGGAAGACAATCAATAATCAATCATGCTCCAATTTCATAACATAACGAAAGACCATACGTGCATGCTTCAGGAATCACAAACCTTAACACAAATATTCTTACTAAACCACAATTACTAACTAGCATGACTCTAATATCCCCATCTTTATATCTCAAAACAATTGCAAGGAATCAAACTTCTCGTATATTCAATGATCTTCATGAAAGTTTTTATTATATCCCTCTTGAATACCCATCATATTAGGACTAAATTCATAACCCAAGAAAATTGCCATACTATTTAAAAGATTCTCAAATGATATAAGTCAAGCATGAGAGTTCATTAATTTCTTTAAAATATAACCACCACCGTGCTCTAAAAGATATAAGTGAAGCATTAGAGCAACTGCCTAGCTCAAAAGATATAAATGAATCTCAAAGAGTATTCTAGTAAATTCACGAATAATGTGTGTCCCTCTCAAAAAGGTGTGTCCAGCAAGGATGATTTTGGAAAACTAAAAAGCAAATAAAGAAAAGACTCATATATACACGACGCTCCAAGCAAAACTCATATCATGTAGTGAATAAAAATACAACCCCAAGTGATTATCGATGGATCGTAGACAAAAGAGGGGATGTCGTCCGGGGCATCCCCAAGCTTTTGGCTCTCCTTGAATATTACCTTGGGTTGCCTTGGGCATCCCCATGCTTAGACTCTTGCCACTCCTGGTTCCTTGGTCCATCAAAATTTCACCCAAAACTTGAAAACTTCACAACACAAAACTCAACAGAAAACTCGTGAGATCCATTAGTATAAAAAACAAATCACCACTTTAGGTACTGTTTAAACTCATTCCAGTTTCATATTAGCATTATATCTACTATTCCAACTTCACCATGGTTCATACCCCCCCGATACTACCCATAGATTCATCAAAACAAGAGAACAACACATTGTAAACAGAATTTGTCAAAAACAGAATAGTCTGTAATAACGTGAATATTTATCATACCTCTGTAACTCTAAAAATTCTGGAAAATTAGGACGATGTGAGAAATTTGTATATCAATCTTGTGTAAAACATTCAGAGCAAAAACACGTTTATGTGAATTTAGAAAATTCCAGAACTGGACGCAAAAGTTTCTGTTTTTTCACAGAATCTAATCAACTATCTTCCAAATCATCCCAAAGGTCTTACTTGGAAAAAAAACTAATTCAAACATAAAAAACTCAATCATAACAGTATCGTAATTGTGTAATTGTAGAAAAATAGAAGGAAAACAAGAAAGAACAAAAATAACATTGGGTTGCCTCCCAACAAGCGCTATTGTTTTACACCCTTAGCTAGGCATATTGCATAGATCTAGGTATTTTCCTCTTTGCTATTCAATCCATATGTGGCCCTCATAATAGATTCATATGGCAAATTAATTTTCTTTCTCGGAAAGTGTTCCGTGCCCTTCCTTAATGGAAATTGAAGTCTAATGTTTCCTTCTTTCATATCAATAATTGCACCAATCGTTCTAAGAAAAGGTCTACCAAGAATTATAGGGAATGTAGTATTGCAATCTATATCAAGCACAATGAAATCTATGGGCACATAATTACTATTTGCAACAATAAGAACATCATTAGTTCTTCCCATAGGTTTCTTAATAGTAGAATCCGCTATGTGTAGATTTAAAGAACAATCATC
Source organism: Triticum aestivum (assembly GCF_018294505.1). Taxonomy (NCBI): domain Eukaryota; kingdom Viridiplantae; phylum Streptophyta; class Magnoliopsida; order Poales; family Poaceae; genus Triticum; species Triticum aestivum. The sequence goes on along the minus strand of NC_057798.1, from coordinate 606,768,035 downwards.
AAGTTTATGGAAACCTAGCACATCACATAAGGTTTTGGAATAGTAGAAATGCTAGCACACAAATCACATAAAGCATAGCACTCATAATCTTTAATCTTAATTTTAATAGTAGGTTCCCATTCATCATAAAGATTTCTAGGGATCAAAACTTCCAACTCAAGTTTTTCTTCAAAAGATTTCATCATGGCATCAACGATATGTTTAGTAAAATCCTTATTTTGATTATAAGCATGAGGTGAATTAAGCATGGATTGCAACAAGGAAATACACTCAATCAAAGAACAATTATCTAATTAAAGTCCTTGAAATCCAAAAGAGTGGGCTCATCACTAGTTAAAGTTTTGACCTCGCCAAACCCACTTTTATCATTTTTTTCATTAAGATCTCCACCCTCCAAATTTTTGGGATGCCATCTAGCTAAAGTTTACTCTTCTCCAGTCCCTTCTTCATCAAGTTTATATTATCACACGAAGATTCAATAGGAGTCACACCAATCACTTTAAGATCTTCATCATGATTATCGCAAAAACTAGAAGAACATGCTTTTTCTAGTCATTTTCTCTTAGCTCACATTCTAGGGATTCTCTCCTTACTTTCATTAATATAAATGTGAATAGATTTCATAGACTCATTGTCATAGATCTAATCTTAAAGGAATCAATTTCCTGAGATATTCTATCAAAGTTTTTAGCCATGTCATCAAACTTAAGCAATTTTTCTTCTACCATGGCATTGAAAGTCTTTTGAGAGTTAATGAAATCTTTAATATTATTCTCAAGATCAGAGGGTATATTATTATAATTTACATAAGAAGTGTAGGAATTACCATAATTATTAGAGGAATTACTAGGAGATGGCCTAGGATTAAAATTGCCTCTATACGCGTTATTACCAAAATTGTTCCTACCAACAAAATTCACATCCATAGATTCATTATTATTCTAAATCAAAGTAGACAAAGGCATATCATTAAGATCAATAGGATCACTCTTGCTAGCAATCAATTTCATAAGTTCATCCATCTTTCCACTCAAAGTATTAATTTCTTCAATAGCATGCACTTTTTTATTAGTAGAAGATCTTTTGGTATGCCATTGAGAGTAATTTGCCATAATATTATCTAGGATTTTAGTAACTTCTCTTAATGTGATTTTCTATAAAAGTACCTCCCACGGTGGAATCTAAAAGATTTCTAGATGCAAAAGCAATCCACCAATTTTTTTTGTATGATCATCCATAAACTTAAACCATGAGTAGGGAAATTTATTATCATTAACTTCATCCTCTCCCATGATTGTGCAACATGTTCATGATTAAGTTGCTTAAAATTCATTATGTCGTCCCTAAGAGAGATGATCTTAGCAGTAGGAAAATACTTGGAAATAGAAGCATCCTTACACTTATTCTAGGAATCAATACTATTTTTAGTCATGGATGAAAACGAAGTTTTAGCACGATCTCGTAGTGAGAATGGAAATAATTTCAATTTGACAATATCATTATCCATATATTTTTCTTTTGCATATCACACAATTCAATGAAAGTTTTAAGATGGGATGCGACATCTTCATTAGGACTACCAGAAAATTGTTATTTCATAACAAGATTCAACAAAGCGGCATTAATTTCATAAGATTCCGCACTAGTGGTGGGAGCAATCGAAGTACTAGTAAAATCATTATTATTAGTGTTGGAAAAATCACACAACTTAGTATTTTCTTGAGACATCGTGACAAAGCAAGCAATCTAGCACACAAGCAAATGAGAAGCAAAAGAAAAAGGCAAACAAAAAAGCAAATAAAAGGGCAAATATTTTTTGTGTTATTCTATAAACATTTTAGAATCGGGGGAGAGGAAAACGAGAGGCAAAGGGCAAATAAACTAAATGCAAGAGATGAGAGTTTATGATAGGTACTTAGCAGGCTTGATGTAGATCCTCCTCGGCAACGGCGTCAGAAATTCTTCCTGCTACTTCTTGAGCTTGCATTGGTTTTCCCCTTGAACATGAAAGGGTGATGAAGCAAAGTAGAGATAAGTATTTCCCTCAGTTAAGAACCAAGGTATCAATCCAGTAGGAGGAACACACAAGTCTCCAATGATAGCACCTACACAAACAAACATATACTTGTACCCAACGCGATAAAGGGATTGTCAATCCCTTCACGGTTACTTGCAAGGACGAAATATGATAGTGATAGATATAAAAGATAGTAAAAGTGCAAAATAAGATAAAGGTAAATAAATTGAAGCAAGGTATTTTTGTGTTTTTTGTTTTGTAGATCTGAACATGATATGATAAAAGATAGACCCGGGGGCCATAGTTTTCACTAGAGGCTTCTCTCTTGAAGGAAAGCATACGGTGGGTAAACAAATTACTGTTGAGCAATTGATTGAAAACAGAATAATTATGAATATATCCAAGGCAATGATCATGTATATAGGCAACACATCCGAGACAAGTAGACTGAATCCTGCCTGCATCTAGTACTATTACTCCACACATCGACCGCTATTAAGCTTGCATATAGTGTATTAAGTTAACAACAACGGAGTAACGCCTTAAGCAAGATGACATGATGTAGAGGGATATATCCAACCAATATAAATAAACCCCACATTTTTATCCTTAATAGCAACAATACAATATGTGTCATGTCCCCTTCTGTCACTGGGATTGTGCGCCACAAGATTGAACCCATTACAAAGCACCTCTCCCATTGCAAGAAAAATCAATCTAGTTCACCAAACCAAATCAATAGATCAGAGAGAAATACAAATCTATATAAATCATGCATAAAATAGTTCAGAGAAGACCCAAATAATATTCATAGATAATTTGAACATAAACCCACAATTCATCGGATCTCAACAAACGCACCACAAAAGAAGATTACATCGAATATATCTCCAAGAACATCAAGGAGAACATTGTATTGAAGATCAAAGAGAGAGAAGAATCCATCTAGCTACTGGCTATGGACCCAAAGGTCCTTGGTAAACTACTCACACATCATTGGAGGGGCAGCAAGGTTGATGTAGAAGCCCTCCGTGATCGAATCCCCCTCCGGTGGAGTGCTGGAAAAGGCCCCAAGATGGGATCTCGCATGAACAGAAGCTTATGGCGGCTGAAAAGTATTTTGTGTGTGCCCTCTGGCCTCTAGGGAATATTTGGGTATTTATAGAAGAAGAATTAGGGTTAGAGGAGCCATAGGCCCCCCACAAGCCTAGGGGTGCGACCCCTGGGGTGCGCCCCTAAGCTTGTCGCCAATCTGTGGCCCTTCTGGCCTCTTCCCAAAGCTTCCAGGGTGTCTTGTGGTCCAAGAAAAAACCTCAAAAAGTTTCGTTCTATTTGATATTGATTTTCTGTAAAGACAAAAACAAGGGGAAAACAACAACTCGCACTGGGCACTAGGTTAATAGGTTAGTCCAAAAAAATGATGTAAAATAGCATAATAGTGCATATTAAACATCCAAGATGGACAATATAATAGCATGGAACAATAAAAAATTGTAGATACGTTCAAGCAACAAGAAGTGTGAAGGAGATCGACATCGTAGGATGATGATGGAGCTTAATAAATGGACTAAGAGTTGAGAAGAGGCAAACGCAGCTATGAGGGATTTCAACAAGTACCAGTTCTGTGAGTTCCCTAAAGAGCTCAAGAAAGAAAAAGAGAATCTACTTCAGGAGTTGCAGGAGAAGGAAGATGAATGTAGATACACTTTGGCAATGGAGATAGGGTTCTCCGTAAGCATTGATGAATTCCGCGAGCTAGACTTGGCAATTCCCGGGCAGATCATTGGACGGGCAATCGATCAAGGAGTGTTGGAGAATCCAAACCGACGTGCTTGATGGGTCTGGTTCCGCGAGGAAAAGGGTTCGATGATCCATTGGGCGAGTTCCGCCGAGTACCGACTAAAGCCTAATCCAGAGCGTGATGCACAAGCCAAAAGTATTCGGGCGATTAGGAGCTACTTTCCAGCTTATTAGGGGCTACTTTCATGAAATGCTTGCGCTTATCTAGTTCGAAATTGTGTCATTTGAACTCATGCAATTGGCTGAATGCTCTAGGGCATTTGAACTCTTGTTATTGTAGTAATGCTCTATGCCATTTGAATTACTCGGGAATGTTTTATGTTATTTGAACATATGTCATTTTGTTGTTGACGTAATGAAGTAAAACTATACAAAAGGATATAAAAAGTGCCCTACCACCCGGGACCTCGGCGGTAGGGTAGTGAACCATACCGCCAAGCTCTCCGGTGGTAGGGTGGCTACCGTAGAATTTCCAGCATTTCGTGTCACAAGACGATTCTACACGATCAGGTGATACTCTCCAATGTATCTATAATTTTTGATTGTTCCATGCTATTATATTTTCATTCTTGGATGTTTTACAATCATTTTATAGTCATTTTATATAATTTTTTGGTACTAACCTATTGACATAGCGTCCAGTGCCAGTTGTTGTTTTCTGCATGTTTTTGACACCACAGGAAATCAATACCAAAGGGAGTCCAAACGTAGCAAAACTTTGTGAGGATTTTTTGGGCCAGAAGACATCCAGTGGGCCAAGGCTGCACCTAGGGGTGCCTCGAGGGGGGCAACACCCACTGGGGCGCGCCAGGAGGCCCAGGCGTGCCCTGGTGGGTTGTGCCCACCTCGGGTGCCCCCTGAACCGCCTCTTTGCTCTATAAATACCCCAATATTCCAGAAACCCTAGGGGAGTCAACGAAAATCAATTCCAGCCACCGCGGAGTCCAGAACCACTAGGTCCAATCTAGACACCATCACGAAGGGGTTCACCACTTCCATTGGTGCCTCTCTGATGATGCGTGAGTAGTTCTTTGTGTACCTACGGGTCTGTAGTTAGTAGCTAGATGGCCCTCTGTCTCTCTCTCGCTCTTGATTATCAATATAATGGTCTCTTGGAGATCCATATGATGTAAGCCTTTTTGCGATGTGTTTGTTGGGATCCGATGAACTTTGAGTTTATGATCAGATCTATGTTTTTATCCATGAAAGTTATTTGAGTATTTTTTGATCTCTTATATGCATGATTTCTTATAGCCTCGTATTTCTTCTTCGATATTTGGGTTTTGTTTGGCCAACTTGATCTATTTATCTTGCAATGGGAAGAGGTGCTTTGTCGTGGGTTCGATCTTACGGTGCTTGATCCCAGTGACAGAAGGGGAACCGACACGTATGTATTGTTACTACTAAGGATAAAACGATGGGGTCTATCTCTACATAGATAGATCTTGTCTACATCATGTCAACGTTCTTATTGCATTACTCCATTTCTCCATGAACTTAATACACTACATGCATGCTGGATAGCGGTCGCTGTGTGGAGTAATAGTAGTAGATGCAAGCAGGAGTCGGTCTACTAATCTTGGATGTGATGCCTATATAATGATCATTGCTTGGATATCATCATGATTATTTGAAGTTCTATCAATTGGTCAACAGTAATTTCTTTCCCACCGTTTGCTATTTTTCTCGAGAGAAGCCACTAGTGAAACCTACGACCCCCATGTCTCTTGTCATCATATTTGCCTTTGTGATCTATTTTCCTTTGCATTTATTTTTAGATCTATTAAACCAAAAATACAAAAATACCTTGCTGCAATTTATTTGTTCCGCGATCTATTTATCATATCTACCACTTTTACCTCACGTTATTTACCTATCTTGAGGCGTCGTACCCGAAAGGGATTGATGTGCGCCGTTGCCGGGGAGGATCTTCAACATCAACCAGGTTCCTAATCACAAATCTCATCTCCTCGCAATTTACATTATTTGCCATTTGTATCTAGTTTTCCTCTCCCCCACTTCATAAAAAATTGCCATTTTATTCGACCTCTTTTTCGTTTCGCCATTTTCTCGTCAGGTATGTTTTTGAGTGCAATCTTGTTGCGTAGTCATCATGACTCAAGAGAACACCAAGTTGTGTGATTTGTCGAATACCAACAACAATGATTTTATTAGCACTACAATTGCTCCTCCCACCACTAGTGCGGAGTCTTCTGATATTAATACTGCTTTGCTAAATCTTCTCATGAAAGATCAATTTGCCGATACTCCTAATGAGGATGTCGCGTTCCATCTTAACACATCTGTGGAATTATGCAATATGCAAAATAAAAAATATGTGGACAATGATGTTGTGAAGTTGAAATTATTTCCATTTTCTTTGCGAGATCGTGCAAAAAATTGGTTTTCTTCTTTGCCTCGCAATAGTATCGATTCTTGGAACAAGTGCAAGGATGCTTTTATCACTAAGTATTTTCCACCCGCAAAAATTATTTCCCTTAGAACCCAGATCATGAATTTCAAGCAACTTGAACATGAGCATGTTGCACAATCTTGGGAAAGGATGAAATTGATGCTAAGGATTTGCCCAACTCATGGGCTAAATCTTTGGATGATCATACAATTGTTTTATGCACGATTGAATTTTGTTTCTCGTAATCTTTTAGATTCCACCGCAGGGGGTACTTTTATGGAAATTACTTTGGGTGAAGCTACTAAATTGCCAGACAACTATGGCAATTACTCACAATGGCATACCGAAAGAGCTCCTACTAGTAAAAAAGTCAATTCAGTAGAAGAAATAAATTCTCTGAGTGAAAAAGTTGATGCTCTTATGAAGTTGGTTGCTAATAAAAGTGCTCCTATTTATTTTAATGATGTGCCTTTGTCTACTTTGATTGAGCAAAATAGTGATGCCATAGATGTGAATTTTGTCTCGCGAAACAATTTCAATAACAATGCTTATATAGGCAATTTTAATCCTAGGCCTTTTCCTAGTAATTCCTCTAATAATTATGGTAATTCCTATAGTAATCCAACCTATAATTATAATAGAAACACCTCTGATCTTGAGAGCAATATTAAAGAATTTATCAATACACAAAAAGCTTTCAACACTTTGATAGAAGAAAAGTTGAATAAAATTGATGATTTGTCTAGAAGTGTTGATAGAATTTCTCATGATGTAGAAACCCTCAAGATGAAAAAATTTGTGCCTAAAGTTGAAGAATGAATTAAAGGTCTTTATGTTTATATGGTGAAAGTAAGAAAAGAACCTCTAGGCTTAGAGCTAAAAGAGAATTATTAGAAAGGGCGTTTTCTAGTGATTACTATCATAAAAGTGATGAAGATCTTAAAATGGTTGGTGTTTCTTATATTGATTCTTTGTTTAGTAAATTTAAGATTGATGAAAAGGGACTGGAGAAGAGTCAACTTTAGTTAGAAGGCGTCCCTATGATTCAGAGGGTGCAAATCTTGTTGGAAATTTTGATAAAAGTGGGTTTGAAGAGATCAAGACTTTAACTAGTGATGTGCCCACTATTTTGGAATACAAAGACTTTAATTTTGGTAGTTGCTCTTTGGTTGATTGTATTTCTTTGTTGTAATCCATGATAAATTCACCACATGCTTATGAACAAAATAAAGCTTTTACTGAACATATTGTTGATGCCATGATGAAAGCTTTTGAAGAAAAGTTGGAATTAGAAGTTTCAATTCCTAGAAAATTGCATGATGAGTGGGAACCTACTATCAAAGTCAAAATTAAAATTATGAGTGTTTTGCTTTATGTGACTTGGGTGCTAGTGTTTCTACAATTCCGAAATCTTTATGTGATGTGCTTGGTCTTACCAATATTGAAGAATGCTCTTTAAATTTGCACTTAGCGGATTCTACTATTAAAAAGCCTATGGGAAGAATTAATGATGTTCTTCTTCTTGCAAACAATAAATATGTACCCATAGATTTTAGTGTTCTTGATATTGATTGCAATCCGTCTTGTCCAATTATCCTTGGTAGACCGTTTTTACGTACTATTGGTGTCGTGATTGATATGAAAGAAGGAAATATTAAATTTCAATTTCCACTAAGGAAGGGAATGGAACACTTCCCTAGAACAAGAATTAGGCCACCATATGAATCAATCATGAGGGCATCTTATGGATCTAGAACCAAAGATGACAACACTTGGATCCTACGCGTTATGGCTAGCTAGGGGAGTAAAACAATGGCGCTTGTTGGGAGGCAACCCAATGGATAAAATTTATTTTTGCTTTTTCTTTCTATTCTTGTGTGTTAGCACAACTATGCTATTGTTATGATTGTGTTTAATTAGTGTTTGTGCCAAGCAAAGCCTTTCGGTTGATTTGGGTGAAAGTTGATTTGATCTTGCTGAAAAACAGAAACTTATGCACTAATGAAAATAGTTTTAATAAATCACAGAAACGTGATTTTGAGTTGATTCTTTTTGCATAAGATTAATATACAAATTACCCAGATTTTCCTAATTTCTCAAGATTTTTGGAGTTACATAAGTATTCAAAATATCCAGATTGCTACAGACTGTTCTGTTTTTGACAGATTATGTTTTCTTTGCGTTGTGTGCTTGTTTTGATGATTCTATGGTTTTCTTTGATGAGTTTTTGCCATAGAAAAGTTGGAATACAGTAGATATAATGCAAAAAAAATAAGAATAGGTTTGCTACAGTACTTATAGTAGTGGTTTGCTTTCTTATACTAACAGATCTCACGAAGGTTTTGTTGGAGTTTTGTGTGATTGAAGTTTTCAAGTTTTGGGTGATCTTACGATGGATGAAGGAATAAGGATTAGTAAAAGGCTTATCTTGGGGATGCCCAAGGCACCCCAAGATAATATTCAAAGAAGTAGCAAGCAACTAAGATTGGGGATGCCCCCGAGTGGCATCCTCGCTTTCTTCTAACAACCATCGGTATTTTACTTGAAACTATATTTTTATTCGTCACATATTATGAGTTTTGCTTGGAGTGTCTTGCATGATATGAGTCTTTGCTTGTTTTGATTTGTGTTTTAAGTGTTGAATCCTTGCTGAACAAACCCTTTTTGAGAGAGCCAAAAAATTATGCTATACTTGCTCCTATGCTTCACTTAAAATTTTAGAGCCATGGATTTGCTCTAGTGCTTCACTTATATCTTTTTGAGCACGGTGTGCTTTGTTATTTTTGAAGAAATGCTCTCATGCTTCACTTATATTTATTTGGGAGTTAGTAAAATTTTCAGAAAGTCTCTCTTGCTTCACTTAGATTATTTTGAGAGAAAGAAAAAGTTATGCTCATGATCTTCACTTATATTTGTTTGAGCTTACCAAAAGCAACATATGAAAATAGTCCCAAAGTGATAGATATCCAAGGAAGATATAATAAAAACTTTCATGAAGGTCATTGGACAAAATAAACTTGATTTTAGTAATGGTTTTGAGATATGACGATATGATATGTGAGTCATGTTGATGAGTAATTGTGCTTTAGTAAGAATATTGATGTTAAGGTTTGTGATTCCCTATGCAAGCACGAAAGTCAATGGTTATGTAATGAAATTTATATCCTACTTATGGTGCATTATTCGGTGTTACTTATGCTTAATGCTTGGGTACGAGATTTTTTGCTTTTTGGTTGGTCACTTCTCAATCTTTTGCTGGCCTTCATTTTGCACTGAGTATGATCACTACTTGTGCATCCAAAACCCTTTAAACCAATTTTGCCATATGAGTCCACTATACATACCTATATGCGGTATTTCCATGTCGTTCTAAGCAAATTTGCATGTGCTAACTCTAATTTTCAAAATAAATTTCTCTTTTGTGTGCTCTACCGCTCGCGAGGCGGTGAAGGGTGACCAATATTTTCCATGCTAGATGTGTTATTCTCATGATGAGTGTTTATTCCCTTGTCATTGCACAAGTGTACGACAAAGGTATTAGGGATGCCCAGTCCTAAAATGAAAAATGAATTTACTTTATGTTGTCAAATAATAAATTCCTTGGGAAGTGTTGGTATGAAGGGCAACCATGGATTCGGCTAGCCATGGAAAGTGAAAGTAATGGTGGAAAAAGGAATAAACTTTATTTTCTGTTTGGGAACCGCCTATGATGTATCTAGCATGGAAAGTGTTGAGATCTCTAAGTCGTTTTCGTTGGTGGGAAAAGTATGCCTCCCAAAATATTTTTATCTCTCAATTTAAGCTTTGAGCTCTGGCACCTCTACAAATCCCTACTTCCCTTCGCGAAAGGCCTTTCTTTTACTTATACAATTTTTATTTTGAATTTGAGTCTCCATCTTCTCTTATAAAGCACCAACTAAGGGGCACTATGATCGTATTTGAGCATTGGGTGTAGCTAATATTCGAGTGTGTTTCATGAATGGATCAATGATTGAGCATAATGGGCTAGGGATAACTTGCTTTAGTGTTGATATTTTGAAAGACATGGTTGCGTGTTGGTATGCTTGAGTATTAAAGTCTTCATGTCAAAACTAGACCATTGCTTTGGATCATATAAAAGTCCATATGTCCATGCTATAAAGAAAAGAAATGTGATGAATATGTTAGGCAACATTCCACATCAAAAATTCTGTTTTTATCATTTACCTACTTGAGGACGAGCAAGAATTAAACTTGGGGATGCTGATACTCTCCAACATATCTATAATTTTTTATTGTTCCATGCGGTTATATTATCATTCTTGGATGTTTTACAATCATTTTATAGTCATTTTATATCATTTTTTGGTACTAACCTATTGACATAGTGCCCAGTGCCAGTTGTTGTTTTCTGCATGTTTTTTACATTGCAGGAAATCAATACCAAACGGAGTCCAAACGCAGCGAAACTTTTTGAGGATTTTTTTGGGCCAGAAGACATCCAGTGGGACAAGGCTGCACCTTGGGGTGCCTCGAGGGGGGCAGCACCCACCAGGGTGCACCAGGAGGCCCAGGCGTGCCCTGGTGGGTTGCGCCCACCTCGGGTGCCCCGTGAACCGCCTCTTTGCTCTATAAATACCCAATATTCTAGAAAACCTAGGGGAGTAGACGAAAATCAATTCCAGCCACCGTAGAGTCTAGAACCACCAGATCCAATCTAGACACCATCGCGGAGGGGTTCACCACTTCCATTGGTGCCTCTCCGATGATGCGTGAGTAGTTCCTTGTAGACCTACGGGTCCATAGTTAGTAGCTAGATGGCATCCCCCCCTCTCTCTTTTGATTATCAATACAATGGTCTCTTGGAGATCCATATGATGTAAGCCTTTTTGAGATGTGTTTGTTGGGATCCAACGAACTTTGAGCTTATGATCAGATCTATGTTTTTATCCATGAAAGTTATTTGAGTCTTCTTTGATCTCTTATATGCATGATTGCTTATAGCCTCATGTTTCTTCTCCAATATCTGGGTTTTGTTTGGCCAACTTGATCTATTTATCTTGCAATGGGAAGAGGTGCTTTGTAGTGGTTCGATCTTACGGTGCTTGATCCCATTGACAGAAGGGGAACCGACACGTATGTATCGTTTCTACTAAGGATAAAACGATGGGGGTCTATCTCTACATAGATAGATCTTGTCTACATCATGCCATCATTCTTATTGCATTACTCCGTTTCTCCATGAACTTAATACACTAGATGCATGTTGGATAGCGGTCGATGTATGGAGTAATAGTAGTAGATGCAGGTAGGAGTCGGTCTACTAATCTTGGACATGATGCCTATATAATGATCATTGCCTGGATATCGTCATGATTATTTGAAGTTCTATAAATTTCCCAACATTAATTGTTTTCCCACCGTTTTCTATTTTTCTCGAGAGAAGCCACTAGTGAAACCTACGGCCCCCAGGTCTCTTTTCATCATATTTGCCTTTGCGACCTATTTTCCTTTGCATTTATTTTCAGATCTATTAAACAAAAAATACAAAAATACCTTGCTGCAATTTATTTGTTCCGCGATCTATTTATCCTATCTACCACTTTTACCTCACATTATTTGCCTATCTTGAGGCACCGTACCCGAAAGGGATTGACAACCCCTTTAACACGTCGGGTTGCGAGTATTTGTTATTTGTGTGCAGGTGTTGTTTACGTGGTGTGAGGAGGTTCTCCTACTGGTTCGATAACCTTGGTCTCATCACTGAGGGAAATACCTACCGTCGCTATACTACATCATCCCTTCCTCTTTGGGGAAATACCGACATAGTTCTAGCAGACATCATCAGGCCACCGCCCTACCGCCAAGGTACCCGACAGTAGCCCTACCGTCATGGACCTCGGTGGTAGCGTGGCTACCGTAGAATTTTTTGGCTTTCGTGTCACTTGGCGATCCTGTAGTGTCTGGACACCACCTTACCGCCATCGTCACCGGCGGTAGGGTGGCTACCATAGAATTTTCGGGTTTTCATGTCATAGGCCGATTCCGCAGTGTTTGGCCACCACCCTACCGTCAAGGTATCTAGCAGTAGGCTTTCTTGGGCTACCGCGGAGAACCTTAGCGGTAGGGCCTGGAAAACAAAGTATCCTCTATTTTACCTCTATTTTTAGTTATTGTTAACATCATCATGCACATAGTGTTCAACAAACAGCAACGCCATAAATCATAGACATGGAAAATATAGGTCTATGACAAAGTTCATGATTCGGAAATTAAATACATAGTTTGTAGAATAAATAGTTCATGAAAAATGCGAGAATGAAAGACATCAGGTGCACCAATGAAAGGCATAGTGCTTATTGGGTCACATGAGGCCATTCTCCTTTGTTTTCACGTGCCTCGTCCTCCTCTTGGGCTTCATGTGCCCTTGTAAGCTTTCTTGCCCTCTCCTCTTCACTAGCAACCTTCTCTTTGTGTGCCCTCTCCTCCTCGTGATTCTTTTGCTCCATCTTCTCCTTCTCACGACGCTCTTCTTCCTCGGCTCTTCGGAATTGTTCTTCAAACAACCTTGCCTCCTAAGACAATCTCGATGCTGGTCCTTTTTGACATCTTCTAGCACATCTTGATCTATCCATGTGAAGTACTTGCAAAGCGGAGGCGGTGACTACATAGGAAAAACAAATTGGTGCTTAGTAACATGAGTTCGAGATGAAGCAAACCTTGAGAATACCCTTTGAACATACCGACGACACATCATGGGCGTTAGTTGGACGCGCATGATCATGTGCATAGTTGGTACACACACAAAATCTTCTTCCTTCAGTCCGTGACTTCTTGTGGTCCATGGATACCTTCGCTTTGCAAACATCTCCACACCAACATGATGGAGTTTTCATCTCCTTCTCCTTCACATTGTCCAACTTGGCAGAACCCCACTTGTTCTACATGTCTTCACGGCTAGCACACGGGGGCCTCGTCATGGAACCGGATGAATCCATGCCTATGAAAAAAAGATTTCATGTTAGTTAGTAAAGTAAATAAACATGTATAGAGATTAAGATAACAAAACAATCAACAACAAGTACCATTCATATTATTTCAACCATCGGGGTTAAGCAAGACATCAATAGGACTTCCTCTATCAATCCTTCGCTTCCTAGTACCACCGGAACCACGACCACCTCCGCGGGCTCCTCAAAGACTCGCCCATCCTCTAGAGCCACCAATAGTGCCTGCTCGTGCACTACCTCTAAGACTCGTATGTCCTCCACGGCTACCACTCCTACCTCCTCGTGTGCCACCGGATGATTTGTTGAATCTAATGATTTGTTGATGCGAAGACTTGTGTGCTTGATACTTCAACCAATCATCAACCTTGAAGGGATAGTCTTTCTTTTCACCTATCTAATCAGTGGTGATTCAGGAATGCCTTAGGAAGTACTCATTGAGCTTGAAGAAGACATATTTCACAATGGCAGTCATCGGCAATGAACGGACACCCTTAAGCACATTGTTGACGCATTCCACCATGTTACTTGTCATGTCTCCGTATCTCAAACCACCTTCGTCATAAGCACGCGACCACTTATGCTTCTCCGGAAGATGTGTTGTCAAGAATCTTTCCCTCATTCATTCTTTTCCAATGCTAAGAAGAGTTTATCATATCGGTTTTTGAATGTGTTGGTGTTGAATACCACACACGCACACACGGGTAAGGTCTTTGCAAAAATCCTTGCTCTTGCATGCACGGTAAAAGTTTGCCACGAAGTGTCTCATGCACCAACGGTGTTGGAGCTTTGGAAAGCCGGGAATATCAACACCTATTGCTTTACGAATCCCATGATGCCTATCCGATATGATGCACACCTCTCTCTTGCCAATCGCCTTCGTCTTTACATGGCCCATAAACCACTCCCAATTGTCATCATGCTCTGAAGGCACCAAGGCAAATGCCACTGGCAACATGTTGTCATTGGATGAATGGGCCATTTCCACCATCAACGTGCCCTTGTATTTTCCGGTCAAGAATGTGCCATCCATTAACAAGACGGGCCAACAATGCTTAAATGCCTCGATGCATTGCCCAAAGCTCCAGAAATCTTGGTGAAACACTCCATCAATTGATTTGACTCTATGGCGCATGCTCGGGTTCCGATGAGCAATGGCTCCGTACATCCTGGGTAGAATATTGTACGCGGCCGTATAATCACCATGCAACATCCTAATAGCATTTGCCTTAGCCATCCACACCTCCCCATACTTGACCTCGTAACCAAACCTTTCGAAGACCGAACCCATGAGTAGCTTCACCTTCACGGTTGGATCGTGGGATATCTCATCCAACAATTTGTAGCCAAGGAACTCGGAGGTGAGTTGACGGTGCCCCTTGCTTCGGTCGGCTTGCTCCAGCGGTATGCACGCGTGAGTGGCCACACAACTCTTCAACTCCTATTGCCCGGTTTCATGAATTTTTCTTCCACGAACCTTCCATTTGCAACCTTCTTTGTCACATTTGATGATGTACCGCACATTTTGGTCAGAATGACCAACAACATACGACCTATGGTTCCTAATGGCATAGTTACTCAACCAAATCTTGAACTCTTGCAAGCACCCAAACTTGATGCCTTTCTTAAAATGAGCATTCTAGTCCTCATCCGAGGACCTTGGATCACCAACCTTAGGGCAAGGTGATGGTTCAACCAACCCCAATCTCATGCCACCATCAACAACAGCCTTGTCGGCAAGGCTAAGATCACGAAACAAAAGAGGTTCCTCTTTCCTTGCCATTGACCTTCTTGTAGACTTGATTTTCTTGCGCCGTGAATCCATCCTCGTCCAATTCTTCCTTTGGACCCTCGTTATCCAAGTCATATCCACACATATGCCTATAAGGGAGGTTACGGTCCATGTCTTGTTAGTACACACTGACATCCAAGTCACCAATGGGATGACAATGAATCTCTTGTTCCGCGTAAGCATCATCTTGAGCAATAGCATGATCATCAACAATATCAATAGCATCTTCATCAACATGAGCAAGAGCATCATCATCCACATGAGTAACAGGATCACCTGAACTACTATGGCTCTAGCATTGACCTCCTCTTCATCAACATGAGCAAAAGCATCATCATCCACATGAGCAATAGGATCGCGTCGAACTACTATGGCTCTAGCATTGACCTCTTGTTCATTGGGTTGGCTACTTGGTGGTTGGCTGGAAGAATTGTCGACATAGAACTCGACACTACCATCATGTAGTGGGGATGACACACTCCGGTTCAAGTCCAGTTGTAGGCGGGGAACTTCAACCTTTGTGGCAAACAATTCAAGTGACTTGTCTTGCGATCCCTCAACTTTATCCTTGTACACATTCCAATGCAAATCGGAGGTGATGGGCAGAGTCTTTAATCGGGACTTCACTCCAACTTCAACACCATACCTCCCAATAAGCTTCACCTCATCACTTGGGTTAATCCAATGTAACATGCTTCTCACTTTCACTACAACATCATCATAGCTTGGCCTTGTGTCAAAAACCATGGGCTCCTCCCTTCCATCGGCATTTCCATTCAAAAATGCCGCCTTGTCCAAGTAATGCAAATTAACAAGTCTATCCATCTAAGAACAATGAAAAAAATTTATGTCATCCATGGGCCGGCCAATTCATAGAGATGAACTATCCACAATATGCATAGATTCAAGCAAGAAACTTGTATGCATTGCATTCAAACAACAGGACAAAAATTGTCAAAATTGCCTTAACCCTAACACTAACCCTAACCCTTCCAAAACAAAGCCACTAACCCTTGGCACAAGATCTTGCTACCCACCACAAAGCTAGGCACAACAAACACAAACATAGGCATAAATGCATCATAAATGCACAACAAGAGCAATAATTAGGGTTTCAAACAATGTGAGCAATCTAACATAAAATACATGATCCCAAGCAACCAAAAGAAGGGGGAGTGGGAGAGGTACCTTGGGTGATGCAAATGCTCCGGATCCACCGAACAAATCTCTAGCAATGGAGAGAGATTTAGTGGGTGCTTTGGTGGGGGAGAAAGGGGGAAAGAGGATGAGCTCGAGAGGAAGAAGGATTGAGGGTGAATGGGTGGGTGGGGGCCCCACTAGCAACTTATCCACTACAGAGCCTACCACCAAGGTTGTTGGCGGTAGGATTGAGCTCCCTACCGTCAGGGTATCTGGCGGTAGGGCCCTTAACCACGTAGGCGGGCGCAAACGACCATCTGTGGGCAGCCGTCAACCTTACCGCTGGGATGCTTGGCGGTAGCCTGTCCAACATTACTGTAGTGCTGTCTGACGGTAGTTGAAAGGGTCGAATCTCAAAATACTTTCGGCGGGGGTCAGATCCGGTTAAATTTACGGCAAAAAGTCAAAACACCAAATTTGGCCGCGGGCAGCCGCTGCCGTCACGCCTGCTTCTGGGAATGATGGCCGCGTAATTTTTTTTTCTATGCTGTAGCCTGCAGGGTGGCCCATGCCATGCGCACGCGTCCCCTCCCAGACGCTTGACCGAGAGACCACCATGATTTGATTCTCTCTCCCCGACTATGATATCAGCTGCGCTCCACACAGCGAAGCCCGGAGGCGAAAAGGGGGCCGAGCAAGGCGGCTTGTGGACCGCCCGTCGATCCTCTTTTCACTCGGCAGTCCCCCTCGCATCCTCCAAAATCTCCCATTCCCCGGTTCGTTCCTAGGTGAGTCTCCACTTTCCACTCCCATGCTCGTTGTCGCAGATTCGCCGGTTCTGTTTCGTTTCGCGAATGAAGATGTCCATTTTTTGGGAGTTGTCAGGCGCTTGATCTGTGGGCTCGTGGGGGAGATATCCTAGCTGTTTAGATCCGAGGCATTATGGGCATCGATTTCTGCCCATGGCTTGTCTGTCCGCCTGTCTCTCGAGGATGGATTCAGAGTCACAGACACTGCCTTCCTGTTGTTTCATTTAGTATTACTAGTGTCGGTGATATTAATTACGGTTGCTCCGGATTTCCCCCCAGCAAAAGGGTTTCAATTATCATTTCAAGATGCAAGGGGGTTTCACTTGCTGTAACAATCGACCGCCGAGAAGCCTGAGATAATGTGATGTCTGAAAGCACACTAGTAAATTCCTTGTTGTTCAGTTGGTACAACAATGATTGTGGGTCTGACAATAAGATGCAACAATAAGTGGGTATAGTACGATTAGCAGCGTTTTCTGCTTGCGCAAATCTAGCATGATCCGGCAATGTTCTACCTGTTCCCTTTGTCAGGTTCTCATGAGCATGGAGGTGCTACATGATACAACAGGGAAGAAGGAAGCGGTTGTGTACTATATGGATGCCCCCTTGCCATATGCAATTGAAGAGAATTTCGGGGGATGCTTCTTTGAAGATGATGTTGATCTTGCACAAGTTCTCCAAGATCAGGTTTCGTGCCGTTCCCTGTCCGCATCTTATTTGGCTGTGTCCATCGTGTCTTGACCTGCGTGTTGTTGTCGTTACTCCTGTTATGCATTAGAAATCTCAGTCAGATGTTCTATCCTAGACATTTGTCCGTTGGGGAGGGTATGATGCTGCAGTTTTCTGTTGTCTTGTGCATAGTAATCTCAACCAAATGTTTTTCTATCCAAGGGCCAAAGCTGTTTATTTTTTTTATGTCAAGCTTGACCAGGTCTAGTAATATGAGTATATGACGTAGACCATTTCTAGCGGATCATATTTGTACTATGTAGTTATCTTAAATCACACGCCATAAAAATGATTCATCTTTCATGACATTTATGATCGAAGGGCCAAAGCTTTTCATGACATTTACGCTGCAAAATTACAAACTAATTGCTTGTCGCCAGATCCAAATGGGTCATGGTTCACCAAATGACCAAATATGTGGAATCTTCATTTAAAGTGTTTAGGCGGAATTGATATATTTTTCTTGTTTGTAGCACAAACAGTGTAGTACAAAATATGACAGAACATTCTCATTAATTTGCCTATTGTCACACTCTGTTCAGGAAATAGTGTATCAATTAATCCAAGGAAATGATGGAAGTGGTTCATCTAGGACTCATTCAGATCCTAGTTCTAGTTGTGGCCATCCGCGAAAATCGAGTGGGCGAAGATTAACAAAAGGCGTAAATTATGAGTCACAGCTAGCTGTCGATGAAGCTTTAGCTAGAGACTTGCAGGCGATGGAGGACCAAATCGCCAAGGCAACAATAGATGACAAGAAGAGAAAAGAAGGTGATTAGTTGTCTGCTGGTACTCTTCTATAACTTGCAACTCAATATGGTACGCCTTTTAAATGTTGCCAACACCTGTTTAGGAAGAAAGCCCGTAAGTTCTTCAACATCCAACAATGGCAATACTTCTGTGAGCAGATCTTCTCAGGTATTTACTTTCGACAGCTTTGATTCTACAGATTTGCTTCGGATAATCTATTATATAACTAAAACAATGAAGATAAAGCCACCTTGTTATTCCACGTAGGCTAAATTATTTGGTCCGTTAAGTGGGTCCTAATTATAACCGAGGAGATTTAAAATCTAACATCAAAGCTACATGCGTACATGTGTTTGCATCCAAACATTAAAGCTAATGTCCGACTTGGCCAGAAGTATTCAGATCGTATCGGAGTTGTATTGGCTGATGTCATGAAATAATCAAATGGGAAATCTTTTTGCTTTGTATATGCTTCACATGGATCATGACTAAGGTAAATCATATTTGTGTGGCCTCTGGCTCGGCAAGACAGACGTGGTGGCAATTTTCAAATTTGCATTTGTTTACTTTAGCTGTACAACTTTATTAGTGGAGAAAAACATAGATCTATCTACGCATAAAGTCTGGAATAAAAAGTAAAATAGTTATATTTATCTGATTTATCTGTGAATTCAACGTAAAACTAAAATGTGGAATAAAAATAAAATACAACTAAGGAACAAAGAATACCTACGACCCTCAACACGCTTCGTTCTTACACAGATGACATCCTAGAATACATGCAGTAAAACTTTTCTAACTCTGGGTATACTAAAAAATAATATTTACATTAGTCAAGTAAAAATACTACCTCCTCCTTCCATGTATACATGGCCAACTAGTCTTGTCTCAAATCAGACCTGTTTAAGTTTGATAAGTTCATAGAAAAATATCAGCATCTACAATGCCAAATAAATATCACCATATCTATTATGAAGTATGTTTTCGTAATATATTCATTGGGTGTTGTAGATGCGGATATATTTTTCCTACTATCTTGGTCAAATTTGAATAATTTTAACTTCAGAAAAGATTAATTGGCCTTGCATAAAATGGAAGGAAGGAGTATCATTTTGCGCGGATCTTTTTTCATAATACTGCATTTACAGTTTTATAATGTGTATTCATATGAAATACGATCATCAATGTTGTGTGCTGAAGACCGTGAAAATTAAGGCGTGTAAGAGTATAACACCATATAAAATTTAGCGACGCAAATATGTGGCGCACCTGCTAGTTATATTTTATTTAATGTGTTTTCCTCTATCTTGCCACTGTAGGTATTAACGGAGGATGGAGTTGATCCTGATAATATGACTTATGAGGTGTGTAGCATCAAGTGCTTTGTGTGGCCAGTATATTCCCTAATGTTCCATCAAGGGTTGTGCCCCACTACCAGTTAACTTTTGGTTCCCTGATATATTATCTTTGAAAGGACTCTTGTAGTCTTTGATGTGAATCGTGGATAACAATTGTATAGATATTATCTTGTTTATAGTAAGTAGTACGAAAAAACATAATACACATCCGCTTGTTTCGACATCTGTTAAGCTATGCTCTAAAAATGGGATGCTACATGCTATACCTCTTACTTCAATTTTTGAATCACTTGTGTATTACAGGAACTACAACAATTAGGGGAAACTATTGGGACTGAAAGTAAAGGGTTGCCAGAAGATGTGATAGCTCTCCTTAAGTCTTCAACATACAAAATTGGGATATTCTCAAGAAAGGAAAAACATGATGAGTATGTCCTCAAGCCTCGTTCACTTTTTTGTTGAACATGTGATATAAATTTGTGCATAATTGTCATGGACAGCTATGCACAAATCACTCACCATTTTGTCCCAAGAACCTGCTTCACTGATTAGTCTATTGAGTAGTATCTTTGTAATCTTAAGGTTCATCATATGACATTGTGCCAGCATGTGATGTTCCTAGGGTGGAGTACTAGTTTCTATGTATGTTGTATATGCTCATATCAATCCATACTTTAAGTAACAAACTATATAAATATCCTCTTCTGTTAATGTTTAAACAAACAGATGTGTGATATGCTGTATGGCTTACAAGAACCGCGATAAGCTGACTACATTGCCCTGTCAGCATCAGTACCATCGAACTTGTGTTGCCAAATGGTTGAAGATCAATAAGGTAAGCTACCTTGCCTTTGCAGCTTTTGTAATTGATGCGTATTGCTTCCACAAGAACTTCTAGGGATTGTTGTAGTTTCTGTGAGCGTGACCAGATTGCTACTTCCCATATAATTGTTTCTTGCATCTTTATTCATTGTTAAATTCAATCAGACGTTAGCTCAGAATCCTTTGTCTACTTCCTGATATGTATCAGTGTATGCCAAGTGCAGTTTATTCTCCGTCCTGATAGGAAGGGAAGTTATGGCTAGAAATCTTGTTGATATAGTTTAGAGCAAATGATGGCGCTGGAAGAAACAGCTCATCTAATTGTTAATGATAGGGGAGCGGGTGTCCTGTAATGCTTGCTGTCGACAGTATGACCGTTTTCCTTCGCTGTTTTTTTTCTCTTGAGATGTTTGACTTCTGATCAGCTTAGTTCAATTCATTGTGCTGCGTTGACAGGTATGCCCCGTTTGCAACAAGGAGGTTTTTGGGTCGTGACAGCAAAGACCGTAGATTCACCCGACGGCCAATGTCAACATGCTTCAGAAAACGTTGCCACTTACGTGGGCAGCGAAAAAGGCAACATGATGTACTCTTTAGTTATCGTAAGATGAACCGGAGCTTCTGTTGCATCGCCAGCAAAATAAAGAAGGTAGATGCTCGTGTTGAGTTTAGCACTTTAGCTGTTATGTGACTTGGAGTAATGTATTTCCCACGGGTTTCAAGCTTGGCGCCTCACTGTATTGAACCATACTACTGTATAGATTGTGAGTAGTCGTGACCTATTCCCTCAAAAAAGAAAAGGTGTAGTGGTGACCTCTGAGTGTTGTCTTTTTCCATGGCTTGGATGAATAGAGCTCTGATGGAACCGGACCTGGTCTGGGTTGTTAAGATTTTCTGGATTTTGACTTCTGAACCAACCTGATGGGACTCTCTTCTTAGCTACTCAAGGCTACAAGATAATCCTTCCATTTGTATATTAAATGGACATATAAGTATGTTGGAGAAAAGGGGACAAGCATGACGTTCACCGGAATAAAATTGCACACACGCAACAACCCTAGTAGCCAGTAAAATATGGCTAGTTCATAATTGGTGGCCACATAGTACAAAAATTCTAAGCTGATATGCACGGATTAGTTTTTGCTGGATATGTACGGATTAGTTTTTTTTTCCAGTTGATATGCATAGTAGTTAGCTTATTCGAATGATAAGTGCCACACGTCAGGTGCGTGACACTCTGGCCCTGATGTTTTTCGATGGCAACTTCAGTCATGCAAGGATAGCAAATCCAGTGACACACAAGTTTCTATAAAAAAAACTGAAACACGGAAGTTGTCATGCTTGTCAACTAAAGTTGTCATCCTCGCTTAACTAAATTTGCCATCGAAAACTTCCAGAGTTGCCATCTGCTCGTACCTGATGTTCGACACTTATCATGGTCCTTAACTTAAGGGTTGATAAGGATTCAATGGTCCCATCGCAGTTAGAGCAAGCATCTAGATAGTCCTAATCTCTTCTTCTCAGTCTATTAGCAGTCCATAGTCTGTTCTACATTACTGTCCAAACGGAAAAGTTAATTTTCATCTCCGCATTTATGCTTCAAACTTTGTCAAGGTGCGGCTTCGGATGCATGAAAGAAACTGCACTCCATAGGCAAACTTGGCCATGTACATCTCATTAGCAGCAATCTTCCATGTAATCTCATCAGCCCTCGTCCATCAGAGTGATGTTTCGAACCTTAGTCCAAAGAGATATAAAGGAATCCATCACGACAGCAGAGTTAATCCTCCGTAAACTCCTCCTCCAATTCCATGAGCTTAAAGCCTCTCTCACCGTAATGCCCTTATCCCTTGAGAGCCCCAAAAGAGCTGACATCATTTCCATTGCAGCTTGCCCATGTGGCCATCTATGTTTCTAGAAACTCACTTCTTCCCCATTCCGAAAGCCTACGTCATCTTATTATACTTGCTTGGTGGAGAGAGAAGAAGAAGATGGGCTAGCATGCATGCATCGATGTACATCTCTCTACTAGGAGTAGTACCACTACTACTAGCCTCCTGCTCACACGGTCACGAAGATTACTACTTGTGGCATGCCTACCGCCAGGGTATTTTCATGTTAAGTTAGCGTGACAGCGCAGTTAAGTCCTGCCGCCGAGACTCGTGGCGGTAGGCAGTTATACCTTACAGCTAAACAATATGGTTGTAGAAAAAAAATGTTAGATCTCAAATTTTTTGAGATCAGAATCAAATCTTCAAATCTGGGCCGTCGACGTTTAGAAGTGGATAGGGCAGGCGTGGCCGGCTGACTCGGATCCGTACTTGTGGGCCAACGGAAAAATGTTTCGTATTGCTCGGCTCCACCTTGCCCGTGACCCAGAGGTTAAGGCCGGTCGGCTCCTTCCTGATTAGACACCGGCATGTGGGTCCCTAGTGGTTAACCATTGTCTCACAAAACGCTGCTCCTATGAGACGTCTCTTCTAAAAAATCCAAGTGGCAAAATAACATCATAGCAAAGATAAGAACTCCGCCATTTAAAAAAAGGGGGGGATAAGAACTCGTGCACAAGATCGACGATGCACATGGACGCCCCGGAGGCTGCCGACAGAAGGATGGCGACCGATAGCCGCTGGGAAGCTCGAAAAATATATGGAGACAATGTTGGTCGATCATGCAGATGATATATAAATATATAATCGCCCGTGATTTCGTAGCGTCCAGAACACGCTCAGACGGGGAGCCTATCCGGTGGAAATCTCTTCAAAGCGAAATTTGCACACCAAACATTTGGACGGTAGCCGGTCCAAGGATATGCATGGCCATGGCCTCAATCTTTCAGCTCATGTCAGGCGCACGCGTCGCGACGATGCGCTTCGATCCTTATCGGCTTCCACACGTACAGGATAATTCTTACCGTCTCGCGCTCTCGTCCTGCTCCGGAAGAGAACACGCTTCATTCCTCCTGCCATTTTGTTGCCAATCAGCATGCATGATTGGACGCAAGGGCCAAGGGGTGTGCTTGACCTAGCTGCGATATGGATGTGAGCGGTCCAGCTGGATATTTTAGGGATCTCAGTCCGGCGCAATCATCGATCAGAGACGTACGTACGTATATATCCTTTTCAAGCTTACCATTCTCGAGTATTCCTTTGGGTCGTTTGGCCCCTTGCGACTGCCAACGGTCAGATTAGTGCTACGTGCTCCGGTTGAACATGTAATGCATGCAGTCGATCGATGTATCTATTCTATTGTAAGCAGACATGCCAACTTTTCGTCTCGTCTCGCATCCTCATCCGCTCTCTGGCTGCTTTCGATCTGATATGGGTCCACGGCCAACCAAACTATGGTGCTATGGTGCCAATTTCTCTCATCCTTCACCCCCGCTCAAACGAACAATGATGGTGTTGTCTAGTGTGTAAATGGGCTGGTTTTCTGGCGTTGGGGGTATTAGGATTGCTTGGTTGAAACGACAAGTGTACACACACTGGTTCCATTTCACACAAGGCTCGTTTGGTAAAAAAAAAAGAGGTTCAATTTCGCATTTTCAAACACCGGCGCGGGAGCTGGAAAATCATGATCTGTTCGCTTGCAATAAAAGGATTTAAGAAATTTTTGATATTAAAAAAATGATTCAGGAAAATCTCGACGAACATGAAAATAGGAAGGGCCTATTCATCAAGCGAATGAAGAAGAACATTTTAGTTTCGGTCAAAATTGCACCGCGTGTTCTCCTTCTTCTTCCTCCTATAGCGCCGCCCCCCTATGTCGCTCGCCATTGCCACTTGTGGCTGCCCCCTTAGTGGTGCGCCACCCGACCATACCTCTAAAGTCCACAATTCTCCTGCACCCGAAGCCATTCCAGATCTAGTAGGGGTATCGTGGGTGCCATGGCAACCCCTCTCAAAACATGCAAAAACAATTTTACCTCCCTTAGGCTAAGCTCGATATCATCATGGGTCAAAGTCTACATTTGCCACCACTTGAACCCATCAATGCTCTTTCTTTACTTCGCTGGTGACACCGCGGTCAACCACGTCATCCTTTTCTCCTACGAGGTTACTCGAGTGCCGCCTTCCTCTTTGCGAATCGACTGGATATTTTTTTTCCTGGCTGCCCGATGTTTAGTAAATGCACTCTATTTTTTAGAACAATCCTCTAGGCTTTATTAATCATGAGAAACAGTTATAGGTATTTGCACTTCGAATGGAGAACCCAACCACAAGTGACGACCATGATTAAGAGAAAGACAAAACCTAGCAAAATTGTGAGCATCAACATTTGTGTATATTCCCTCAAAAAAACATTTGTGTATACTATTACCTTTTTTTAGGGATTGTGTATATTATTACTTCATCTTGTATACTCCTATAATACGCACAACTTGTGTGTTCTTGAAACAAAATATACTCCTATTATATTCTGAAAGTAGGAATACTGCTCCGCACTACTCAACCAGCCATGTTCCCGACTCGAAGCCACGTTCAGATCACAAACCTACCTCCATGCAATAGATAAACACTGTAAATCCAACCTGATCCGTTTAGAGGCCCAAAGATTGGCACTCCCCACTACAACAATAGCCACTTCAACTTATATACCTGTCCTAAAAAGTGCGCTCCTACAGGCCCATGCCAGCGTCCGTCTGCCTCCGTTAAATCCCCCAGTCCAGAAATCTCCTCGCCTCCCCTCCAATCCGAGAAACAATGGCGGAATCCCTCGTGGGCGGTTCCACCCCTCTCCCCGTCTGAAGCGTACTTGTGTCTCAGCTCGATTCGGTGCCGTGTCTGCCCGAGAATCTGAGGGCCGGCGGCAGATTTGGTCGCCAAGTTCCGAGCTTTCCGTCGGGCTGGCGCTTCGGGACACAGGCGCGGCGGATCGTTTTGGCTCCGGATGAAGGCTTC
Organism: Triticum aestivum; assembly: GCF_018294505.1. Lineage (NCBI taxonomy): Eukaryota > Viridiplantae > Streptophyta > Magnoliopsida > Poales > Poaceae > Triticum > Triticum aestivum. The sequence continues at coordinate 606,742,518 of NC_057798.1, read as the reverse complement.
TTCGCCGCAGGTTCGCTGATCCGAAGCGGAATTGGCGGCCCTCCAACCGTCGCCGCCGGATAGGCATCCACCTGGAAGGCATTGGGGGCTGAAGCCGAACAAGTTCTGAAACTTTTCCGTGCCCTGGAGCAATCTGTCGTTGAATCGCTTGCCAATTGGTTGCGGCTTGGAGAGCAGATGGGGGCGGGGGCTTCGAACATGGAAGGGTCGGAGGGGTGGGGTCAGACGTCGCTGGGCGACATGCCGGAGAGCTGCGTGGCACCCGTGCTGCTCTACCTCGACCCGCCGGAGATATGCCTCGTCGCCCGCCTCAATCGGGCGTTCCGCGGCGCCGCCTCCGCCGACTGCGTCTGGGCCACCAAGCTTCCCGCCAACTACCGGTACCTCGCCGCCCTCGCCGCGGCGGCCGACGACGATAGCAGCAGCGACGGCTCAGTGGAGGGCAATGGTAGGTGCTCCTCCTCCGTGGCGACCAAGAAGGAGAAGTACGCACGCCTGTGCAGGCCAACCCCCTTCGATGGGGGCACCAAGGTAGCTTAATCTCTTTTTTACAGTTTCAACTTGTACGTACTTGTTGCAAACCAACTAGTACAGCTTGCTTTAAGCATGTTGATTGAATAGTTTGCTCCTTGTACTTGTTGCAAACCAACTTGTACAGCTTGCTTTCATGACAAAAAAGTGTGTTCCTTGGAAGAGAGGATCTAGAAGAGTAGATTTGGTTTGTGTGCAATGAATCTGAGATGTTGACAGGGATGTTTCTGAGAATTTAGATTATGGATTGCTTGGTTGCTTATGTGGGCTGGATTGCTAGTAGGCTCATAAAGACCCAGATATATGGAACAGTAGTTTTCCTTTCATGCGTCAGTGTGTATTGGTCTCTGTTTTCCTTCTTTGTTTATGTTTGCTGTCTTGGATGGTGTTTATTCTTCGCTTTCTGGTACTTATGCTGAAATTATTACTTGACTGAAAACACCTCTGTAGGAATTTTGGATCCAAAAGAGCAAGGGTGGTCTTTGCATGTCAATCTCCTCAAAAGCTTTGGCGATTACCGGTATTGATGATCGGCGGTATTGGAGCCACCTTACCACAGACGAGTCCAGGTACTTCCGTCTTGCTAAGTTTTGGGTTAAAAGTTACTCCATGGGAAGTTAAGGTTGAATTCCGTCTAAACTTTCTTTGCGTGGAAAACCTGTTCAGATTTTCGTTCTAATTGAAAATTTGAGTAATTTTTCCTAGAACATACTACATAGCAAATTTGAGCATGGCAGAACGGAATTTCTCTGTTGCGTCATAGTTTTCTAAAATGTCCTATTGTATGGAGGTGAAGTCTTCGGATGCCTGTGCTCATTCGTGTGTGCCACTGTATAGTTGGTATGACCGTTTCCTGTTATTGAATAGTATAGGAATAACATGCGTTGTTTGCCCTCTGCTGCCGACAAGGCCCTATTCCTCGATTGTAAGGATGTTTTGACTTTCAATTCTTCCCCATAACCATAAGGTGCATCACAGTAGGCACTAGCTATGGTAAAAGTAGAGAATGCTGACTTGGGAATGTGATTGGTATGTCTTGGTGGTTGATTAGAATGTCGGGGTTTGGTAGTTCATAGATGGGAAATTAGAGATCATTAGTTTCTTCTGGTTGTGCACTCTAAGAGATGCTACAAAGTTCATAGTCGTAACAGGAGCTCATTTCTGTGATAAAGGTCTATTTCGGTTTATCTGTTGCACTAGTATGTCATTCAGTGGCGGTGCTAGGAATGGAAGCTAGTGATGTCAAAGCTATATGCATACCCATATATGTTGATAAATTTTTGTTAAATTCAAGTGTATTAGTGCAGCTATCACAAATTTTGTGATGTCACTTGACATCATAAACAACACGTAGCACCACCACTGATGTCATTCCTTTGGTCTTGTGATGAGATATAGTCATATAGACAATCTTGGAGCCAATCATCATATTGCATATTGCCAGACCTAACACTTCAGTCTTGTGATAAAACATCTAGGTGTATCCTAGCTTCTACTCTGGTTATTGATTTATTTCTGATGCAAATCGTACCACTAAAAACAATGTGATGATGTGATTTATGGGCTGAATCCTTATATGCCCCTGAAAAGTTGCGCCACCCCCTTTCTGTCTATGACATGTGGGCCTATGGATATATGTTTTTTTTTTTGCAAAGGCATATGAGGTTTCACCTTTTTATTTTTTGGTGTGTACATGACTAGTGCATTGAGTATGGTTTTATCTTTGTTCTGCTCAAGCATGTAGTTGCTTCATTGCGCTATTGATTGATCTAGCATCAAGCTTAAAAAGCGCTCTTGACACTTGTAGTTTCACGCATCCGTACTTTCTCTTCCGATGTCCTTTTGTATGGTCATCGTTACAGTTACTAGATAAGTGACTGCTAAACACAACACGCTAAACTGCTAGCTTTTTCTGTTACAGATTCCATAGTGTTGCCTACCTTCAGCAAATATGGTGGCTGGAGGTAGCTGGGGAGATTGATTTCTGCTTCCCTGCTGGCTCATATAGCCTTCTCTTCCGGCTCCACTTGGGCCGGCCACACAAGCGCATGGGCCGTCGGGTCTATGACTCTGAGCTCATCTACGGTTGGGACATTAAACCGACACGGTTTCAGCTCTCAACTTCAGATGGCCAGCACACAACATCCGACTACCATCTAGATGGACCAGGACACTGGATCCTTTACCATGTCGGTGATTTTGTCATATCGAGTTCGGATGAGTTGATCAAGCTCAAGTTCTCTATGATACAGATTGATTGCACGCACACAAAAGGTGGCCTATGTGTCGACTCTGTTTTCATTTATCCTAAGGATCATCAGCCCGAGGAGTGCATACGCAAGTAATTTTGCAAACATGCTGTATCACTCCATGTGGCAACTGATAGGCGGTGCCTAGCCTTTTTCATAGCCATTCTCGTCCTAAGCCCGTTGTAAATATTCCTTCATTTTTCTGATGGTTTTGCATGAACCTGGAGTCATGTTATGTATTCTTTGTAGTGATAGCTAAATAAGTTGGGGTCAGGAGGATTTAGATGTAGGTGGTGATGTATGATTAGAGTGGTAGGTGTTCATCTGTAGAAAGAGCAGTTTCATTTGTTCGTCATTGTTGTAGTGATGTTTTTGTAAATACATTTTCCTGGATCCTGTCTCTACTTCGTTGAACCTAGTTATTTCTCAACACTTGTCTAAAAAAATCACTTTGGATAAAGTGTAACCCGCTCTTTGCTTCCCATGTGTCGTGATACAACGAAAACGGAGAATGGGAGCTCCAGGCTTTTGTGGGTAAATTCTTTGTGTTTTAAAAATGAGAATTCAAGCTGAAACGACTTTCGAACCATTCGCCTGAATTATGAGAAGTTTTCACATATGTGTTCCTCGCGTAAACACCTTTGAAACTAGGTAGGTTTGTGATTTTGTACATGCAAGTGTTCTTTCCATGTTGGTGTGTACTTTCCCACGGACATGGCAGTACACATGCACTTGTGTCACATCCCAAAATTTTCAAATTTGGTTGTGAACATGATATTCATATGCATAGCATGATTTCAGTACATTTTGGATATTTTTGGAATTAATTTGGCTACTTTGGAAAACCTATTTAATTTTGAGATTTATTTAATAGCCACATTAAGACCTCTTGCATAAAAATAAATTTCCAAAATTGCATCAAGGGCTGGAAATATTTCCAAAATTGCATCAAGGGCTGGAAATATTTTTCATATGATATATGTGAGCCCTAGTGTTTGTTTGAATTTTCTGGAGTCCAAAGAAATTGAACTGGAATGAATTTGGGCCAATTCAAATTCAATTCCATACAGTAGAAAAAGAGAAAGAAAAGAAAAAAAATGACCCAGCCAGGCCAGGCAGCCCAGCAGGCCGAGCCAACCCCGCAGCCCACTGGTACGTGCGCGATCTAATCACGGCCATCCACTCAAGATCCAATGGCAGCCACGTCCCGTGTTGCCTCTTTTTTCTCTCACTGACAGCATGACCCACCTGTCAACTCCATCGCGCACCTCGCACACAACGGCCACATCCCACAACCGCCGGGGCTGACTTGTTATTGAATCTTTTGATGTTTGAGGCTTTAATTATACGAGACATTTTCTAACCTCACATGGTAACACTCATATTCTAGTTGATATTGAGTATGTTACTAAATGGGTAGAAGCTTCCAACTAAAAATGATTTATCATAAGATTTTCATGAAAATAAATAAAAATGTTATATTTATCAGGGAGATGTCTGAACTGCAGTTGGCAATCACGCGCGGGAGTTTTACGTTTGCATGGCAGCCCGTGTGCCATAAATACGCAGCCTACCCTTGAACAGGATCCTCTAACATCAAGGAGAGAGGTCAGTTAAGCTACAGTGCAAACTAGTGCGAAGCAACGAAGGAAAGCCAGAGGTACTGTAGCAAACACTGTATCAAACACTGTATGAATCTACTATAGCAGGTACTGTGAAGCAAAGAAGGAAAGCCAGAGCTACTGTAGCGACACGGTATGCAAACGCTCTTATATTTCTTTACAAAGGGAGTAGACAAAACACTGACTACAATTGCAATAAAAATGTACATCCGAAAAATTCCAAAAACTAACTCTACCAAATGATCATTCAGAAACTTGAGCACATCAGCTGATATAACCAATTGAAACTAGGTCTCATCAGTGTCTTGTGAAACAGCATACCCCCCCTGCTATGAATGCCGACAGATGGAGGAATGAGATTCCTGCTTAGTTATGCAATACTCCCTCCGTTCCCTTTTATAAGACGTTTCACACATTTCAGACACACACAAAACAGTTCAAACTGGACTGGCTAAAACGTCTTTTAAAAAAGAACAGAGAGAGTAGCATATTAGTAAATCCTCTAACTTTCTATTAGAAAGGAAGCAATTAAACTAACATGCATGCTCAATCGTGTATAAGGAAATGCTACTGTAGATGATAACACTGGAAGAAAGGATCAATTGCCACGAGGTATATAGCCAGACATGTAATAATGATTGGTGGATTAGATATGTACAAGAGACAACTAAGAAAAGTGGAAGGGTATGGAAATGATTGCACGGACAAGAAAAAGAGACCCGCAAAAGAGAATGGCAACACATAGACCACAAGAGGCCATGCTTGCTTAATTAAATTTCTCATATAAAATTACCACAACAACAACAACAAAGCCTTTATAAAATTACCACATTTATCAAAATCTACCAGACACGACAAATCACAGATAAAATTGCCCCCTTTATAAAAAAATGCCTCTCCATTGTTTGTTACTAATACTAACACATGCTCTTTCGCCTCAAAAACACCTCTTTACTACTCCCTCCGTCCCAAAATTCTTGTCTTAGATTTGTCTAAATACGGATGTATCAAGTCACATTTTAGTATTAGATACATCCGTATCTAGACAAATGTAAGACAAGAATTTTGGGACGGAGGGAGTATCTGATTAGATGAAGAGGCAAAACTAACCAAAGAGACTGAGAACTGAGAAAAGGAGAGATGATACTATAGAAAGAAGGAACGGCGAATGAAGAATGATATACTGCAAAAAAAAAAGATCAATAAAAAGATACTGATGACTGAAGGGACTGAAGAGTAACTAGAAGAGGGAATGAAAACTGGTAACTGGAGAAAAAACAAGATAATGAAATAAAACTAATTATGAGAAGCAAGGATTTGAGGAATGAAAGACAAAGAAAACTAATGATGCAAGAAAATCAAGTTTGAATGAAAGAATCTGAAACAAGGGAATATAAACACTGGAGAAATGAACAATGATAGACATAGAGAACTTCTCTAATGAAGAATGATTGAGGACTAATTAGGTACAAATGAGAGACTAGTTTAATAAAAGGAATGAAATACTACAAAATAACTGAAGAATAAACTGAAAAAAGCTTCATTGTCCTACAAGAGGTCTGCATCCTTAACTTTATACTGCTGTGCTGATAATTTATACCTCACTTCAGTGTTTATTCCTAATCTGTAACATATATAAGTTGCTTGTGCTGGTGGGCAACAGTATTATTCAGACTTATCAAACTTGCAGGTCGTGCTCCAAGCCTCCAACAAAACAAATATATACTAAAACACACAGTAAAAGACACACGTAACTCTCCTCTATTGTGGCAAAGCACATACAACACGCCGCGGGCTTGCAAGCACGTAAGATGCAGACATGGAATGGGCAAAGCATTTACGCCGCAGGCTAGCAAAACGAAAAATGCAACGGCTTCAGAATCAGGGCTAGTTTGATCAACTTGGAAACTACAAAAAAACTAACTAAAATTGCAACAAAAAGCACTACCAAAACTCGCGGCCGGTGGCGAGACCCTTGATTCTGCTCAAGCAGACCGCCAATCGCTCGTGGCGCGACAGATGGGACAGCCCCGATGGCCTCCTCTCCAGCCCCTCCATCTCCTCCCTCCTGCTCGAAGACAGCTCGCTTCGCTCCACAGATTCCCCCCTGCTCCGCGCAGCAGCTCGGACAAGGCTCCCCCACACAGCCTAACCCCACCTAACGCTGCTCGTCGGCCTCCACCGCCTCTCCATCCTCCCGCTATGCAGGGACAAGACGAAGCGACACGACGCTTCCATTGGGAAAACGGATAGGAGCACAGACCAGGTGAATAAGCCCACTTTTTTTTTGATGGGCGGAATAAGCCCACTAAGCAACGCCCTCCGCCAGCGACTCGCAAAACAAAACACGGGGCGCTAATATTCATGCACAGATCGGATGGACATAATTTGACTGGTGGTGAAATCGAAACCAATCGACTGATTTTTAGCAAAAACGTTTTAAAATCGATTCTGCTGAACTTCCTAAGCTATGTGGTGTCTGTATTGAATACCGCTCAACTGTGCTGTGTGAAACCAGAATAGAATGAAAATTTCACGAAACCTAAAAGATCCTCTCATTGCCATCAGATGAATGTTTCTCACTGCCAAATCTATGCTTTGATGAAAGCATCAGACAGATAAACGAGTAGATTTTCATTATTGTAGTTTGAAACAAATATGCTACTCGTTATTTGTAGTTTGAACGAGTACATAATCTACTCGTTATTATTGTGATATCAGACAGATAAACAAATATACTACTCGTTATTTGTAGTTTGAACACCTTATTGCAGTACATGTTTCATTGGGAAAAAAGAATAGTTTTCTCAAACTTTGTTGTGGTAAATTGCAATTTGGTCTTTACTTTATTTATCGGTGCAATAGCACGTATGTTCATGTATAGCTTTGATTGTGCAAATACGAAACTGTTACATGTACCGTAAAAGATAATTTACAGGCTTGCCACAGGCATGATGTAGAAGGTGGCTCGAGATGTGTAGCAGAGCTTCTTGCTGTCCTTGAGCCGAAATTCAACTGTAGTAACCACAACAGATCTGCCCTTCCTCAGTATCTGCGCTTCTACTTCCACTTCAGACTGCACAAGCATAGATAAGGGTTGACGGACATTAAGAATACGCGTGCATCATCTAAAAAAGGGAATACTTGTGTGAAGGATTGTACTCCAACAGGTTCTGAAATATTCTCAAAATGAGAGGCAAAGAATTCCAATCTGTCTATCCCCACCGCAATTGTATAGCGTGTGTTTGAATAACTACATGGGCAATTGAACTTCTGCAGGCAGTTCATTTGGTTCACGGTACTCGGAAATGCATATTGATTGAGTGGATCGTCCCATGGTCCAACCCAGTTCAACATCATGAGCCTACATGGCGTGCTGATTTTTACCAAATCAAAATATGTAGGTCACCTCCGCTCTCCACCGCCCTGGTGAATTTCCTAGTTGAGATAGCCTGCCTTTCAGTTGAACATCACAAAACCTAGAAGGAACTCACAACTTGTGATTTGTGAATATGGTCTGCAAGAGATCTCAGGCTTCGTCCTTGCATTTTTCCACAGATCACATATAAATGTTTAACAGGCCAAAAAACACTACGGTGTGAATGGACCATACTCAAATCAAAGCTATCTATCCCTCTGATTCTTTGCAGATTAAATCTCTCTGGCGGCTAAGATGAACGCATAGTCGCCTAATCCCCATTAGGTGTTATTCCTTAGCAGCACTTTCACCTGTCAGTAATCATTGGTTCTTTACCAACCATCTCTTATTAAAGAACTAAAAGATGATCCAGAGATAAACAGCGTTGGTGGTTGAACACTAAAAAGAGAAAAGTGACCAGTTTGGGTACAAATTGTTTGCAGAAGAAGTTCTGTGTAGGTAAACAACAACAAAATGTTCACACTTCATGAGGAAGCAGTAAAAGTGGTTCACAAGTATTTGTCAGGCATGCATGGCTGGTCGAATAAATATGCCAGTAACTGCGCTCAAACATTTCATGAAACAACATATCATGTACACCGAGAATATTTGGTACCAACTTGTGCGTTCACATATGAACATCTTTGTATATATTGTGCAGCATAAGTAGTTGAATATCTATTTCAGAACAAATATTGTCACGCCAACTCTAATTCCACTATGCTAGCTTTTAGTCATGCCATTATACTGTTATACTATAACTATATAGTATACAGATGTTAAAACCCCATAATTTCTTATGCAGTCATCCATGCTAGAGTTGCACATCTGTAGCATTATTTGGCAGTCTTTGTGTGGCAGAAATCTCTAAACCTAATCACTGTGATTTCACAGCATTTCCAACCAAACCGGCTCCATATGTTCAAACCCTTACCTTGCCAGTTGCTTCAAATGTATTATAAAAAAACGCCTTGAATTTCCTTAGTGCAACTTCACCTGTACCGTTTGTAGGTTAAGCAAATAGTAACAGTGATGTTGCATTGCAGCCCTGATATAATATACGAACTAGTAAATTTTACCTAGGTAAGGTTTGGTAGGTACCCCCTCTGTCCCATAATATAAAAGCGTTTTTAACTGTAGTGCCACAAACGCTCTTATATTATAGGATGGAGGGAGTAACTGGTAATAACATAGCCATAATTCTCAATCACAAATACTCCTACTTCCTTATATTTTGATACAGAGTAGCCCACTATAATAAGAGCATCTCCAGCAGTTCTCCAATGATCCATCCCCAATAAAGTGGTATGGGGGCTGCCTCGATACCGCCTTGCGAGTTGGTTTTCCAGTTCCCCAATACCCCATGCCCCAAAATCCCAAACTGGGAACTAGGGTCGAATGTTACTTCATCGAATTAAAACAACACAAACTACGGTTCGGTAAAATTGAGCAAGGGATGTAGATCTCACATCAAGGCGGGCGGCTGAGAGATACGCTGTGCTGAGCTCGCCGAGGAACATCTCCTTATCCCCCGCCGCAGCACGCGCGCACGCCATCCCGACGGCCTCCGCGACGGCCGCCACCGCGCCGCCGTGGAGCGTGTTGTAGGTATTCTGCAGAGCCCACCCGACGACACCAACGGTCAGAGCACATCGCTAGGTACGACTTCATAAAGGAGACGCCGACCGTCGCGCTTTAGTGCTCACAGTTGCGGCGGATGAGACGGTGAGGGTGCAGGAGACGCGCGGCGCGGGGGAGGAGGAGACGGTGGCGGAGGACAGGAGCGCGCGGACGAGGGCGGAGTAGGCGTCGGGACGCTCCGCCGAGGCCGGGAGGGACGCGTCCACTCCGAGGGCCTGGATGAACCGCAGCGTCCACTCGCGAGACTCCTCTGGCGAAGGCTTGGGCGCGTCCTCCGGCTGCGGTGCCATCTTCGCTTGCTGTTCGAGTTCCGGCGCGGTGCTAGCTGATTGTTGCGGTTCGCGAGTCGCTGGCGAGAAAGGGGAACTGAGAGCAACTCTGGCCTCGCAGAGTCGCTGGCTCTCCGTATACGAATTCAGAGCCTTCTTTCCACGAAAAAAAAACATAGTCTTCTTCATACTGGCTGCTTTAATATTGCAATAATGCTCCACCTACGTAAAGTGTTACGAAAGCTTACGTAACTTTGACTAAACTAAATCCTCTCCCCCATGATTTTAACCGGGGGTGGGCCCCTTCCTCCCCCTCTCTCCAATCCCAGCCCACCACGTCGCTGTTTACGTTACTTTACGTTTGTGTTTTACGTAGATGTAGCATTACTGTTAATATTGCGGGATCCGTTTATCAATAGGACCCCCCCCCCCCCCCCCACACACACACACACAATTCTCCAATCTTTCCAACTTGAGGAAACACATAGCTTAAATCCCTAAATGATGATGCTACTCCTTTCTTCATTTCTTTCTTTCTTTCTTTGGTGTTTTGGTTTTGATGTGGTGATTGTGTCCACAGTACTAAAAAACAATTCTCGGACTTCGGTCTGGTTTTGGAATATACTCCCTCCATTCCACAATGTACCGCCTATAGATTTTTATGAAATTCAAACTTTGCTAACTTTGACCAAGTGTATAGAGTAAACTGTCTACATCTACAATACCAAACATGTACATTCTGAAAATTTCATAACTCACGATGTATCCACTGATGTGCATTTGGTATTCTAGATGTATCTAATTTTCTCTATAAATATGGTCAAAGTTTGTAATGTTTGATTTTTACAAAAATGTATAGGCACTGCATTATGGAACGAAGGGAGTATAAGATAGACGGTGGTCTACCTTCTTGTCCAAAAAAGTAGTAGTTTAAATCCTCATGAGAGACTTCTAAAACAAAAATGTCATCGAGATTTAAAACTTATTCTTAGAGACGAAGAAATCAAGTGGCTGAAAGATATCATCAGAAAGAATTGCATGAGGAGTATTTAAACACAAAGTATCACCATGCAAAAGCAAATGGTAGTCACGGGAAGAATTTGATCCTTAAGTTGAATCAAGGTGAATGTGTGATTGAGGGGCAACAAAATCTCAAAGAAAATCACTGGGTTTTATAAAAACCACTTTAGTGACTTGAGATTTCTTCCTTAGTCATGGATCATTCTGGGGTTGAGACTTTATCTACGGAGGAGAAGGATTTCTTGATCGGATGATTCTCTCTAGAGGAACTCAAGGGTGTACTCTTTGGATGGATGTAAATAAAGGTGTTGGTCCCGATGACTTTAACATTGAGTTCTACCAATGTTTTGTGTTATTGTCAAGATGGATCTATTTTCTTTATTGGATGATTTCTATGATAACATGTTAGACATAAATAGGCTCAACTATGGTGTGATAATACAGATTCCTAGAGGTGGTGATGCTAATAGAATACAAAAGTTTAGACCAATTTGCTTGTTGCACTACTGCAGGATGCTGCTAACGCGACACTATAATCAGAGACCCTTCGACAAAACTATGTGCGATGCATTAATGACTAATGGTATTGTAATAAAACTGTAAAAAATGATACGAAACGTTTGCGATGGCGGAGATATCAAACATGATTCAGATTATAGTTGCGTGTGCGAGCGATGTGTGTCAGTTCACTTGAATGAGCTATTTGCGATGAGCTTAACGACAAAAATGGTCAGCCAGATGAAGATGTGTGCAACAGACAGCATACAGTTCACTCGGATGAACGATTTGCGATGAGTCAAGACAACAAAAACAGTTTGACTTAACAAGATGTGTGTGATACGCGGCAAATAGGCAACTCAGATGAACTATTTGCGATGATAAAAAATAATACAAACATCTACAAGTGACAATATGTGTGTGATACCAGGTAAACAGGTCACTCGGGTGAACTGTTTGCGATGATAAAAAATAACACAAACGATTCAGCGTAATAAGTTGTGTGTGATACGAGTTGTTTGCGATGGCTAGGAGCATCGCACACGATGCATGGTGCGAGTACTCGTGTGTGATGATTTGTAAGTTATACACACATGTCCTTGTGTTAACACGTGTGTGATAGCACGTGACACAGCATACGGTTGTGTGTTGGGAATTGTGTGCTCCACTTAGTCTTCCCGCGCTTCAGTGAAGACTTACCGCGCATCCGCACTGGGAAATTGTAAAACCCTCAATCCCCTAGTTAGCTGCTAGCTATAAATAACCACAACAATGGCCAGTGGGCGTCGACTAACTACTGATCCCCTTGCTAGCTAGTTACCCACACATACCGGCATACCCCCAACGGCCGATGACAGGATGGAGTTGGGCGACGATGGAATTGAGGCTGGCGGCGTGATGGTCGGCTTGGCGGTCGATGGTCATGTCGCCGCCTCTCCTGACGATGGCCAGAGGAAGCAGGAAACATGGTACGAGCAAGCCGCCAGGTTAGCCAGGGTCGTCCTAAAAGAGGACAGGCATCACCAGCGGGCGATATTGTTGGCTTTACGCAGAGTGTGGCGGATGGTGCGGGCGGTGGAGCAGGAACCACGACAAAGCAAGGACAATTGCCGCAGTGGCGGCCGCCGCACAAAGTGCATGCTTATATCCAGATGGAGGACGGCGCAACACCAGACGTCGCTGGGGCATGCCTGGGGGCCATGACGGCAGCCCTGGCGAGAGCCAACGTCGTCTCGCCGGGGCAGACCTGGCGATCGCTGCGCCCGAGGCAGTACCGACGATCCCCGATGTCGAGGTTGCCCCAGCCTCGATCGATCAAGGTGTTTAGGCCATTGACTTGACGACCTCCGCTCCTCCTGAGCCCAGGATCGACACGCTAATGGACGATGGCAGGTGTGCGTGATGGGTCGGCATCAGGTGCATAGTAACTCTTTTGTGTGTGCGCGGTTCATTATATTCTTCTAAATTAGTGAGCTAATGGTTTGTAAATTACTCGTCGAACTAGGCACTGGACCAATAATTTGAGGATATATATATATATATATATATATATATATATATATATATATATATATATATATATATATATAGGGAAAATCCATCCTACCACCCAGTGGTAGTTACCCCACATGTCTCATATACTAGCATGTGGTACTATATATACTATTTTATTATTTTAAATATGTTCATATACTATATCTAAGATATTTCAAAACAAGTTACATGAAAAAATTGCACATGAGCCCATAGTTTTTGTTATATTTGTGAAATACGTACATATTTGTACGTAAAAAAGAGCATACTCAAAAAATGGTACATACTATCTAAAAATTTGTATATACACTACCTAATCATTATTATATACTACATACTACACGTACATACTTTCGGTTTCGACAGATACTACATACAACATACAAAACGCAAGTGGTGGTAACTACCATATATATACAGACGGTCACCACTTCTCGCTGGAAAAAACTGCACGCTTTATTTTTTTGGTACTGTTTTCGCTCTAATTTTTTAACCGTTTATCGGAATGAGGCATGTAATATACCATTGAAAAGCTATGGATTAGGCGCAACTTCAACATGTTGAACACTTTTCGAGATTCCACACGGTTTAAGAGCAGTTTTGAAAATAGTGCGGCGGATGACGAGTGACAGCGAGCGTTTTTTCGCGTTTTTTTTCTAAAACGCTTGTCGGAATGAAGCAAATGATACACCGTTGGATAGATATCGTCGAGGTGCATCTTTTTCATATATAAATCTTTCTCTAATTCATTACGGTTTAAGAGCAGTTTCAAATTTACTAAATCACGGAACTCTGTTTTTCAAAAAAATTCAAATTTTCGGTACTGTTTTCGCTCTAGTTTTTGAACCGTTTGTCGAAACGAGGCGTATGATACGTTGTTGGAAAGCTATGGACAAGGCGCAACTTTCATATGTATGAATGGTTTTGAGATTCCTTACGGTTTTAAGTTAATTTTGAAAATCATGCGGCGGAGGACGAATGACAGCGGCCGTTTTTTTTTTGAAATTTTTACAAACCGTTAGTCGAAATGATTCAAATGATATGCCGTTGGAAAGATATTAATGAGACGCAACTTTTTCATGTAAAACACACTCTCTAATTTCCTTGCGGTTTAAGAGCAGTTTTAAAATTAGCAAGAAGCGGACACTCTGTTTTTTCGTGACACCAAAATCGTCGTCGGACAGAAGAATGCACTGCTTCAAACTGAAAACTGCACTGCAACAGACAGTCAAGTGAACTTCATGATTTCTTTTTGTCGAAAATAAACTTTCTCGCACAAGTTTCTTTTGTCTTTTATTCAACTTTTTTCCGAACGAGAGTGGACCACAACACTTCCGAAAGTGAACCGTAACACTACCAAAAGTGAACCTCATGAGTACTTGTTGTCTTTTTTTATACTTATTAATTTTTTACGCGCGTTGACCAAGCGAGTGGACCGTAGGGACTGATCGAGTGAAGTACATCTAATATAGAAGCGAGCTTCATTTTGAGATATTTTTTTTGTTTTGTGTTTACCAAGTGAACAATAGAGGAGGTTTATAGCATACAGAATCTGCACTCTCCACCAGCCAAATCACGGTAATGAACTGCAGTTTTTACAATGAACTAATGAAGTGCACTCTTCATCAACAACAAAATTAAGTAATGGGGCATCCAATAGAACTGCATCACTTCATCTTTTTCCTGCAAAAATGAGTAAAATGAACCTCAATAGCAAACCATAGTGGACTTCATTTGCACTTTTTTTCTCTTCAAAAATCACAAAGTCAGTGAAGTGCACAAGCGCACTGCCGGACAGCATGGCTCTCGAAAATGAACCATATCTGAAGACAAAGCGCACTGCAGATGTTCAAATCAGAGTGAATTTTTTCACATGTAAAATAAATGCGGTCTGTGACATCGAGGCAAGGCAAGCGAACCACAACAGAGTTTGATATAACGAACGGCATCAATTTTTTAACTAGTGAATCACACTAGCTGGCAATTCACAGGTACGCCGCCAATGAGCTGCATGGCGTCGCCGTCTATACTGCATCTCGTCAAACACATCACACACAGCTCGACTTGGCATGCATGCGATCTGCACACAAAAAGCACGAGCAAAGTGTTAACAAGGTGCATCATCACATCCATTTTTTTAGGGGCTCTAGCGAGCTCCCTTCTATACCAGCAAGTCCTACTCGGTTGTTCTCTGCATCACTCTCCCGACAGTGTACTTCATGTAGAAAAGGAAGTGGGGCACACTGTTGTGCGATGTGGACTGCAGTGACCCATCCACCCAGTCAGAGCTGCTTCGTCGGTGGACACGGCGACGCTCACGCGAATCTGAAACCCACAAAAACATTAATAGTGGGCTGCACTCAAGCTGGGTGAACCGCGAGCCACTTGCGGGCGAGCTGCAAGTTCTGAAACTGGCCATCTGCGACGTGGGCAGCGGCCTTGTCTTGCTCTCGTATAGGCCACACCTGCGCTCACAGGGTGAGGACCAGCTGCCGGCGCTGGCCTTCTTCCATGCCTGTGCAGATTAGAAGCAACAGATGTGAACACCATGAGAAGCTACAGAGAGCTGCAAATAAAGTGAAGGTGAGTTGCATAAGCATATGCAGACTCTGACGGGAGGCAGAGGTGCGACCATGGGAAGGCTTGCTGCCATGCTCTGCTCTAATGGGTGGAACCAGAGGAGTGCACGGGGACAGATCCGCCACGTGAGCAGGGAGCTGCTGCTGCCGCATCCTCGCTAGTTGGTGGCGCTAGCTGCGGGACGGGAAGTGGTTGCTCGAGGCCGGTGGCCCGCTGGAAGTGTCCCCGGATCCGGTTGCCAAGGCTCGCCGCCGATGGCTGAGAGCGGCCGAGCAGCACCGGGTCGGACGGAGCTGGCAGGGGGAGCAGTGGGAGGCACACGAGGCCTTCTTGGTGGGGGGCCTCGGGAGAGGTGGTGCACGGGCGACTTGTAGAGGGGCGGCACGGCGGGGGCCTCGCGCGGGCTGGGGCTGCAGCGACTTGCAGAGGGGCGGCGCAGCAGGGGCCTGGGGTGGGGCGGCTCGGCGGCGGCCTCGGGATGGGGAGGAGCGACACCGGTGGCCAGGGAGGGTCGGATCTGGCGACCTTACCCTCATGCAGCCGCCTGGAAGGAAGAAGGGGTGGGGGAGAAGATGGGGAATGTGCTCGACACACATCTCACCCTGGGTAGGAAGCGGTTGGGTGGGGTTGTGCTCATGGGGTGGGCGTGGCGGCCACCACGGCGGTCGGTGACAAAGAAGAAGGTGGGGAGAAGAGGGAGTGGGTGGGCGGCGGCAGGCGGCGTGGGGTGCTTGGTGGCCGGGGCGGGGCGCCGGGTAGTGGCTAGGTCGGGAGGGAGGTTGGGGAGCTCCGTTGTCCAGGGGGGAGTAGTGCGGCGTGGGGTGGTGGTAGGTGGTAGTAGTAGCAAGGTGGGGGTGATTCGTTTTTTATTGCGTGTGCGGTTCGGTTCGGGTTTTGTTTGCAGTGCCGAACTGTTAGCAGAATAAGCATTTTGGTGTGCAGAATAAGGTCTTAAGAGGTGTTATCATAATAGACCCACCCTATATATATATATATATATATATATATGACAAATGTTTCCTACAAGCAGTGGTAGTTACCACCACTTGCATTTTGTATGTTGTATGTAGTATCTGTCGAAACCGAGAGTATGTACGTGTAGTATGTAGTATATAACAATGATTATGTAGTATATATACAAATTTTTAGGTAGTATGTACCATTTTTTGAGTATGCTCTTTTTTACGTACAAATATGTACATATTTCACAAATATAACAAAAACTATGGGCTCATATGCAATTTTTTCATGTAACTTGCTTTGAAATATCTTAGATATATTATATGAACATATTTAAAATAATAAAATAGTATATATAGTACCACATAGTAGTATATAAGATATGTAGGGTAACTACCACCGGGTGGTAGGATGGATTTTCCCTATATATATATATATATATATATATATGCTTGATTGATTTGTTCATGCATGTCAAATATGTCAATTGTATGGGCTAGCCTATCTGTATATTATCTGAATTTACAATATGGACAATTAATATGCAAATGCCTTCTAGACATCGTTGTTGATCGCCACGTCAAAAACATGGACATCCTCTACTCTACCAGGCACACGCTTAAACTGAATGAGATGTGTATGATACTAATACTTTCCATGAAAAATTAAGAATTTGGCTAACAACACTTGAGTAACATATATATAATGGTGACACGATTCGACAAAATGTGTATCTAGGTAACAAGGAACTTAACAATTCCGAACTTAACAATTTTGACAACCATATGGCCCATATCTACATACATAACATAGTAACTATTACTTGTGAACTGCGTTGGGATTTCCCTGAAGAGGAAAGGATGATGTAGTACAGTATAGATAAGTATTTTCCTCAGTTAAGAACCAAGATTATCAATCCAGTAGGAGAACCAAGCAACACCTCATTAGTAGCACCTGCACACAAAAAACAAATACTTGCAACCCAATGTGAACAAGGGGTTGTCAATCCCTTGACGGTTACGAGCAAGATTAAAGTGTATGGTGATAGATAGATAGATCAAACAAAAATACAAAATAAATTAAATAAAGAAAAAACAGAGCAAGGTATCTTTGGTTTTATTATATGATAAAAGTAGACCCGGGGCCGTAGTTTTCACTAGAGGCTTCTCTCCTGAAAATAGCATACAATGGGTAAACAAATTACTGTTGGGCAATTGATAGAAACGCAAATAATTATGATGATATCCAAGACAATGATCATATATAGGCGTCGCGTCTGAGATAAGTAGACTGAAACGATTCTGCATCTACTACTATTAGTCCACACATCGATTGCTATCCAGCATGCATCTAGAGTATTAATTACTAGAGTATTAATTAAGTTCATAAAGAACGGAGTAACACCTTAAACAGGATAACATGATGTAGACAAAGTGAACTCACATATGAATAAACCTCTTATAAGTATTTGTTGTTTGCGTGCAGGTGCTACTAATGAGGTGTTACTCTCTAACAAATCATGATAAACGCGTGGCTCTCTCAATTAAGTGTGTCCAACAAAGAAGATTGTGACAAACTAAAAAGCAAACAAAGCAAATACTCATATAATACACGACCCTCCAAGCAAAACTCATGATATGTGACGAATAAAAATATAACATGAAGTAAAATTGCCCATAGTAGGTAGAAGAAAGAGGGGATGCCTTCTGAGGCTTTCCCGGGCTTAGTTGCTTGGGAGTCCTTGAATATTACCTTGGGGTGCCTTGGGCATCCCCAAGCTTAGGCTCTTGACACTCTTTCTTCCTTCATCCATCGTGATCTCACCCAAAACTTGAAAACTTCAATCACACAAAACTCAACAAAACCTCGTGAGATCCGTTAGTATAATAAAGCAAATCACTACTTTAAGTACCGTTGCAAACCCATTCATGTTTTATTTTTGCATTATAACTTCTATATTCTAAGTTCTCCATAGCTTATACCCCCTGATACAATCCATAGTTTCATCAAAACAAGCAAAACAATGCATCAAAAACAGAACAGTCTGTAGCAATCTGAACATTGACCATACTTCTGTAACTCCAAACATTCCGAAACATTAGGACAACATGGGATATTTGTATATCAATAATGTGTAAAAACCTATTCAGAATTTTGTCATGCTCCAGCAAATTTTAACAATTCTGCTACTACACGCAAAAGTTTCTGTTTTTGCACAAAATCAGAGCAACTATCATCCAAATCATCCCAATGGCTTTACTTGGCACAAACACTAATTAAAAGATAAAAAACATAATCATAACAGTAGAATAATTGTGTATTTATTGAAAAAAATAAACAAAATAAATAAATATTGGTTTTCCTCCCAACTAGCGCTATCGTTTTACGCCCCTAGCTAGGCGTAATGCATAGTTTCAAGTGTTGTCATCTTTAATTTCTAACTCTTCAATCACACATCCATAATTCCTAGGAGTTCTAGCATACATGCTTTTAATGATCACACTCCAAGGAACAAAATTAAGGGATTTATTTTCATATGTCGGTTCCTTTATCAAATTAACGAAATTGGGCTGAACACTAATCATTTTAAGATCTTCGTTGTTACTACTATATGTGGCACCCTTGTTTTTAGGAGCATATATAAATTTGCAATTCTTGCTAGGAGGAGTTTTTTCTACAGTTTTGACGAAAGAAAAAGCAGAACCCAAATTAGTCATAATCTCTTCCAACTTATCAATCCTGGCGGGACTTTGCTCTACTCTTTCATTAATTATTGGTTCTTTCTCCTTTAGCATCTTAAGAGTAATCCCTACATTTTATCCAAATTGAGTAACATGATTATGATTTTTTTATCCAAATTTTCAATATGCTCTATAGTAGGCATTTTATTTTCAATTGCATCTAGCCTTTGCATAACATGTTCCAAAGTTAAAACATTTCATTAATAGTGATAGGTGGTGATCTCACTAGGTTTCCCATAGCATTGAAAGCATCCATAGGGTGACTACTCAAGAATATCCCGTATCAAGCACAAATCTATTCCAAGTAGTAACACCCACATAAAAGTTGCAAAGAAGAACGGTAGTATATTGCTTACGAGTTGATCTATTTTGAGCATGGAAAATCCTATACCAAACATCTTTTAAATTATCTCCTCCCCTTTGCTTAAAATTGAGAACTTCATTTTCAGGGGTACACGTAACAAGGGAAGAACTAGTCATAACGATAAAGTGGACAAGCAAACAAAGAAGCAAACAGAAAAAGGGCAAAGGGAAAAAATATTTTTGTATTTTTGTAAAATCTTTTCAGAAGTGGGGGAGATGAAAACGAGAGACAAATGGCAAATAATGTAAATGCAAGGAGATGAAAGTTTATGCGTAGGTACTTGATAGATGTTGATGATGTCTCTTGAAAATAGCATATGGTGGGTAAACAAATTACTGTTGGGCAATTGATAGAAAAGCAAATAATTATGATGATATCCAAGGAAATGATCATATATAGGCATCACGTCCGAGACAAGTAGACCAAAATGATTCTGCATCTACTACTATTACTCCACACATCGACCGCTAGCCAGCATGCATCTAGAGTATTAAGTTCGTAAAGAACAGAGTAATGCCTTAAGCAAGATGACATGATGTAGATAAAGTAAACTCATGTATGAATAAACCCCTTATTTTTACCCTTAATAGCAACGATACAATACGTGTCCTGTCCCCTTCTGTCACTGGGTTTGAGCACCGCAAGATCGAACCCATTACAAAGCACCCCCCCATTGCAAGATAAAACAATCTCGTTGGCCAAACCAAATCAATAGATCGGAGAGAAATACAAAGCTATAGTAATCATGCATAAAAGAGTTCAGAGAAAACTCAAATAATATTTATGGATAGATCTGATCATAAACTCACAATTCATCGGATCCCAACAAACACACCACAAAAAGTCATTAGATCAAATAGATATCCAAGAACATCAAGGAGAACATTGTATTGAAGATCAAATTGAGAGAAGAAGCCATCTAGCTACTAACTATGGACCCGTAGGTCTGTGGTAAACTACTCATGCATCATCGGAAGGGTAGCAAGGTTGATGTAGAGCCCCTCCGTGATTGATTCCCCTCTGGCAGAGTACCGGAGAAGGCCTCTAGATGGGATCTCGTAGGAACAGAAACTTGCGGTGGCCGAAAAAGTATTTCGGGTGGCTCTCTAATTCAGGAGAATATTTGAGCATTTATAGAGGTGAAATTAGGGTTGGAGGTGTCACGATGGGCCCACAACCCTAGGGCACGCCCCCTAGGGCTTGTCGCTCCCTCATGGCTCTTCTGTCCTTCTCCCGAACCTTCTAATGTCTCTTCTGGTCCAGAAAAATTAATCCAATGTTTTTTCCCTGTTTGGACTCTTTTTTATATTGATTTCCTGAAAAGCCAAAAACATGCAAAAACAACAACAATTGGCACTGGGCACTAAGTTAATAGGTTAGCCCCAAGAAATGATGTATAATTGCATATAATGACATATAAAACACCAAAGATTGATACTATAATAGCATGGAACAATAAAAAAATTATAGACGCGTTGGAGACGTATCAGTAACAACTAGCACATTTTAAGAGGCAGAGGGCCAACAACCACAACTATCCGCGGGAACCAGCTTTTGATCATGGCGAGTCGGCATCTCATCAATGAAAATGAAGAACCCTCATGTGCCTTGGTAGAGCATGAGTAGAACAGTGTCTCCAATTTTCCAATGTGGATGCATTGCCACGACAAGTGAGAACTTGTTAATTTGAATGGTTCCATTTCTGCAGGAAATGTAGTACCTTACAATCACTTTGGTGTTATTAGCAGGCATAAGTGTAATCCGACCACGCCAGGAAATCAATACAGGAACAGCTGTAGCAGGCAATTTATGTTACAATGTAGACTAAAAACTAATTGTAACATATCGTTGAAGTTATATATAGTTTATGAACATCAACATAAAAATAAGAATTTGTACCAGCATTTTGTGCACACAGTTTGTCTTGTTCAATGTGTGCACCAGTGGTAGAATTAATCCCATCCCAAGTCCAGCATTCATACAATGTGCTATCTCTGTCAGATTATCAACAAATTTTATGACATGCTTCAAGTCTTTCGAGTGAAATTTGGTACGCCGAGTAACATACAGATCCTTAACTATGAATCCAACATATCCTGCTTAAAAGGTGGAAAGGGATTATTTACTCAGAACATGGCAGAAGAATAGTGGGCATAAATTGGTAAATAGAATTTGTTACTGCCTAGGAACAAAGTCAGAAAATGAAATCACAATTGGTTTCTTAAATAGTGATTAGTTAGTTAGAACAAATACCCCAATTTTGCTAACTAATATGCCAGCATGGAGAAAGTTGAAAGAACACTAACATCGATCAGACTATGATCGGCTGATGATGTTGGGGAAGTAAACATCCATGTTAATTAGACCAAGCTGTGGTGCACTGATACGTCTCCAATGTATCTATAATTTTTTATTATTCCATGTTGTTATATTATCATTCTTGGATGTTTTACATTCATTTTATAGCAATTTTATATCAATTTTTGGGACTAACCTATTGGCATAGTGCCCAGTGCCAGTTGTTGTTTTTTGCTTGTCTTTTACTTCGCAGAATATCCATATCAAAAGGAGTCCAAACACAGCAAAACTTTTTGGAGTTTTTTTTCTGCCCAGAAGACAACTTGGGAGCCAAGGAAGTGCACGAGGGAAGGCCCATGGGGCCCACCACCCACCTGGGCGTGCTAGAGGCCCCTAGCACGCCCTGATGGGTGGTGGGGCCCATGTAGGTCCTTTCCACAGTCTCTCAGCTCTATAAATACCTAAATATTCCAGAAACCCCAAGGGAGTCGAGGAAACACAATTTTGATAACCGCCAAGTATAGGGGATCGCAACAGTTTTCGAGGGTAGAGTATTCAACCCAAATTTATTGATTTGACACAAGGGGAGCCAAAGAATATTCTCAAGTATTAGCAGCTGAGTTGTCAATTCAACCACACCTGAAAGACTTAATATCTGCAGCAAAGTATTCAATAGCAAAGTAGTATGGAAATAACAGTAACGGTGGCAAAAGTAACAGTAGCAGTTTTGTAGTAATCATAATAGTGGCGACGGAAAAGTAACTAAGCAAAAATCAATATGAAACGAGCTCGTAGGCAATGGATCAATGATGGATAATTATGTCGGATGGCATTCATCATGCAACAGTTGTAACATAGGGTGACATAGAACTAGCTCCAATTCATCAATATAATGTAGGCATGTATTCCGAATATAGTCATACGTGCTTATGGAAAAGAACTTGCATGACATCTTTTGTCCTACCCTCCCGTGGCAGCGGGGTCCTAATGGAAACTAAGGGTTATTAAGGCCTCCTTTTAATAGAGTACCGGACCAAAGCATTAGCACTTAGTGAATAGGTAAACTCCTCAAACTACGGTCATCACTGGGAAGTGTCCCGACTATTATCACTCCGAGGTTGCCGGATCATAACACATAGTAGGTGACTATAACTTGCAAGATAGGATCAAGAACACTCATATATTCATGAAAACATAATAGGTTCAGATCTGAAATCATGGCACTCGGGCCCTAGAAGCATTAAGCACAACAAAGTCATAGCAACATCAATCTTAGAACATGATGGATAATAGGGATCAAACCCTAACAAAACTAACTCGATTACATGGTAAATCTCATCCAACCCATCATCGTCTAGCAAGCCTACGATGGGATTACTCACGCACGGCGGTGAGCATCATGAAATTGGTGATGGAGGATGGTTGATGATGACGATGGCAACGAATTCCCCTTTCCGGAGCCCCAAACGGACTCCAGATCAGCCCTCCCGAGAAAGAACGAGGCTTGGCGGCAGCTCCGTATCGTAAAACACGATGAATCCTTCTCTCTGATTTGTTTTCTTCCCGAACGTGTATATATGGAGTTGGAGTTGAGGTCGGTGGAGGTCCAGGGGGCCCACAAGATAGGGGGCGCGCCCCCACCCTTGTGGCTAGGGTGTGGGTCCCCTTCGGCTAATTCTTTCGCCAATATTTTTTATTTATTCCAAAGTTATCTCCGTGAAGTTTCCGGTCATTCCGAGAACTTTTATTTCTGCAGAAAAATAACACCATGGCAGTTCTGCTGAAAACATCATTAGTCGGGTTTGTTCCATTCAAATCATGCAAATTAAAGTCCAAAACAAGGGAAAAAGAGTTTGGAAAAGTAGATACGATGAAGATGTATCAAATTCCAGCCGCCGCAAGTTCTAAAACCACGAGATCCAATCTAGATCCCTATTCCAGCACCTTGTCGGAGGGGAACACGATCATGGAGGGGTTCATCATCCTCATTGGTGCTCCTCCGTTTATGCGTGAGTAGTTCACCATAGACCTACGGGTCCGTAGGCAGTAGCTAGATGACTTCATCTCTCTTTTTGATTCTCAATACAATGTTCTCCTCGATGTTCTTGGATATCCATTTGATGTAATGACTTTTTGTCGTGTGTTTGTTGGGATCCGATGAATTGTGAGTTTATAATCAGTTTTATCCATGAATATTATTTGAGTCTTCTTTGATCTCTTATATGCATGATTATTATAGCCTCATATTTCTTCTTCGGAACTTTGGTTTGGTTTGGCCAACTAGATTGATTTTCCTTGCAATGGGAAGAGGTGCTTTGTGATGGGTTCGATCTTGCGGTGTCCTCACCCAGTGAGAGAAGGGGTAGCGAGGCACGCATGTATCGTTGCTATTAAGTATAAAAAAATGGGGTCTATTCCTACATGAATAGATCTTGTCTACACCATGTCATCGTTCTTATTGCTCCATTTCACCATTAACTTAATACACTAGATGCATGGTAGATAGCGGTCAATGTGTGGAGTAATAGTAGTAGATGCAGGCAGGAGTCGGTCTACTATCTTGGACATGATTCCTATATACATGATCATTGCCTTGGATATCATCATAATTATTTGCTCTTCTATCAAATGCCCAACAGTAATTTCTTTACTGACCGTATGTTATTTTCTCGAGAGAAGCCACTAGTGAAATCTATGCCCCCCGGGTCTATTTTCTATCATATTGTTTTTAGATCCATTATTCCAAAAACCCAAAAATACATTGATGCACCTTTTCTTTATTTATTTTATTTTATGTTTTTCTAGATCTATTTATCCAATCTCATGCAAGTTAATCTATCTCAATACTGAGGAGGGATTAACAACCCCTCTTACGCGCTGGGTTGCAAGTATTTGTTATTTGTGTGTAGGTACAGTTTATATAGTGTTGCTTGGTTCTCCTACAGGATTGATAACCTTGGTTTCATCACTGAGGGAAATACTTACCGTTGTTGTGATACATCATCCTCTCCTCTTCGGGGTAGTACAAACATAGATACAAGAAATCATGCACGCACTAGAATTTTATTGCCAGCTTTCAATTCATAAAACTTAGAAAATTTTCTCCAAACATCTGCATCAAAATAGGAGTGACCATCTTTATCAAGTTTTACCCTAATTGTCATTGTAAATCCATGCTGCGTTGTCAATATGACATCCATGGAGTCATCAACAAAGTAAAGGCCAAGATTTCCTTCTACATGTGTTTTTGCGAAGCAAGGGATGTATTGCTTGAAATGAAAATTAAGATCGTTAATTACATATATTGAAATAACAGAGCAACATGCAAATATGGGAGTAATTGAGAGAATAGAACAATATATAGTTGAAATCAAAGTACAAAAATATATAATTAAATAGATAACGTAAAAAAGATTTAATGCAAATATGAGAGTAACTGAAAGAACAATGCATCATTAATTTGCCTAATTTAGAAAAAATCATCTTTGATGTCTAGGCTGCATGTGGCATAGTACTTTTTATCCAAATGTAGCAATATGCATTATATGTTCATAAATTTAGGCAATGCCAACCATGGTAGGGTGAGATTGAACATACCGAGCGCTCCCTAAAGTCATCGGAAATGGTGAGATAGAACTCCGTTTCCGACTGACCACGACCACACTTTCCCGATTTGTGCTTGCACTGTGGACACTTGAATGAAAACCCTTGAATCAGCTAGAAAAAAATGAATCCACTGCGATTTCCACCGGTTGATTAACATTGATGGACGAACTGCGATAAGAGATGAGTGAATATTTTGCTAAATTAATTACCTTCTCCATGAGAAAAATCCCCAGCCCAATCCGTAGAAAACCCCAATCGACCAGAGTCGAGAAAGTCGGTGCAAGTCGGTGCAGATAGGTGGCGGCAAGTAGTAGGGGTGAAATCCCGTGTCGTTTGGAGCGTGACCGCTGCCCGCTGCCAACAGCCGTCGAGCTTAAGGGTGGCCACCGCGATAGAAGTTGATGAGGTGTAGAGTTACAAAGGAGTGTGTGGCGAGTGGGTGGGGATGAAGTGGGAAGGGGGTGAGGGTTTTCTTTTTTCCTTTTGGATGTGTGGGTGAACGCACATGGTTCGCAGAGGCGACAGAGATGAACCGTGTGCGATAGTAAATCACCAAGATTGAAGGGGAATCCAAATTTCCTTCCTCGTTTGTCATTTAGTTTTTTTTCTAGGATCAAGATACCCCCTCCAATGCACCATGTTCAAATTTGGCATTTTTCCGGGCCCATTTACCATATTTAGGCGATTCTGTGAATTTTCTAGGCATTAATGCACGTAATTGAAATGCAAACAATCAGTGCATGAAAAAGTGCACAAAAATGGTCCGGAAAACCATGATCATGGTATTTCGTAAATTCTCATGCCATTTACAAGGAATGGGCAGAGATTTCAAGGATATGTGTGCCAAGAGTCAACCACAAACGTGTCGTTTATTAGTTTTCAACTATAGAAAAATGAAAGACATGCTTGAAAAATATGACGCCTAGCATGGTGCCATGGTATGGCCTCACCATGCCCTGGTGAAAATTTGAGAAGGTTTGGCTTATCTCGTCATGCACGCTATTCATAAATCGAACCATCACCGAGGAAGTTTCATGGTTTCGAGAGGGAGATCACCGAGATTGAAGGGGATCCAAATTTCCTTCATCATTTGTTCTTGAGTTGTTTTCTATGATGAACACACACCTTGCACATCACTATGTTCAAATTTGGCACTTTTCCGGGCTCATTTACCATATTTAGGCGATTATGTGCATTTTCTAGGCATTAATGCACATAATTCAAATTCAAACAATCGATGCATAAAAAAGTGCACAAAAACGGTCTAAAAACCATGCTCGTGGTATTTAGTAAATTCTCACGCCTTTTACAATGAATGGGCAGAAATTTCAAGGATATGTGTGGCAAGAGTCAACCACAAATGTGTCGTTTATTGGCTTTTCAACTATAGAGAAATGAAAGACATGCTTGAAAAACATGACGCTTGGCATGGTGCCATGGTATGGCCTCACTATGCCCTGGTAAAACTTTGAGAAGGTTTGGCTTATGTTGTCATGCATGCTCTTCATAAATCGAACCATCACCGAGGAAGTTTCATGGTTTCGAGATGGAAATCACCAAGATTGAAGGGGAATCCAAATTTCCTTCGTCCTTTGTCCTTGAGTTTTTTCTATGATGAACATACACCCTGCAAATCACCATCTTCAAATTTGGCACTTTTCTGGGCTCATTTACCATATTTAGGCGATTATGTGCATTTTCTAGGCATTAATGGACATACTTCAAATTCAAACAATTGGTGCATGAAAAAGTGCACAAAAATGGTTTGGAAAACATCGCTCGTGGTATTTAGTAAATTATCATGCCTTTTACAAGGAATGGGCAGAGATTTCAAGGATATGTGTGGCAAGAGTCAACTACTAACATGTTGTTTATTGGTTTTTCAGCTATAGAAAAATGAAAGACATACTTGAAAAACATGACACCTGGCATGGTGCCATGGTATGGCCTCACCATGCCCTGATAAATTTTTGAGAAGGTTTGGCTTATATCATCATGCATGTTCTTCATAGATCAAACCATCATCGAGGAAGTTTCATGGTTTCGAGAGGGAAATCACAAAGATTGAAGGGGAATCCAAATTTCCTTCATGCTTCGTCCTTTGTCGTTGAGTTTTTTTTTCTACGATGAACATATACCCCGCAAATCACCGTGTTCAATTTTGGAAATTTTTCGGGCTCATTTACCATATTTAGGCGATTATGTGCATTTTCTAGATATTAATGCACATAATTCAAATTCGAACAATCGGTGCATGAAAAAGTGCACAAAAATGGTCTAGAAAACCATGATCGTGATATTAGTAAATTATCATGCCTTTTATAGGGAACGGGCAGAGATTTCAAGGATATTTGTGGCAAGAGTCAACCACAAATGTGTCATTTATTGGTTTTTTAACTATAGAAAATGAAAGACATACTTGAAAAAATGACACCTAGCATGGTGCCATGGTATGGCCACATCATGCGCTGGTAAAAATTTGAGAAGGTTTGGCTTATGTCATCATGCACGTTCTTCATAAATTGCACCATCACCGAGGAAATTTCATGGTTTCGAGAGGCAAATCACCAAGATTTAAGGTGAAAGCACAAGTGCTCCCAGGGTGATTTTGGTAATTAATGTCAACATGTATTTTGTTAGACTAATAGTTTTATCTAGTATATTTCAGATAAGTTCGACAATGGTGTGTCAAGGACAAGAGGATGCGGAACCCCTTCAAAATGCTAAGGACAAGGATTGGCAAAAGCTCAAGACTCTACATTTTTGTTTATGTGATCCAAGATCACATTGAGTCCATAGGAAAGTTAGTACTGTTAAAAGGGGATGAGGTGTTGCTTAATGATCTTGTTGCTCAAGTGCTTAATGATATTGCTCCAAAACTCTCAACCACTTTTTCTATCCAAATATGTCCAAACCCTAATTCCAAACTCGGCCCTACCGATATTTCCTACCTGGAGCCACCGAGTTCTTCTGGACTTAGCCACTACCAAAACCCTAACATTTCAGTTCCCTACCGATATGGATCTCGATCTCACTGAGATGGCCTTGCCAGCACTCTATGACTTGTTGCATTCACTTCGGTCTCACCGAGATGTTGCAATCGGTCCCACCGAGTTGGCTTAACCGATTCTCTGTTGCTTATTGCTTCACTTCGGTCCCACCGAGTTGATGCGATCGGCGCCACCATGATAAGGTTTGCCCTAAGCCCTAGCACATCGATCCCACCAAGTTGTTCCTGTCGGTCCCACCGAGATTCCCAACGTTCATATTTGTGCACAGATCGGTGCCACCGAGTTTTTCTGATCGGTGCCATCGAGATGGGTTAAAAGTGTGTAACAGTTGGATTTTGTGTGGAGGCTATATATACACCTCCACCCTCCTCTTACCAAGTAAGAGAGCCATCAGAACGTGCCTACACTTCCACCATTTATTTCTTAGAGAGAACCACCTACTTATGTGCTGAGATCAAGAGATTCCGTTCCTACCATTTGAACCTTGATTTCTAGCATTCCCCAAGTTGCGTTCCCCTCAAATTTTTCTTCCACCATAGCCAAATCTATGAGAGAGAATTGAGTGTTGGGGAGACTATCATTTGAAGCACAAGAGCAAGGAGTTCATCATCAATGCACCATCTATTACCTATTGGAGAGTGGTGTCTCCTAGATTTGTTAGGTGTCACTTGGGAGCCTCCGACATGATGTGAAGTTGAACCCAAAAGTTTTTAAGGGAAAGGAGATCGCCTACATTGTGAATATCCAGCCGAGTGAGGCAAGTCCTTCGTGGGCGATGGCCATCGTGGGATAGACAAGGTGGGATGAGATGAATCAAAATGAAATTCTTCAAAAGTCCATTGCTTTTCGTAAGATGAATCCTCGTGATCCCAAGTTTTATGAGTGTCTATTTGAGCTTCGTGACCTTATGCGTGCCAAGGGTGATGTTGGAATCATTAGTGGCATCATTATGGAGACAATTAGAATCCACAAACTTGAAAATTGTCATGGTCATAAATCTAATGAATCACTTGTCCTAGGTGATGATCATATGCATGATGATGATGGGTGATGTCGACCATGATTATTATGATGAAGACGAAGAAAGTGATATTGATTATGAGAAGACTATGAGAATTCTTAGTCTCATGGCGAATCTTCGTGATTATATGGCCAGAGGAAAAGAGTGGATTCTTGACCCTGGGTGAACCAATCACATGACCGGAGATAAAGACATGTTCTGTGAGCTTGCCAAAAATGATGGTCCACACAAGTATGTAACTTTTGGAGACAACTCCAAGGGTAAGGTACTTGGCCCTGGTAAGGTGGTCATATCCAATTATAGCTCCATTCAAAATATTATACTCGTTGAATCTCTTGGGGACAATCTTATTTCCGTATCTAGACTAGCCGACTTTGGTTTCAATGTTCTATTTACCGAAGTAGATTGCCAATTGTTTCATCGAGATAATCATAATATGGTCTTTACCAGAATTCGTAGAGGTGATATATACATTATTGATTTCACTAAAGGGCCTAACCTCATACTTGTTTAATTGCTAAATCTTCTAAAGGTTGGTTATGGCATAGAAGGCTAGGACATGTTGGCATGCGAAATCTTGATAAGCTTATTAAAGGTGATCATATCCTTGATGTTAAAGATGTTATATTTGACAAGGATAGTGAGGGAGTCCTGGATTAAGGGGTCCTCGGACAGCCGGACTATATACATGGGCCGAACTGTTGGGCTATGAAGATACAAGATAGAAGACTTCGTCCCGTGTCCGGGTGGGACTCTCCTTTGCGTGGAAGGCAAGCTTGGCGATTCAGATACGTAGATTCCCTTCTTTGTAACCGACCTTGTGTAACCCTAGCCCCCTCCGGTGTCTATATAAACCGGAGGGTTTAGTCCGTAGGACAAGAACAATCATAATCATAGGCTAGCTTCTAGGGTTTAGCCATTACGATTTCGTGTTAGATCAACTCTTGTAATACTCATATTCATCATGATCAATCAAGCGGGAAGTAGGGTACTAACTCCATAGAGAGGGCCCAAACCTGGGTAAACATCATGTCCCCCACCTTTTGTTACCATTAGCCTTAGACGCACAGTTCGGGACCCCCTACCCGAGATCCGCCGGTTTTGACACCGACATTGGTGCTTTCATTGAGAGTTCCACTTTGACGTCGAAGAAAGGTTTGATGGCTCACCTTGTTATCAAGGACAACATCACCTCTGGAGGAGCCCTGGCCTCAGGCCAAACCCTCCGGCTGGGCGGCTTCACTATGACCTCCCGTTCGGCCGTCGGGCCGATGATGACTTCTTGGGTCATTGAAAAACACCTCCGCTGAAAGCACAAGTGCTCCCTGGGTGATTCTAGTAATTAATGTCAACGTATCTCTTGCTGGACTAATACTTTTACCTAGTACGTTTCAGATAAGTTCAACAATGGAGTGGCATGGACTAGAGGATGTGGAACCCCTTCAATATGCTAAGGACAAAAGGATTGGCTCAAGCTCAAAGCACAAGACTATAGATTTTATTTTTAGTGATCCAAGATCACATTGAGTCCATAGGAAAGCCAATACTATTAAGAGGGGGCAAGGTGTTGCTTAATGGCTTGCTTGCTCAAAGTGCTTAGTGATATGCTCCAAAGCCCTCAACTACTTTCTCACATCCACATATGTCCCAAACCAAAAGTCAAACTCGGCCATATCGAAACTTTATATCCGGCGCCATCGAGTTCAGTTGACATAGCCACTGCCAGAAACCCTAGTCTTTTCGGTCTCACCGATAGGGATCTCGGTCTCACCAAGATGGGATTGTAATCTCTCTGTTTCCCTTTGTAACGTTTCGGTCTAACCGAGATGAACCGATCGGTCACACCGAGATTGCAATGCAAACTCGCTGTTTCCCCTTTGTAACATTTTGGTCCAACCGAGAT
Source organism: Triticum aestivum (assembly GCF_018294505.1). NCBI lineage: Eukaryota > Viridiplantae > Streptophyta > Magnoliopsida > Poales > Poaceae > Triticum > Triticum aestivum. The sequence goes on along the minus strand of NC_057798.1, from coordinate 606,711,253 downwards.
GAGCGAATCGGTCCCACCAAGTTTGCCTGACCAACTCTCTGGTTAGCTTATTACCAAAATCGGTCTGACCGAGTTTGTGTAATCGGTCTCACCAAGATTACGTTATGCCCTAACCCTAATGATATCGGTCCCACCGAGTTGACATGTCGGTCCCACTGAAATCCCTAACGGTCACATTATGAACTAAATCGGTCTGACCAAGTTTCATGATTCGGTCTCACCGAGTTTGGTAAGTTGTGTGTAACGGTTAGATTTTGTGTGGAGGCTATATATACCCCTCCACCCACTCTTCATTCATGGAGAGAGCTATCAGAACATGCCTACACTTCCAACCTATATTTTCTGAGAGAGAACCACCTACACTTGTGTTGAGGTCAAGATATTCCATTCCTACCACATGAATCTTGATCTCTAGCCTTCCCCAAGTTGGTTTCCACTCAAATCTTCTTTCAACCAAATCCATATCCTGTGAGAGAGAGTTGAGTGTTGGGGAGACTATCATTTGAAGCACAAGAGCAAGGAGTTCATCATCAACACACCATCTATTACCTTTTAGAGAGTGGTGTCTCCTAGATTGGTTAGGTGTCACTTGGGAGCCTCCGTCAAGATTCTGGAGTTGAACCAAGGAGTTTGTAAGGGCAAGGAGATCGCCTACTTCGTGAAGATCTACCCTAGTGAGGCAAGTCCTTCATGGGCGATGCCATGGTGGGATAGACAAGGTTGCTTCTTCGTGGACCCTTCGTGGGTGGAGCCCTCCGTGGACTCGCGCATCCGTTACCCTTCGTGGGTTGAAGTCTCCATCAACGTGGATGTACGATAGCACCACCTATCGGAACCACGACAAAAACATCCGTGTCTCCAATTGCGTTTGCACACGCCAATCACATCCTCTTACTTTCTTGCAAGTTGCATGCTTTACTTTCTGCTGCTCATATACTCATTGCATGCTTGCTTGATATGTATCGTGAATGGTTAAACTTGTGCCAAAACTCCACTCTAACTTAAAGAAATTAAAAACTGCCAACTTTGTGTGTTGAGTGTCTATTCACCCCCCCTCTAGACCCCTCTTCTCGATCCTTTCAATTGGTATCAGAGCTTTGGTTTCCATTGCTTTGGTTTAATCACCATTGGAGGAAGATGGATGAGTCTACTTTGGGGAGTCTTAGACATAGAGTGCCTATACTTGATGGAGAGTATTTTCATGAGTGGAAAAATGAGATGCTTGTGATTTTCAATGAATATCATTTGAACAAGTACATTACTAGTCCTTGTGCACCTCATGTTGATCCTATGCATCCTACCCTTGATGAGTCCATTGCCATGATTCGCAATCTTAGAACTGTTAATCTTATCACTAGAGGCTTGCCTAGAAACTTGATTGGTTGCTTGCATACTCTTGAATGTGCCTACACCATATGGAAACTCCTTGAGGAACGATTCCCAAATTATTCCTTGCAAAATCTAGATGAAATTCTTCATAAGTCCATTGCCTTGAGTAAGATGAATTCCAATGATCCTAAGTTTGGTGATTATCTATTTGAGCTTACAAATCTTATGCGTGCCAAAGGAGAGGTTGGAATCATTAGTGATATTATTTTCGAAGCTATTAGAATTCGTAAAGATGGCTATTGTCAAAATCATTTGTCTAACGAATCACCCTCTCTAGGAATTGATCCACCACATGACGATGTTGAACATGGATACTATGATGAGGATGATGACAGTGACTTTGATCTTGATGATGCAATGAGACACTTTGGTCTTATGGCAAATCTTCGGGGATACATGGCAGGAGGAAAGAAGTGGATGTACCGATCACATGACCAGAGATAAAGATATGTTTGGTGAGCTTGCTGAAAACGATGGCCCTCGAAAGTATGTCACTTTTGGTGATAACTCAAAGGGTAAGGTGGTTGGCCTCGGTAAGGTAGCCATCTCACATGATAGCTCCATACAAAATGTCATGCTCGTTGAATCTCTTGGCTACAATTTACTTTCATTATCTAGACTTGCTAATTTCGGTTTCAATGTCCTATTTACTGAAGTAGATTGCCAAGTGTTTCGAAGAGATAATCATAAAATGGTCTTTACTGCTATACGTAGAGGTTATCTTTACATTGTTGATTTCACTAAAAAGGCTCAACCTAGAACTTGCTTAATTGCTAAATCTTCTAAAGGCTAGTTGTGGCATAGACGGTTAGGTCACGTGGGCATGCGAAACCTTGACAAGCTTATTAAAGGTAATCATATCCTTGGCATTAACGATGTCATATTTGATAAGGATAGACTTTGCAGCGCTTGTCAAGTAGGTAAACAGGTCGGAGGAAGGCATCCCGTGAAGAACATCATGACCACGAAGAGACCGCTCGAGCTACTTCACATGGATCTCTTTGGTCCCAATGCTTACAAAAGTCTCGGTGGAAATTCTTTTGGGCTAGTTATAGTTGATGATTTTTCAAGATTTACGTGGGTGTTCTTTCTCGATGATAAATCGCAGGTCCAAAAGATCTTCAAAAACTTTGCTAGGAAGGCTCAAAATCAATTTGAAGTGAAGATCAAGAAGGTTTGTAGCAACAACGGAACGGAGTTCAAGAGCGCAAATGTGGACACCTTTCTTGACGAACAAGGGATTTCACATGAGTTCTTGGCTACGTACACACCTCAACAAAATGGAGTTGTTGAGAGGAAGAACCGGACGCTCATCGAAATGGCGAGAACAATGCTAGATGAATACAAGACGCCGAAGCACTTTTGGGCGGAAGCGGTTGAGACAGCTTGTCATGTAACAAATCGCTTGTATCTTCACAAGCTACTCAGCAAGATGGCATACGAGCTCCTCACTGGTAACAAACCCAAGTTGGATACTTTTGAGTATTCGGCTCAAAGTGCTACATTCTTGATAAGCATCGTCGTTCTAAATTTTCTCCTAAAGCTCATGAAGGTTTCCTACTTGGTTATGGCTCAAACTCTCACACTTACCATGTCTACAATAATTTCACCCGAAAGGTTGAAGAGACGATAGATGTGAAGTTTGATGAATCTAACGGCTCGCAAGTAGAGCAATTGCCAATTGATATAGGAGATAAATATCCTTCGGAAGCAATCCAAGACTTGTCTATTGGCAAGGTTCGTCCAACGGAGGTGAAGGAGAGTACCTCGTCCGTCCAAGTGGAAGCTTCTACCTCACGACAAGGTGAACCAAGAGTTGAGATGGAAGCATCCACAAGCGGGACACACCAAGATGAAGAAAACAAGGAAGTACACCAAGATGAACCGCATCAACCTCCTTCTCCACCACGACGAGTGAACGACAATGTCTACAACGATGAAGGCCAAGAAGAAGAACAAGATGATGAAGAAGATGTTCCACCCCGATCAAAGCAAAAGCTCTCACGAGTTCGAGCAAGAGTTGCTAGAGACCATCCCGCCAAGCAAATCTACAATGATATCCAAACCGGGAGAATGACTCGCTCTAAAACTCATTTGTGCAGTAACAAAATTCCTCTATGCGCATCCTGTCTACGTGTCATGCAAGAAAATATAGATAAGTACAAGTGAGACTCAGGAATGGTCATACACATAGGGGAGTACATGTAGGGGCCACTCAGGAGCAGTCAGATCACACAGTAAGTTAGTCAGAAGAAGCAACCATCATTTCACTCTTCAGTGACACGTACGCAATATAAAATGGTTGATATGGAGAAAAAAATAAAACCGCTCCACTATATATACACTAGCAGGAGCCTAAGCTACAAGCCTGCTTGCTTGGGGTGGTCTCTTCACAAGCATAGAACGACCGTGGCCACACCGCCGGTCACAGATCTGGCCTGATCCCACCACTAGGGGAAGGGGACGATGTTCGGCATAAACGCAGTCGACAGCGGCAAGGGAGAAAACCCACTGCCCGTGCGTCCCAATCAGGGATCCCCATGGTATGGGCTGATGTTACCTCCCAACCGCCCTTCTAGCTACACGTCAACGTCCCAGATACAACTTCCTTTTGGAGCCAGCTTGCTCCACTGCCGTAGCTCCCCACGTAGCTCCATCTCCATGTGGATCTTTCTCTACTTCTACCGGCTTCTATTTGTGATGAGTTTATGTCTCATGAACTAGTGCCACTACTATTATTCTAATCACACTTCTTAAATATATTTGCCAACAGGGATGCTCAGCTCGATTTTAGAGGAACTGCACAAAAGCATCGTATGATCCGAGCGTGCCAGCCATCTTTCCTTCGACAGGTTCTACCTAGCCAGGAAATTAAATCTTGTTTAGGGTTTAGGGTTTATGACATAAAGACCCCATGTAGTTTTTTTGTACACACTCCCACAACTTTTTTCTTTAGTTGTGAAGTAAATATTGGCTATGATTTGTGAATCATTGAGATGCATCAGCATGCATGTTAGTTTTCCTTTGTATTTGATGGAATATTGTAACGGGGCAACCTTGGAGTAGGAATAAAAATGGAGCGGAAAGTTTTCGTTTTTCCGGAGAAAAATGGAAACGGAGAGAAACCAACGTTTTGTTTCGTTGGATGGCACCATCGAGCAAAACCAACGTTTAAATCACGTCTGTCGCGTTCGTGTCTCACCCTCCTCCACGGCTCCACCCCACACGGTCGCTCGGCATGCCACTCACCGCAAACCGACTATACGATAACTTTCCCACCTGCTTGTCGATGGATCACGCCATGGAGTACTAGCACTACTGAAAGAGATTGACAAGGAGGGGGAGGAAAGCTAGCTGTAGCACAGACTTCCAAGACCTTTCTACATGCATGTTGTGGCCGGCCATTGTCGGTGTACAAAAGTAGGGGCCCTGCTTTTGTCTCCTTGACTTGTGCACGGACAGTCGGAGCCTCCCGCCACGGTCGCACACAGACACGACAGGAAAGGGAGGCCAGAGAGAAGCTGAAGCCACAAAGACGAACAAAGCAACATCAAGGACCAAGGCCACGAAGGTCGCACGGGCAACGCAGGTTGCCCCAGCAAGGACCCTTGCCGGGGGCAACCTCAGCAGCCCCGGCAAGACCCTTGCCGGGGCAGCTCATCCACACCAGCTGAGCAAGCCACCTTCGATCCCACCAACGCTAAGCAGACGCGTTGGGGCAAGGTTCAGGAGGCACCTCCGTGGTGGCATGCAGATCTTTGTGAAGACAAAGAACATTCAAGATCAAATGAGGAAAGGAAGGCAACAATCCTCGGCAAGGTTCTTGCCGAGGAAGCCCACAAGGCCCCGGCAAGATCCTTGCCAGGGACGACGGCATGCCGCGGCAGGACCCTTGCCGGGTCACCCGGCAAGACCCTCGCCAGGCGTGCTAGTGGGGCCACTGCCAGGCCTGCACCAGCAAGTCTCCACCGCCACCATTCGCATGCAGCTACCGACCCAACCACCTGGGCAGGCACCTGCGTGGCAACATGCAGCCCTTCGTGGGGGCTCTACCACCGCGCCACCTCAGCTGCCTGCCTGCCTACATGGCGCTGCATGCATTGCTGGCTGGGGGCGCGTGTCGAAGCCAGTAGGGGCGGCGACGGACGGGACGGGCCTCACCCTCATCCCCAATAAAGTGAAAGACACCTAAGCCCTGCATTTAATGCATTTTGTCCTGTAATACTAGCGATAAACTCATAACGCTATAGCACTTTCCACCTCCTGTGTGCCACTATGGCAGCCCCTTTCGCCTATAAAAGGAGGCCCATGGCACACTGAGAAAGGATTCGGCTCTTTTGAACCCCACAACACCCAGAGCTAGTTCGAGAGCTCAAGAACACTAATATAACGACCAAAGCAAGATCGTAGGGTTTTATGCATCTTTGCAGCCCGAACCTGGGTAAATCCCTCTATGTCGCCTGCTAGTCCTGCTCTTCTCATGATCCCCGCGCCCTGGAACAGTAGAAGGGATTCCAGTGATCCCATAGGTGTCGTTTCCCACCGACATCTTTGGCGTGCCAGGTAGGGGGCGCAATTGTGAGAATCTGGTCTAGTGGTAGGCCTAGAAGTTCATCATTGCCACGGCTCCCGCGGAGAAGGCGGCCAAAAGGGCGGCGCTGCCTATTGGTGCGAAGGACGCCGAGGCGGCGATGAAAGAGCTAAGTCATGCTAAACTTTAAGCTTTTATCCTTAAATATAAGGTTGTTATCCTCGACGATTCTGCCTATGTATGGAAAACCTGTACGCGAAGGGGCCCTCCTACAATTGGCAATGCCTTTGTTCTGTTTCGAGTCCGCTCAACAGTACGAGCGGCCGCGTCGAGAGCGGTAGGGTAGCCTTTCACCACCAGCTACGCTCTCGTTTCTGACTCGAGTCAAGCTTGACAGATCGAGCAGCCGCGTTGGCGGTGGTAAGGTGCTTCGCCGGCAGCAAGCACACCCAGCAGGCTAATGAGGATCCGTCCTCAAGATGCCGCCCTGGGTTTACACGCCGGCAAGCTTACCCAGTCGACGTGGGGCAAACATACAAAGGAAAATCTAACAGGAAAATAACATGCATAATTTCAGGAGTACTACAGAGTTATATTACATAAATTGCCGTCGCGGTTCTAAGTAAAGATAGCATTGTCTTGGTAATGAACCTGCAACAGCGATAAGAAACAGGGTGCTCAGTCTCGGCGCTGGCCCTCCAACCTCTTGATTTTGTCGATGCGGCTGAGGATGGGTTGGATACGCTCATTGAGCGCTGCGATGTCAGCATCCTCTGGCAAGCTCTTCAGCACCGCTTCGAAGTCGAGGTTAGGATGCCAGTGCGCTATCTTGACGAGCACCCTGGTGATGGTCCCCCAGCAAAGAATCCGGGACTCTTCAGCAAGGTAGGCCGCCCGGTTGGAGTGGAGTCGCTTCAGGGCACCAACAACCCTCTCAAAGTATATGGTCATGCTGGCGTTGGGGCTCACGTTCACCTCCAGGGCGTACTCCATGCCCGTCATCCCCATGGTGGCCAGCTGGCCGGCAACCGAGTTTGCGACGGTGGCAAGGCGCCCAAGCCAGTGTTTCTCATCCGCCTTGTGATCCTTGAGGTTGGCGGTCTCATTCCTCAGTAGCTGCTTCTCTGTCTCCAGCTCCCTTGTCAGGAGTCCCTCCCGGGTCAAGGCCCCCGACAGCGTCTCCTCGAGCTCTCCCAACTTCAGCTTGAGATCTTCGATGGAGGTGTTGGCTTCGAAGAGCTCTCCAGACTTGCCGATGATCTCGCCCTGCGCCACTATCAGGGCGCCGTTGAGCGTATGCTTCTCCTGGGTCAGCTTCAGAGCTTGACCTTGCCGGCATGGGCCTGAGCCAGGGAGTTGAGTGCCTCCTGTTGCCTCCGCTCCAGCTCTTGGGTCTGCTGCAGGACAAGCTTGTCCACCTCCTCCTCTTTGTCGTGGAGCGTGGCAGAAAGCTTCTCCTCGTGCTCGGCCAGGTCCTCCTCCTGGGTCTTCAGGGCGGCCTCGTGCTGGGACCGGACGGCTGCGGCTTCATCGTCCAGCCTCTTCGCCGTCTCCTGGGCCTTCTCGATATCGTCCAGTCTCATGGTGAGCTCCACGTCACACCTGGCCAACTCGCTCTGAGCGGCCTTCAGCTCGTCCTGAGCCTGGCGCCACCAATCTTGCGCCTCGGCAACGCGCCCCTCGAGGTCTGCCTCCACTTTCTCCACCACCGCCATCTTGGACTTGGCCTTGTCCAGGCGAGCGCGATGGAGAGCCTGGAGTTTTCGAAAGTTGGCACCCATAGCCCGGAGCAGCCGCTCCTCCTGGGAGCCATCGCGGTCAACTCTCGGCTCGTTGACAATGTCAAGCCCGGTAGCGGCAAGCACCTCGCCGTCGAGCAACTCCCCCTCAATGGGGGCCCTAGAGCTTGACGCGCCTGGAAGGTGGACGAATAGGTCCTCGCCCCCCTTCAGGTACTTGCCGAAGCCAGAAGCGGCAGAGGAGGAAGGTTTGTCATCAACCGCCGCCTCCTCGGCAGTGGCCTTGCCGGTCTCCTCAGCATGCCCCTTGCCGGGCTCCTCAGCATGCCCCTTGCCGGTCCCTTCAGTGGGCCCCTTGGCGGCATCTTCAGCAGCACCCTGGGTGCTCTCCTCAGCAGCAATCTTCTCGGCCTCCGCCGCGGCGTCCTCGGCGACGTCTTTAATCACGGTACCGACGTCCTCCGGATCCATTGGGGAGGAATCTGGATGCCAGAGAAGGAAACAAGACAAAATTGGTGACAGGGCAAAGAAAAGAAGGAAAGATGCATGCGTAGGTGGAGAGAAAATGGCTTACCTGCCCCTGGCCGAGAGGCGGAAGCCCTTTCTCTACCAAGGTCCGGCACCGAAGCAAAGTCACGAGCGCCTGCATTCTCCTCCCCCTCCTCCGTGTGCATGGCCTCAGGGCTTGGTGCCCTTGCCGGGGACGCCCCTCGGGGTGGTGTGGTCGATGGAGGCGACACGATAGGAGGAGCCCTTTGTGGCTCCCCTTGGTGCTGCTCTCCTCCTGCATCCACGGCAAGGTTAGCACTAAAACCTCACGCATGACGCACGCTGATGGAGGGTGGGTGGTGGACTCATGCTGGGGGCTGGGTCGGGGACTGCTGTCTGGGCTGCTCGACACCACCAGTGGCGTGCCGGAGGTGCCTGCCGGGGGCTGGCCACTCGCCGAAGTCCTGGCCCTCTTCATCCTCTGGGCCAGCATCTCCACATCCCTGCAAGATGAAAGCAAGTGAGCACACCGTCGGGGGAAGTGCAAGGAATGAGGGAAGAAAGTAGAGGCTTACTCGTCATTTCCTTCCTCCTCCTTCTCCTCCCCCTCTGGTGCCTTCCTTTTTCTCTCCGGGCTGGGTGACCCAGCGTATCTATCTGGGCTGAGGGGCCCGAAGTCGAAGGCAATCCCCACACCAACATCCGCCAGCGGCGGGGAGGGCGGTGGCGTATGGGCACGCCTGGACGACGAGGAAACAGGTGTCTTCCTCCTCGCTGCCTCGGCCTCCGTCGCCTTCTTCGTCACCGCGGCCCTCGTCTGGCGCATCACCGCTCCCTGAGCCAGTCGCAGTTGCGCGGACCGGCTAGGGCGAACCGGCTCACCGAAGGCAGCTCGCCGTAGAACTCGCCCCCTCCCAGTAGCCGGAGGGGCGGAGGACGCGATCTCCTCCCCATCATCCTCCTCCAAAGCCCCGTCGATGACGTCCTCGACGAGGGGGGCCCGATGCTGGCGCCGCTAGCCTCTCTAGTGGCCACCGCCCACCGGGAGAGGTCCTCCTCCTCCGCTTCCGCCGCGGCACTGTCCACCATGCCGCCGGTGCTGCTGGCCTCCATGGCAAGCCTTGCCTCCCGCAACCTAGAAGCGATATAGTCCAGCTCCTCCTGAGAAGTGTCTTGGACGAGCCGCGACTCATCGACAATGTACGCCTCGTGCAAGGTGTCGAAGAACTTCTGCACCTTGAGCTCGTCAGGCTCGACCCAGCTCGGATCAAGGCCATGCGCATTGAAGAGCGGGATCATGGCGATTATCTCCGACCGGCGAGAATTGTTGCTAAGCGGGACCACCCCCGCCGGCAGCTTGAAGACGGGCTCCTTGTCCACCTTGCCGGCCTTCATGGCAGCCCTTGCCGCCTTGCCGGACCGCTCGACCTCGCCTTCTTCATTCACCTTGAGCTGGAAGATTCACTGGCAGAGATGAGCGTGCCTCAACACTGTCAGATTATGGTCGAGGCCGGGGTGGAGCCTCATGATATCAGCAACATTCACGAAAAGCCAGGCCGGCCTCCCCTTTTCATGCAGAGGGGCGATCAAGCGGTGGATGAAGTCCGCGCCGATCATCTCGAGGGTGAGCCCGGCCCGGTTAAGCCTGAGGATCCTGGTGGTGGCGATCGTAAGCTTCTCGTCGTCAATGTCGACGTCGCCCTAGTCCTTTCCACGGACCGGCGCCACCTGACGGACCTCACAGAACGCCGGCGAGCTCTCCTCCTCGATAAAGCACCACCGGCCCCGCCACTCTTCCCACCTCTCCTTCATGGCGCCATCTGGGTATGCTCCCTTGGCCCTTGGGATCCAAGCGACGCTGCCGGTGATGGCGCCTCCCTTTTGGATCCGAGGGGAGAAGTAGTGGCGGAAGAGCGCCGTGCTGGGATGCACCCCGGCAAAGCCCTCGCAGAGGTGTGCGAAAAGGGCCATGCACGCCACGACATTTGGGGTGAAATCCAGAAGGCGTAAGCCGAAGGTGTACATGATATCCTTGAAGAAATCATAGAAAGGGGGACAGAGCCCACAAGAGAAGTAGTCGACAAAGAAAGGATACCGATTTGGGGCGGGCCCGGCGCTGGCAGGGACGACGCGTGTGGCTGGATTCCCTGTCGTCTCTCTCCCCATCTTCACGCCCCACAGGAGCTTGTAGTACTCCCAGAACATGGGCACGTCGACCGTCGACGGAAAGAGGGCGAACTGCACCCGTCGCGCCACGAGCTCGCTCTCCGACGGCTCCGCCGCGCCGGCATCTCTGGCTACCCCCTTTCCTTTGGTGGATTTGGGCGCCATTGCGGTCGCAGAAGGCGGGGGGGGGGGGGTGGGGTGGCGGGAGTGCGTCGACGATGAGCGAAAGTAGGGGGCTCGAGGAGGAAGAAAGGGGGGGCGGCGGTTTTCAAGATTGAGGAAGACGAAGGGAAGGGGAAAAGTGAGGAGCGCGCCTGCAGTTATTCCTTTTTATGAGGAAGGCACATGTCGCCTCCTTTCCCATTAACTGCGACGCGACGCATGCGTGCGGTCGCCATCCCACGCATGCCTCCCACGTCACGCACGCTCCCCCATGACGCGCATCCAACGTAGGTCGTGGGGAGAAGCGCAGCGGACGGAACAGTTACCGCGGTAAAAATCCGCCCCAACTGCCCGTGCACCGTTCTGGGCCTAGCCCAACAACGTGCTACGCCTATGTGTGACCCAGGCCCGGGGGCTCCTGTCGGTGTACAAAAGTAGGGGCCCTGCTTTTGACCCCTTTACTTGTGCACGGACAGTCGGAGCCTCCCGCCACGGTCGCACACAGACACGGCAGGAAAGGGAGGCCGGAGAGAAGCTGAAGCCACAAAGACGAACAAAGCAACATCAAGGACCAAGGCCACGAAGGTCGCATGGGCAATGCAGGTTGCCCCGGCAAGGACCCTTGCCAGGGGCAACCTCAGCAGCCCCGGAAAGACCCTTGCCGGCGCAACTCGTCGACACCAGCTGAGCGAGCCACCTTCGAGCCCACCAACGCTAAGTAGACACGTTGGGGCAAGGTTCAGGAGGCACCTCCGTGGTGGCATGCTGATCTTTGTGAAGACAAAGAATAGTCAAGATCAAATGAGGAAAGGAAGGCAACAATTCTCAGCAAGGTTCTTGCCGAGGAAGCCCACACGGCCTCGACAAGATCCTTGCCGGGGACAACGGCGTGCCGCGGCAGGACCCTTGCCGGGTCACCCGGCAAGACCCTCGACAGGCGCGCCAGCGGGGCCACTGCCAGGCCCGCGCCACCAAGTCTCCACCGCCACCATTAGCATGCAGCTGCCGACCCAACCAGCTGGGAAGGCACCTGCGTGGCAACATGCAACCCTTCGTGGGGGCTCTACCACCGCGCCACCTCAGCTGCCTGCCTGCCTACATGGCGCTGCATGCGTTGCTGGCCGGGGCGTGTGTCGAAGCCAGGAGGGGCGGCGACGGACGGGACGGGCCTCACCCCCGTCCCCAATAAAGTGAAGGACACCTAAGCCCCACATTTAATGCGCTTTGTCCTGTAATACTAGCGATAAACTCATAACGCTGTAGCACTTTCCACCTCCTATGTGCCACTTTGGCAGCCCCTTTCGCCTATAAAAGGAGGCCCATGGCACATTGAGAAAGGATTCGGCTCGTTTGAACCCCACATCACCCAGAGCTAGTTCAAGAGCTCAAGAACACTAATACAACCACCAAAGCAGGATCATAGGGTTTTACACATCTTGCGGCCCGAACATGGGTAAATCCCTCTGTGTCGCCTGCTAGTCCTGCTCTTCTCGCGATCCCCGCGCCCCGCAACCGTAGAAGGGATTCCAGTGATCCCATAGGTGTCGTTTCCCACCGACAGCCGTGGTGACCTTTTAACGTGGAGCAGTTGCATGCACCGGGAAGCGGCACGGAAGGCGCTCTCTCGGCCTGCGCGCCGCTTCAATGCCTATGCGAGTGACAGGCCGCGTCTGCTCTAGCCGGGCATGAATCCGACACTGACCGTTTTGGGCGGGAAGCACTCGCAGGTGATGAAGAGGGTTCGGGTTGGTCAGGAGTGGGCATGGCAGCCGTCCGGACGCCCGCAAACAAGAGATGTTGTACGTAAATATTGCTGTGTATATAATTAATAACATAAATAATGTGCTAGTTGGACAAATATCATTGGAGATGGAGATGGAGATGGAGATGGAATTTTACATAAACACGGATATGCATGTCTATGTCTATGTGTGTGTGCGCGATGACTCCCGCGACTACCCGTACACACCATTGCTGTCTCGTTCTCCCTAGACACACAAACTTAGTACCGCCTCATTTTGTTCCTAGGATAGGAATATTATAGGAGTGGGAAATAATATGAAGTGAGATAAATGGAGTACGACGCACAAGAAGAAATATACATGCACTCACTCTGCCTCCAAGATACCCGCGAGTACATGATGGAGCACATTTGTACATGAAGAGGCAGCTTATGTACGTAATAATTTTACCCTTTAATTTGTTCACTTAATAATGGAGGGTCGGAGACCACACGTGAGTGATACAAACTGCGACCTGGAAGCGGGGGCGTGATTTTGATCGAGTTCTCTTTCTTGGTACGTTAAAAAGTTTTGTCCGCTAGTTTTCGTTTCTTTTTACCGGTAATGCGTGTATTCTATTTAAAACCACTTTACTCCATTGTATAGACAGCCTCTTGTGTGATAGGGTTTCTTGCCTCTCACTCTCGCACCCTCTCCATATCTAAACAAGATGACAGTGTCCACTCTATCTCTCTCCTCACCGATGGTCACAGATTCGACCGAATCCCGTCCGCCGCGGGAGGTGAGGAGGTGCAGCGTTGACGTTGTCGCCGTCAGCAATGGAGGAAGCCGATGTGCACCATCCTCTCTGAGTCGGCACTGGTGCGGACGAAGGTCCTCTGTGCCCTTGTTCGCCACCGTCGTGTGGGCAGATCCCACCCGCCTGCCTAAGCGACATCTCGCCCACCTGAGGTATAACTTCTTTTGGATTTCATGCTTTATTGTACTGGTCCAGATCCCCAGGTCACTTCATGCGGGTTTTCTTCTATGCCATTATTCCCCACCTCCCCATGTACAATATCTAGGGTTCGTCGGCTGGTCCAACATCACCTATTTTTTTTACTATTATAGAGGAAAGGCCACTTGAAAAGTTGTCCTGGTTTATGCCTCGGTGGAGTATACATGTTTTTTCGACAAAAAGTACATGGTGGTTGTGTGGTCATTGTCCATATGCTCCTATTGCTACTGCTAATCTAATACTATCACTGGTTAAATGAAGCAATGACCATGGCAAAGTAACGTCCCTTTTAAGTAATGCTGATGTCAATCCAGAGGCGTCGATAAATGCTTATGTCCTTCTTTTTTCTCGGGTATCCTGCTTTAGTTCCCATCAAGATAATCATGATGCTTCTATTTTTTGGTGTACTTTTCATTAATTCTTATTGAAAAAAATTAGATGTCGCTGTTAATTTTGTACCACTGCCAAAACAAAGTAACAACACTATATCCCTTTTTTATATTTTTGCAAACTGCAATGCGCATCTCCATACCCGGGCATGTCTTCCTCAATTTTGGTGGAACTGCACAAAATTGGATGGCCATTGTTGTTCCACCTCACTGTCCTCTGCCACGTGGTTCTTCCTTCCTCGAGCTTGATTACCAAGAAGAAATAGACCACGGTGAGGATTTATCAAACTTCATAGGTGCCTCACCCAAACTTCATGCCAAATGGATGATGCATCACCATGATGACCTATCGATGCTCATGGTTGCGTCTCATGGTTGCATCGGCTGGTGAAGATGATCGATTTTCGAGAAAAACAAGTTGTCTTCCATCAGTGCTCTTTGCTTGTTACCAGCAAAGATGATATCCTTCATCAGTTCACCTTCGTTGCATTGGAGACGCGGTCGTCTTTCACGTTGGTGCAATTTTATCAGACGATTGGCTATGAACCAAATGTTTCCTCAAAGAAGCATCGATGTTGGTACTAAGAGCATAAGTTTTGTATTGATTTCTAAGCCTTCTCACGACTTTGTCTTCAGCTCCCCTATAATTTTATTTGTCCAGCTATTAACTAAATATGCGATCAGACTTTGATTAAAAATATGGTGTGGACTAAAAACCCGGATGGACGTAGTAGCCCTCCGTTTTTATTTACTCTGCATATTAGATTCGACTAAAGTCAAACTTCATGAAGTTTGACTAAGTTTAGGCTGAACACAACAAACCATAATTATTGAGAGAGGGCAAACTGCACATACTCTCAAACCTTTCCGATAATTGAAATTAAAATTCTTTATTTGTACACACTCTCACACCTTTTCGATAATTTGGCGCGTGTGTGGTTGTTCACTTAATGGAGGGTAGTGTACCGCACGTGAAGGATAGGAAGTGCGACTAGGACGCGTGGATCGTTACTTCATCGTAAGTAGTTTTCTTCACTGGTACGTTAAATAAAGAGTTTCATTTCGTACTTACAAAATTTAAACGATTGTTATGGAGAGAAAAAGAAAACCACTCCACTATATATTAGTATTATACACGAGTACTATATAAGTACTATATAAGCTGGAGCCTCGGTGCTTGTTCGCGAGGGTTTGCACTCTCCACACTCTCGCTGCACTACATCTATATATATACACGCTAGAGGCTCAGCGTTCCTTTGCTAGGGTTTGCTATATTCACAGTCTCTCACCCTCTTCACCAGATCTAAACAGGACTACATTGGCCTCTGTCTCTCCCCCCTCACAGCTGGTGAAGGAGCCGTCCGGATCCCGTCGCACCGGGAAGGGGACGAGGTGCAGCGTTCACTCTGTCGCCTTCGGCGATGGAGGAAAATCACTGTTGGCTGTGCTCTTCTCTTTCACCCAGCGCCTGTGTAGGAGGGCCACAGACCCCTTCTTCCTCGCTGTCGTACGTAGTGGGGCAGATCCGGCCTCCCTCTGCACGCCTAGCCACATCCCGACGACCCTAAGGTATAACTTTCTTTGAAACCGTCATTGCTCTGGTTGCATGCAGATCTTTTTCGATTCTGTAGTCGAATCTAGGTCTTGGTTCAAATAGGAAAGAATGGTGGGGTGGGGCGGAGCATGAATCTAGGACGTGGTTTAATGAGGAAAGGAGGGTGGGAAAGTAGTATAGACAGGCTATCCAGCTGCTATGTTGGTCGAAAAGGGAAAAAAAGGGGTAACCTAGTACACACATCTGGAAGGAACTGATCTCTTTGTTGAAAAAGGAAAGAAACTGGGGGGTCGGGTAGTTTGTCCAGGACTAGATTTGTTGCCCTCACATAGGAAAAAGGTTCAAAGACAACAAATATGGGACCAACGCAGATATGCCGCTTGGCAACATACTTTGCATCACCCATTTATACGTGTGGAGGCACATGGTGCTGGCATGTCCCTTGTCTCATGTTCCATACAACTATTTTGCTATTGTAAATCTAAGAATGCCGCTGGAAAATTGAAGCAATGCCACTGTTAAAAGTAAATTACATTTTTAACAAATGTTATTTTAAGAGTATTACTATGTTAATATGAATCAATGCAACCGTTTTAGAAATGCTAGTGTCCCATACTTTGTTTTCCATCAAGATAAGGTAGATGCTTCTTGTTGTGGCCGCGTGTTTCATCCTCCTTTATTGGCTAGTAGTTGTTTCCTTTTTTGCCTATGTTAAAACATGGATATCTATTCAACTTGTTGCTATTGTGACATTTTGCTTTGCTACGCTTAACACTTTTGTTTTAAGAGTGTTTTGTGCAGTTCAACTTGAATGGCACACCGACGACTTTGCTTAATTTTGGTGGAACTGCACAAAAGGAGATCATATTTCCATATATGTGTTGAGATTTGTTTCAAGTCGTCCTTGCGAGTTGTTTCAAATCTTGCTCAAGAAAGGTCAGTAGCGACTTTCATCCACATGATGGTGCAGTGTGCTTTGAGATGTTGTGCTACTTGTATTGGTAGTGTTTTGGATAAATGTTGAATTGAAGATATTGAACTGCTGTCTTTTACAATTATGTGAGCAAAAATTGTTCCAACCCAGACATGATGCTTCTTTCTTTGTTACAACAAAACTCTGCATCACGCCCTTTATAAGTAGATGGAAGCACATGGTGTTGTTGCGCCCACTCTCCCCTGGAACTGCATATGTTTTTTGTTAATCTAATGCCGCTGGTAAAATTAAGCAATGCCACTCTCGAAATTAACTACTGAATCTTAGTTCAAAACTGCAACACTTGTTAGGGATCGGCGGGAGTACCATTTCTGTTAGGGATCGACCGGAGTACATATTTAAAAAAAAGTATGTTGAGATAATGTCTCTGTTATTATATATCACTTACAGTGTTTTACAAATGGTACTATCCTGCTTTGTAGTTCTTTCTACATGTTTAACCAAGGTATTGTTAAGATAATGTCTCTGTTAATATGAATCAGTCGCATTGTTTTAGGAATGGTACTTTTCTGCTTTGTCGTTCTTTATACATGTTGAAACAAGGCATTGTTAAGATAATGTCTCAGTTAATATGAATGAATCACACTGATTGAGAATTGCTACTCTCCTGCTTTGTTTCCCATTAAGATAAGGTAGATCGGTAGATTTTTTCTTCTAGGAGTATAAGTCATCAACCATTATTTCTCAATAATTGTTTCCCTTATACCTATTGTTGTATACAGGGATATCAAAACTTCTGCTCGGTTTTATTTTGACTTTGATTTTAGTTGAACTGCACAAAAGGAGCCAATGTGTTTAAGGCAAAATGTTGCATTACTAGGTCCAGTTGGTCATACCACTTTGCAGAAAGAAGCACTCACTGTTTGCACTACATTACAGAAGGAATGATCGAGAAGCTTTAGAGTATTGTAGACGCTGGTGACATGACTAGTCTACAAACCAAGGAAAACTCAAGTCAACAGCATGTGGGGTGCAAAATCCACTCCACAAGGAAAGATATGACCAAGTCAGTCACCGACACAACTGTAACAAACGAGGTTAGTATCGGCCTTCATCCACATGATCGTGCTTTGTTACGTTGTGCTAATTATATTGTTGTATTGTTTTGAAAAAATGTTTAATTCAAGCTATTGTATTGTTATCTTTGCCTATTAAGATAATGAAGATGATTACAGTTGTAAGTGTATGTTTTATCAACTAGTACCACTATTATATTCATCACGCTTTTTCTGTATTTATGCAGATAGGGATTGTAGCGACCATACCTCAAACAGTCTGATCTCTGTGCATCAGTGTCATCCCTGGATCGGTAATGCTAACACGCACAATACTCGAGGATTTGTAACAGAGTAGCAATCACACACTTATTACATTGAATGTCTCAAAAGAGAACTTATTACAAGAATATGGCTCAAGGCCATCTAAAATCGATAACAGCGGAAGGCTTGGAAGATAAGGTGCATCAAATCCAACGGCATAGCCGAGTGAAAGATCACGACCTAAGGCACCTTACTCGTCATTTGAAAAGTCTGCAACATGAACGTTGCATCCCGGAAACGGGTCAGCACATGGAATATGCTGGCAATGTAACACATAGAGTAATGAACAGAATAATTTGCTATCACTACATGCAATATGGCTGGTGGAAAGCTTTATGGTTACAGTTTTGCGTAAGCCAATTTTTCCCTACAACAAAGGAATAAATATTATTTAACTATCATGGTGGTTGTTAAACATTGAGAAGGTTCACCCAACTCAATCCCAATTAAACATCATCTTTAACCCAATCAAATTTTATTAAGAGTGATGAGATCAACATGATAATCCAAGAACCAGATACTCAAGATGTCCATAACCGGGGACACGGCTAACCATGATTAGTTTGTACACTCTGCAGAGGTTTGCGCACTTTTCCCCACAAGACTCGACCTCCTCCGTTGGATTTCTCGCACTACATGGTGTTTGAGAAATGGATGACCGAGACACAGTCTTTCAGAAGCGTTAACTCTTTACTCTGGGTAGACAGTACCAACCTACATCCCCTACATCTGCTAGTCTACCACTAAAAGAGATCACACAACATACTCAACTATGCTAGAGCCCATAATAGCTTGTGGCTGCACACGGAAGTTTCTAGCATGAATAATCTTATGATCCCTTTGAGCCTGGGTGGCAGTCCATAGGATAATCACACGGTAAACCCCGGGATATCCAAAAAAATAGGCAACACTGGGTTCCCCAGGTGCCTCATTCCACCCAGATGTGTATTTAAGTAGCCACCTTAAGTTAACCATTATTTAACAATACTCACATCTGTCATGGATACACTCACCCAATCCACGTCTACTAGCATAGCATAGCAATATTAGCAGTACGTAGAAGTAACTCCCAAAGGTTTGATAATAAACAGGTAAATAGGTACTACCTCATCTACTTCCCAAAACCCACATGTTAAACAGATCCTAATCATGCAATGTGTGAGGGCTGAACTAATGCAATAAAACTGGGTAGTAAAGAGGTATAATCAAAGTGTTACTTGCCTTGCTGATGATCCGCAAAACCTAGAGACTCGTAGTAGCACGCTTCGCACTCCGGGTACTCTATCGCAAACAAATAAGCATACAATAAGCACTCAACTAGAAGCACAGGTAAAACTCAAATAAGAGATCTAACCAGGAAGTTCAACTTAAGAACTCCGGTTTGCAAAAAGAATCAAATCGAACGAAGCAACGAAACTCAAACTGTGAAAGAAACAAGATCCGATTACTAATCAGGACTTAGGTCAAATTTTACAGTACCAAAATCTTGTTCAAGTTGATTAAACATAAAGAGGGCTTCCATACGAAGATCTAGGCGCTTGAATCGCCTGATTCCAACAAACGAGGGAAAAAGATAAACTAAAACTAAGATTCGGGGTGAAATCGTGATAAAAAATAATCGCGGAAAAACCTTGGAAAAAGAAAACTGATGAACAGGCTAACGAACGAACGTTCGCTGTCTGCGACTAACGAGTGAACAGCGTTTGTTAAAACGAACGAACAAGCGGACGCTCGCTAAATAACTAAACTGGAAAAAATGAAACCGATCTAATCTAAAAAAACAAACATGGGTTTAAACTAAAAACCGATCGGTTTTACCTAAACCAAAAAACCGGGGATCCAGATCGGATCGGCAGCGGCTCCGGCGAGGAGGCGGTGCTGCGGGGCGTGGGCGGCAGGGTGGGCGGCGTGCGGCGCGGGGTGCGGGCGGTGGCGCGAGGCGACAGTGGCGTCGATGGCTACTGCTGCCGCGGCTGCGGTGGCGGGGTGGGTCGAGGCGGCTGGGGCGGGCGACATATAAAGGGGGGGAGGGACGGCTCGGCCTAGGCAGGGGGCCAAGCGGCAGCGGCGTGCTCCCGGACTCTGGCCAGAGTCCGCCTCGGTCATGGCGTCGGGCGCGGGAAGGCGGCGGCGCAGCTGGGCGGACTGGGCTTCGGCCCAGTTCGGTCCGCGGGAGTTTTTTTATAATGGTTCCGCCTTAAATAAATCCTAGAAAAATAAATAAAAATTTAAAAATGCCAAAACAAATTTTCACCATCTAAATAAAATATTTAGAACGAGATGAACATTTTCTTGGCCTAAAAATGCAGTTTTCACAAACGTGCAATTTTTCTAATTCAAATAAAATTGCAAATAAACTTCCAAATAAAATACTTATTTGATTTTTAATATTTTCCCTCTTGTATTTCATTTATTTTGGGAAAGTCATTTTATTCCCTCTCTTTTATTTTGCAAACGAAATATACGGAGAGAAAGATATTTAAAATCAAACGATCCTCTTTTGAGAAACCTCAAATATGAAAATAACGAAATCCCCAACTCTCTCCGCGGGTCCTTGAGTTGCGTAGAATTTCGAGGATCAACCAAAATGCAAGAAAATATGATATGCAATGATGATCTAATATATAACATGCCAAATTGAAAATTTGGGATGTTACAGGGATGCTCAAATTGATTTTAGTGGAACTCCACAAAATGTTCAGATGGTTCGTGCCCTCCATAATACTTCATGATGCACAATACATCGAATGGTTCTCCAATCATTCATCGTCACCTTGAGCCACCGGACTATCTACTTGAATGGAGCTGCCAACATGTTTAAAGCTTTGCAACATATAAATATGAAATCCACCATGCTACTCAAGACATAGTTTGATTTCAGTGGAACTGCACAAAAAGATATGCTGGTTAATCCGGCTCCATGTACCATTACAATGTGCAAACTGATGACAAACCATGCCTATCTGAATGGAGCTACCAACGTCTTCAAGGCAGAAGAATTCCCCCAAGTTCAAGGGAAAGAACTCTGTCCAGCAGAATACTACCTTTAAGAAGGGTAAGAAGAAAGACAAAAAGAGAGATTGCTGCTTTACTTGTGGTTCAGAGGAACACTGGGCAAACAAGTGCCCAAACAAGTACAAGAAGCCAGGACAGGACTCCAAGTCTGTCAATGTCACTCTAAGCAACAATGATGGGGCATCTAGGTATGGTAATCTGTTTACGTACTTTCAGTTTGTCAGTCCACCGATTGATGGGTTAACACTGGGGCCAATATCCATGTGTGTGCTGATATGTCTTTGTTTTCTTGCAGCATATAAATACGAAATCCACATGGATGCTCAGCTTGATTTTAGTGGAACTGCACAAAATCTTCAGATGGTTTGTGTCCTCCATAATACTTCATCATGCACAATACATCGAATGGTTCTCTAATCATTCATCGTCACCTTGAGCCACCAGACTATCAGATGACAAACTAATGAAGACCCTGCCCGTTCCACAATCATAGGCATTACATGTTTTGAATGGGAAAAGCTTGTTGAAGTTTAATCATTGATGTTAGCTAGAAGACATTAGTTTAATATATTGGAATTGGAAAACCTTGTCAAATTTTGCTCATTGACGTTAGCTAGAGGACATGCATTTGATATTTTTGAGTGGGACGCCCTTTGCTGTGAGCAACGTCGATCTTTTTTTCCTATTCCCGTGTTCAGTTTAGAAGTAAATATTTATTCTGCTGAGATTCATAGTCACATGAATGTTGACTTATGTAAGGTATTTTAAGAGTTTGTTCTGAATGTTGTCTATGTAATGCCAGGCCTTGTGAGTTTGATTGCAAAGTTGAGCTCGGAATGTTGTGGCATGCGGCATCACAAGCTGTTCACCGTGCCTCCTGAGAATAATTCTTCATATTGTTTTGCATGTTGATCTAATGCCAGTGATTTGCATGTTCAGATCATCGTCTTCTATTGTTTCTGTTCTTAAGAAGTTCATCTTCTTATGTTTCATTCATAGCCTATATGACAACTCTGGTAGGTTAGAAGTGAAACCATATGATCTTCCGACTAACTCATCATCTTAGGCCGTGAATTGGATCGTCGTTTTCCAACCAAAACCGCTTGTAAAACTGACGCTTGTAAATAAAAGCAGATGGTCTTGGGCGAAGCGCTTGGTTGGTTGATTTCGACTAGTAAAATATACACCGATCTCTCAAATTACACGCGAAACTCACCGGTTTTCGTTATAGACCTCGGGCCGTCGGTTTCATTATGCCTGTATTTTACGTGTTGTTTCCAATGATGAGTAAATTACACTTGTATCTTAATATAGGTGTGAAACAATCCAGAGATCCCAAGCGCGGCCTTACCATTTCATGCTGGCTCAATCACTCGAAGGTGCTCATAGGCGTCCAATGTTCATGGCTTCCTGAATTAGCAGCGAGCATTGTATCAGACCATTAGTAGGGCCCACGTGGCCCTCTCTGTCATCCTTCAAGTTGTTACACTCGCCGTGGTACCGAGCATTATCAACATGGTCAACGAACATGAGGAATCAGGAGATGACTTTACTTGGAGAGGATGACAGTAGGGACCCATCAGGGCCATAGCCGTACGTACGCAAGTTCCTCCTTATTATATACAACTATATTTTTTCCTTCCTCCTGGTTTCCTGACATCATGGTCCCACAACATCATCAACCTATATAGTAAATAAACGAGAGAATTGCACAAGGAGCGGCTGGTAGCTGGGACCTAGCAGCTCTAATAGTATTTATGTTCTTGAGGTGTGACCAGAGTTTTTCTTGTTGTTCAGAGGAGTAGGGTATCAACTGGGCGGGCTGTGGCCCGTCTGGCCCAGGCTTTTATTTTATGTCGACCAAATATCCAACCCAGATATTAATATTAAAATGTGAAAATGGCTAGCCTGGCTATTCTTTTTTTTGTGGAATACCCAACCCATGTCAACTTGTTATTCTCCGGGCCGCATTAGACTTGCCAAGGAAATGGGCTTTAAGAAATAATAAATGGGTTGTAATTAAAAAAATTGGTTGTAAATATAAAAAACGCACCGAACAGGTACATTTTTTTATTCTTCTCAAAAAGGTAATTTTTTAATTTCATTACTTGTTGCGCGCGCAAAATTTCGTTAGATTTTTACATAATACAAATTTATTTTGAAATTATATTTAATATGACTCTAAATTTCATGTTTAAAATATTTCGGATCCCGCCAAAATGTTAGATATTTTGTTGAATTTTTTTTGAGCGGTTGACTGAAATTATTAACAAAGTCCTGGGTAGAAAATGCGTTGTAATTTTAACAAACAGTAAATGGGCTGAGTAAATTCCATTAGAATTAAAAAATGGGCGATACATTATAACAAATCACAAATGGGCTATATGTTCTCTGCCACAGATGTGATCGTCACTTGTGGGCCTACTAAGTTGACGCGTACGCAAGGCTTTGTCAACTTATAGTCAACACATGATTCTATTAGAAGTGGTCGTTGGATGTCCATCTAACGGGTGTGGTTCTTCTTCAATATCAGATATTCATGCTTCAGGCGCCCAAACCACCACCAGTGGTACCGCCTGCTATCGCCTCTCGTGGCTGGCTGTGCTGCCACGCAGGCCTCACCGGCCCACCCTACTCCCATCGCCGTCCAGGCCATTCCTCTACTCAGCAACACCTCCTATTATTCTCCCGCGATGACAACCTCACACAACAGCCAAACCAGTGAACCCTCATACTCCCTTCTGCATGGGCATCCACTATTGTGTCTTCACCAGCTCCGGGTCATTCCCTTCCTAGGCCTCGCCATCGTCCATCGCGTTGGTTCTCTCAGCGCGGCATGGTCAACTTTGTGAACAAACGACAACCATCAGAAGAGGCATGAATGTGGAGTGGCTGACATTAGGGACCCGCATGGTCCATGGCCGCATGCAAGCAAGTCCCTCCTTATTATGTGAAAAGAAATGATTTCTCCCCCTGACAGGTTTGAGCCACCAGCTACATCTTCGCACGCAGGGAAGTGTTTCCTTTATTACGTGGAAAAAAATTATCTCTTCCTGACAGCTGGGACCCACCAGCTTTATTATGATCCATTTCACAAAAATATAGATTGTACCAAAGATGCTAAATTGTTTTATTTTTATTCTAACTCAAAAAGAAGAAATTAAAAAACCTAGAAAATATCTTCGCACGCAAGGAAGTGCCACCTTATTACGAGCAAAAATATGATTCCCCCTCCTAGCTGGGACTCACCAGATTTGGAGGCTGACTTGTGGGCCAACTAAGTCGACGCGTACAGGCTTTGTCAACTTAGTCAAAACGATTCTAGCTGCACTCACCGTTGGGTGTTAAATCAACGGCCGTGCTACGTCTTCAACCTCTGGTCTTCTTGCTCCAGCCGACCAAACCAAGCCCGTCGTACTACCTGCTCTAGCCTCGTGTGGCTGACTATGCCGCCGCACAGGCCTCACAGACCGACCATACTATGACTGGATAGACCTTCCCTCTACTCACTCACACCCCCTGTTATTCTCCGGCGACGGCAGCCTCACACTGCAGCCGAAGCAGTAAACACTCGCAGTCCCCTCCGCGTAGGAAACAACTGCTAAGTCCTCCCTGGCTCCTAGTCATTCCCTTCATAGGCCTCACCGTCATCCCCGCCTTGGTGCTCACGACGTGGCATGCTCAACATGGTCAAGGAACGACTTCCATCGAAAGAGGACTATACGTGGAGAGGCTGACAGTTGGGTCCACGGCCGCAGCAAGGAAGTGCCTCCTTATTACTCGCAAAATAATGATTCCTCCACCTGACAGCATGGACCCACCGGAAGGGCCTCTGTATTTCGTGAAACAAACATTCCCGCCGCTGACAGCTCAGACCCACCAGCTATACCTCTTTGCACGCAAGTGCCTCGTTATTACGCACAAAAAATGAAGACCCCTGCAGCTAGTTGGGACCCACCATATTTGGAGGCTAACTTGTGGGCCTACTAAGTTGACGCGGACGCAGGGCTTTATCAACTTAGTCAATATAAACGATTCTAGCTGCAGTGACCGTACGATGGTGATCCAACGGCTGTCGTGCTTCTTCAACCTCTGGTCTTCTTGCTCCAGCCACCCAAATCATCACGGGCCATGCCGCCAGCTCCTGCCTCCCAAGGCCGGCTGTGTTGCCGCACAGGCCTTACCGCCCCCTCCTACTCCAACAGCTGGCGAGGCCATCCCTCTAGTCACCCACAACCCCTGTTATTCTGCGGCGACGACAGCCTCACACCACAGTTGAACCAGTCAACCCTTGTACTCCTCTCTGCGCGGGCATCCACTGTCACGTCTTCCTCGGCTCCGCGTCGTCCCCTTCCTAGGCCTCCTCCTCGCCCACCGCCTTGGTGCTCTCAGCGCGGCATGGTCAATGTGGTCAAGGAACGACTTCCATCGGAAGAGTACATGGAGAGGCTGGCAGGTGGGTCCATGGCCGCAACAAGGAAGTGCCTCCTTATTACATGCAAAAATTATGATTCCTCCACCTGACAGCAGGGACCCACCAGATAGGCCATCGTATTTCACAAAAAAAAAACGTTCCCCCTGACAGATGGGACCCACCATCTACATCTTCACACACAAGGAAGTGCCTCCATACTACAAAAAAAGATCCGCCCTGATAGCTGGGACCCACCAGCTATATCTTCACACGCAAGGAACAGCTGGGACCCACTCAGTCGAAGTGTACGTAGCATTGTCTGTCTGGTCGCGAACGTGTACATACATACTGGTAGATCGGTCTCTCTGCAGTGATGAACTTTGGCCGAGTAAGGAGTAGCCCGTGTCGTAGTAGAGCAACGGACGTAGCATGTCACGTAGTCCCGTCTATAACGTGTACACATACGTATAGCCAAGCTTCAAGAATGTAAACACGACTACGTACATACATACGGACGTGGTCTCGAAGGCGTACAACAATGTTGTCTTGTTCATCGGCAGCCAATCGGCTGGGTCAGAACAGAGGAAACATCATCGTGTTCATTGGGAGGCAACCGACTGGGTCGGAATACGTCGTTTTCATCGGGATCCAACCGGCTTGGACGTAACAGCCGAAACGAGGTCTGGCTTACTGTAGAACAGAGGAAACAGGTCTTTTGTTCAACCGCGTACGGTCGATACGGGGTCATGTTCATCGGGAAGGGTCTGGCGTACCACAAAACGGAGGAAATGGACTTATGTTCAAGTGCCTACGGTCGAAACGGGGTCCTGTTGATCAGGAGGGGTGTGGCGTACCGCAAAACAGAGGAAACGGACTTGTGTGGAGTGCCTACAGTCGGAACAAGGTCCTGTTCATCCACTGTCTACTGCCTCGCTCCAGCCTCCATGGGCTACTATTCATCCACCTTCGACCTCCTCCAGCCTCCACGGGCTACTGTTCATCCAACCTCCACCGGTTGCTGTTCATAGAGCCTCCACGAGGTCCTGTCAATTGATGTCTACTACACAACCTTCTTCTTGTAGACATTGTTGGGCCTCCAAGTGCAGAGGTTTGTAGGACAGTAGCAAATTTCCGTCAAGTGGATGACCTAAGGTTTATCAATCCGTGGGAGGTATAGGATTAAGATGGTCTCTCTCAAACAACCCTGTAACCAAATAACAAAGAGTCTCTTTTGTCCCCAACACACCCAATACAATGGTAAATTGTATAGGTGCACTAGTTCAGCGAAGAGATGGTGATACAAGTGCAATATGGATGGTAGATATAGGTTTTTGTAATCTGAAATTATAAAAACAGCAAGGTAACTAATGATAAAAGTAAGCACAAATGGTATTGCAATGCTAGGAAACAATGTCGGATATCGGGGTTCCGGCAAAACCCTTAAGGTTCGAACACTGGGGTGCGCACGAAGATTCCCCCCTATCGAATCTTGCTCTCTGCCTCGCCACAATCCCTAAGCTTAGCTAAACGAAATCACATCACAAGAGACACGAGGTTTATACTGGTTCAGGCCACCATTGTGGTGTAATACCCTACTCCAGTGTGGTGGTGGTGGATTGCCTCTTGGGCTGATGATGAACAGTACAAGGGGAAGAACAACCTCCTGAGGTGAGGTGTTCTTGTGCTCGGTGAGTGGTTCTGGTCCGAATGGATCCGTGGGTTTGTCTCTGTTTGTCCTCTATATGGTGGTGGCTAGTCCTATTTATAGATGCCCTGGTCCTCTTCCCAAATATTGAGCGGGAAGGGATCCCATAACGTCCATTTGGAAAGGGGACAACTAGTACATGCTATCCTGACTAAAGGTGGTCTTCGCCTGCCAAAGGCTCTGGTGATGACGCCGTGTTGGGCTCCACAATGACCTCCTTCTTGCCTTCCATCTAGTCCTGGTCTTGTTGCACCGATATGGAAACCTTTGCCTGATGCCTTGGTACTCCGCACCTGCGCTCGGCCCCTTAGCACCAAAGGGGAAACTAGTACACTGCGCATGCTGGCGCCCGCCTGGCCTTGGTCGTCATGGCTTGCGTCACGGGAACCTCTCGAGGTACCTCTTGCCTTGATCTCCCCGCCTTCCTCGTGAGCCTGCCTGATGAGGCCGCTCCTGAGGAGGCCTTGCGTCGTCCGCCCTATGAGGCTTGGCCCCTCGCGAGGGTCTTGAATGCTCGGTTGATGAATACAGGCCGCACTGGGCCGTGGGCCGCGGGCAGGCAAGTCTGGGGACCCCCGTTCCTAGAACACCGACAGTAGCCCCCGGGCCCAAGGCACGCTCGGACTTGGCTTAGCGGTTAAGCCAAGGGGCAAGTGCAGAGCGCCGCGGGCCCCCAAAGCCTGCGGCCTTGGTTGACGCATGGCGATTGATTGGACGTGGGCGTCTCCTCTTCCCTATGCTGCCTCGGAAACTGCCCGACTTGACAAGTCCTTGCTACATGCAAAAAGGGTTATCATTACCTACGATCGCGGAGGTCGACGATTGGCATCCTCTGGGCTATAAATGAGGAGGGGCGAAGGCCCCCGTCGCCCATCTTTTCCCATTCCGCTCGCTTCTTCTTCCTTGCTCCACCTCCAGTCTCGATACCAATGGCGCCGATCCATAGATTCTTTGCCGAGGAGAAGGGAAAGGCCCCCCCGTGAGGAGCCTGATCCGCTTCCGCTGAAGAAAAGGCTAGTCCACCGCCGCGATGGAGTTGCGATGTTGGAGATGATGCGGCGTTGGTACGAGCGGCCACCTCCTGTGTATCCACTACCCTTGCACACCCAAGCCGGGGGCTCAGGAGAGAGGGGCGGCAAACGGTGCCGCCAGCGCCACAGCCATGGTCGGCGCGCCGGGGCGGTGCGTGCTATCGCCCCCGAAGTCCACGCCGCGGACTCCTCTCGTGAGCTCGTGCTTCATGCGGTGATGCCCCCGAGCACCTAGATTCACTTCCCTTCGTTCTTCTCCACCAAGATGCCATCGAGGGGGTCTCTCGAGCTTTGGCTGCAACACGCCGACTGCAGCACTCCGGTGACCGGGCGGAGGTTGAAGTCGTCTCTCCAGGCAAGATCTTCATGACCCGAGCTGGGGCAAGGTTGCCCGGGTCTACCGAACGGAAGGCGCCCTCGTGATTCATTTCGAATATGATGGCGCCTCTACGTTGTTCTTCAAGGTCTTCAACATGGAGGGCCACCACTTGGAGTGCAGCCAATGAGAGAGCAGTCAGGGCATCGACGCGGCAGGGGCTGGGCATGCCATCTGCTCCTCCAGCGGCCCTTCTGGCAGCAGCAATGACGCTCGGGAGTCCATCGGCTCTCCCAAGATCTACAAGACTCCGGAGACGAGCGACGACAACTATGCTCCCCCGAGCTCATGCCATGCCCGGAGCAAGGCGGCAGCGTCGGGCTGTCGCCGCCACTGATCTGGATGGGGTTGGCACCGGTCCTCCATGGCCCACTGTTGATGATGGCATCGGCCACGAAGGCATCCGTAGTTAGGGTTCCTCGAAGTTCTCTTCTTTGGTTCCATGCGAGGAATCAAGCAATACCCCGCGGGGGCATGTAAAGGGTCTGCAATGTCTTTTGTTGATGTTATCCTTATTATGAAATCATGTGAGCGTTTGTCCTGTCCCGGCTTGGTTCCCCCTTTCTAACCCCGCGACGACTTGGTGCTCTACGCTGACAGGTCCCGATCCCCAGGTAGGCTGCAGCCGTCGCTGGTATGCCAGGTCGCGATGACGTGGTCAAGGCCAGGAGGTGAGTGGCCCGAGGTCCAGTAAGAGCCCCCGAGTCGCGATGCTCGGGAGGTCCCCTTTAGCGTGCAAGCAGTCGCCGAGTGGTGAGAAAGGAAGGTAACATTGCCGTCACAGGGCTGCACCAAGTGAGATCGGTTGTTCCAGGCGTGAAACTTATCTTGGTAGTAGGGAGTCGTTTCCTTGTGTTGCGTCGGACTTGAGCGTCGGCAGCGGTGGCGCAGCTAGGTTGGGTCCGTGCGAGCCTTCCCTCTTCTTTCCTGCACTCTCCTTCGTGCTCTATGTCCTCAGGTCCCGGCCCTCGAGCGAGCTCAGCCGCTGCTGGTATGCCAGGTCGCGATGCCGTGGACAAGGCCAGGGGGTGAGGGCTGGAGAGCCAGTAAGAGCCCCTGAGTCGCGATGCTCAGGAGCCCCCCTTTTAACGCGCAAGCGGATCACATGGGAAAGAGAGGGAGCTCGTGGTGCCGCCCGCTGTAGTCCTCAGGAGGTTCCTGTGAATCATCATGAGAAAGGCACGGGCTGCAATTATGATTGCTGGCCGACCACCGGTTGCTCCAAGGGAGAGGGTGAGGGCACTAAGGGCCTGGTGAGGTGACGCGCGCGGGGCTGCTGCGGGCCAGAGGTCGACTACTCAAATTTGTCGGTGTTGCAGGGACGGACCCGTGCGCAAGTGTCGTGCCAGCGTGAGCGGCTCCCGTGGTAGATGGCAATCGAATAGGTGATAATCGCGAGTAGGTTAGGCATGAAAGGCAAACCAGCTTAGGTAAAAGCAGAATCGATGCATGCCATTGGGCTAGGCCCAAGCGGCTTGGGGATGATGCAGCCCGAGGGGCGCCCCCAGCAAGTTAAGCTAAAAACATAAGAAAAAAGGATACATGCCACAGGGACGGACCCACGCGGCCTGGGAATGATGCAGCCCTGAGGGCGCTCCCAGCTGAAATGAACTTGGGGGATGTCACCTGGTTCTGTTGTAGATGGGGGGTGTTGGAGTAGCTGACAATGCATGGTGAGGATGCCGGTCCTCACGAGCCGCCGGAACCCTGAGCCTCGGGAGGCTCTAGGAGTCCAGGCGGTTCCTTGAAGACCGTCTCCATCTCCTCTAGTACTGCGTGGTGCCTGGCCTCCTGAGCCGCTAGAAGGCTCCGTGGGTGTCGCTGGTGGATGGCAGCCACATTTGGCAGGCCGAAAGGCATGCGAACGTAGCTGTGCGGTGGACCCTCGCAACGTCCCACACGCAAAGGCCAGAAATGCTCGTGAGATGCGGCTCGGTTGAGCCCTGGGATGTCGATGTAGATGAGCAGCCCTCCATCCTCGCCTGGATGGGGAGCCACGCCAGGCATGCGGCGATCGCCGCGCACGGCCCTTGCTTCCTGAAGCTCCTGAGTGGTCTTTGTGATGAATTCGTGAACGTTGGGCTTTCCTTGCCCTGTGCCTTCCTGAGGGAAATGTGTCGCGAAGCACTCCTCCAAGTGGTG